>NC_134317.1:44640771-44953285 GCF_964195595.1 Calonectris borealis
GGATCTGTGTCCTGACAGACCACTTAGTGCCCTCTAGTCCAGAAGTGAAGATTGCAACATCTAGGTTGATAGTGTAACATTCCCTGGCATATCTGGCTGAGGGTACCACTAGCTTTAGACCCCATCCTGACCTGGTCTGGGTGTGCTTGGAGAGGACGAGATACAGGTTTTTTGAAATCCTTACCCCTTCAGGTTTACTATGTAGTGACCAAAGAACCTGATTCGTTCTGGTCATGCCCTTAGCACCTGTGGCTTTGCTATTCTTGGTCCCATTACGAACCTCAGGCCTTGCTGAGCTGTGGTTCCAAAGCCCTCCTCTCTGTAGAGCATTTACTCAAGGTGAAGATGAAGGGAAGAGCCATCTTGTGCTATTTCAGCAACCACCTCTTCTCAGTACATCAAGGCCCTTATTACGACTAAGAGCATGCAGACACCATCGTGTAGCAAGTGGCACTGATCTTGTTTCATTTTCCTCATTACTCCCAGAAGCACTTTGCAACCAATAAGGTTGGTGGTTCAGTTATTCTTACTGAACTTAAATTCACATTCAGAGCTTCCTCCTGTTACCAATAAAAGACTGAGCAGAAGCTCTGCACTTCATACCAAAATAAAGGGAAAGGAGCCCTTCCTGTGGGGATTCATGTCCGACCTGCTTATTTTAACTGCAGAAAATTGAACATGTCTATTCTGACCTTTTAGGTAGATAGGCAAGGCAAGATACTCAAAATATTCTTCTGGGAGCAAGGGCTTTGTGGGCAGCAGGAGGGTTTTAATACGTTCCTAGATATGTTCATAGAACTGTATGCATTCTGCAGATCCTGTTAGAGTTCAGTGTGCCAGGCATCCTCAGGCAGGTGGTATCTGGGTGGGTCCGTGAAAAATCCTTGTGTCCTCTGTACTCTGGCAGTTACCATTATATCACCATCTCTTTTTTCTGCTTATGATCCTTATGAGCATACTATAGCATCACAGATCTGAGTCAAGATAGGTGGGCCAGTTAATTTACAGCAAAATGATTTCTGCTTCAACTTAACACTCTAGGAAGTAAGGTTGTAAAGGCAGGCCAATGTGAATACAGCCATCGAGGATAATGCTTGTGCATTATGGCCTCAATGTGAAAACATGAGTGCAGGAAAAAAAAGAGTATGTTGACCTAATCTGACTTAATGGCTTCTGAATTGCTTCATCTGAATGTTCAAATTCAGGTTGTTAAACTTGTCTGCAAAGACCCAGAAGATAGTCAGCTGCGACTGGCTTCTGTGTCTCGATAGAATGGTTATTTTTCCACTTGAAGTAGAATACAGATGGCATGGACTACTGCTGCTATCTGGTTTGGCTGTTAAGACTGATGTCCCCTTGAAACCCCACTGAAATTTAGCTATTCTCCCAATCTTCTACTTAGATTGTGGGTTAGTCACAGGAACATGGAGGGAACAAGTTTGAATGCCCTTCAGGTAGTCATGGATCCTTTGTTGAACCGACTGAGGTTGATCTGGATATTGGTCCAGTTTTTGAGAGTTCAAAAAAGTTGTATTTGATGCAGCATTGATCAAAATCTTTCTTTGGATCAGTTTATCACATGGAGATCCTCCTGGCTTTGCTGTAGGATTGCCCCTGGGCAGAGTGTGCTTGACTACACTAAGGCACAAAGCAGCCTACAGTTGTGTTGCACCTTAAGCTACTCTTCATATTCAACCATTACAGCTGTAAGTCCACTTGGTTAATCTTCCATAGTGCATTTGCTCAGTGGCAGGTTCAAGTCTGCCTCATGACGTTGGAAGAATTACCTTTATGTTTGTGGGTAAGTAATTTCACCTTCCTCTTCTATGTAAGTCGTTAATGAAAAACATGTCCCTGTCTTTGTGAAATGCTTAATTGGGTAGCGAGAGGAATCTTTGACAAAACTCCTTCTCCTTTGTCAAATGCCTTGGAGCATTGTCTGGCAAATCTAATGGACCCTTCTGTTTTAGGATTCCATTGACAAACAATTGACAACACTACCATGATTTTCTACATTAGTAAGAAATGTCGAGTGACTTGTCTGATTGTGTGAGGGGAGAACAGTTAAGTGGGTATCCATTTAGTGCCTGGAAGTGATATGACTTGTAATTGATGGCTATTGCTATTTTAAAATACAGTAGGAAGTGGCAAAACTACTTGTAGGTTAAGCAGAAGTTGGGCAACTTAATGAATTAACTCTTTTAAAACTCTGATCAGCATTGGGCTATCAGTATCTGGGGCAGATTATCTTCAATTTGACCAAATGATAAAAATTCCAGATCTGAAGGTATATTTTAGCAGAAATTTTTCTGTATGTTCCTTAAGTCAGAACGTACATGATAGAGTTCTTTCTAAAGGATAATCCGATTACTTTGTTCCCTGTGACTTTCTCTTAAAAAAAAAAAAAAATTTGTAAAAAGCTTCCAGAGTAGGAAGAAAGTAAAAAGGCTAGCAGTTATTTATAGATATGTGCCAAATGAAAGAAATTAACGGCTTAAGGAAATTAATGACTTATTTTCAAGTGAGTCTGCATGTACATTCTAACAGTGGATATACTTGTGCCTTACCTTGTAAGGTTTATGCATTTTCCTTTATAGTGTTCATGGAGGATGTGCTTTGTCCATTCTCACTTGGTGTTTGGCATACAGGAGAGAACATACCACCATTTCCTTTCCTGTTAGTTGCCCTCTTGAATTACTCTGCTGACTGATTAGTCTTGCTCTTTATCTGGTTTTGCTTTTGTATTTTTTTCCTTTCCTTAGATTGCTGTGCTTTCACCAAAGGCCTAATTTGAGTCAGATGCCATCCTTGAAGGCTTTGTTCCATCTTCTGATCCCTACTGAATACATTTAAGGTCTTGAAAGTGACTACATGCCCTAGTCTTTCAAAAATCTTATGATATAGGAGCTCACATTCCTGAATTTCATTTGGTCAAATGTGCTGTGAAAGTAGTCTCCTAGCCAAGAACTAGTAGTCATGCTGAGGCTTGTTCAGTCAAGCCAAATGGTTTTGATCTCATTACCCTTGAAGATTCCTGTCGTATTTTATTCGGGAACCAGCTGGTTAAAAGGTCATGGATAAAGTATCCACTTCCGCACTCCTTTTCTTCAGATCTCGCTATTTGCTCTTGAGACACTGAGCCCCACTGCTTAGGGGACCTTATTCAACAGACCTCTCAGCACCAGGATCATGTCTTATGTCACTGCTGTTTAACCCATAGGCCACTCTTGATGCCACATTCTCTTCAGTTGCCTTGGCTGTTCACTTTCATTATCTACCGTGAATGCCAATCACAAGAGCCACCAGAGAAGTGCAAGCATCCACGAAGAAATCTTCCCATCAAAGATAGCATGGGAATTCTTGAGAGAACCTAGTATGCATGCCCCTGGAATCTTCTCTGTAGCTCCTGCAGGGATGATGTTTTGCCTCACCCGTTGACCACCTTGGACTATTTTGCATGGTTTCTGTCTGGGGCTGACATTGCCAAGAAGCAATATTTGGTTCATAACAATCTTTGGTTCATTTTTTCAAATTGGATTGGTAAAGATGGTAGGGAGAGTACCAAACCTCTCTTCTTCTGCCTGTTTTGTGCCTCCAACTTTCACATCAACTAGGATGTGATTGCCATGTCATCTTGGAAGCTTATTATACCTTGTGCTTGGACCTGGATATGGATGCTTGGGGTACTCAGTTAAGTTTGCCTCCCTGCTACTTCCCGACTAAATGTTTCCATTCTTTTACAGGGATCCTTCTCGCGTTCTTTCTTTGATAGGAGAGTAACCCTCTCTAATCCAGAAGATCTGTATCCCTATAGCTCCTAATCATACAAAGCCTGGTTCACAGAAAGAGTGCTGCAGCAGCTACTTTCTTATACTCAAGCAGAAAACTTTGGGTTGATGCCAGATCTTAGGCTTTTGCAAGATGAACTTATGCATATACAGTTTCAAGTTCTGGATTATGACTGTATTCAGTACCTTTCCCAGAAGTTCAAGGAGAATGGTTCAGATTTCTCAAATGGCAGGATGCTTACTTTGTCTCCAGTCTATGGATGTCTTGAATGTTATTGTTTCCTCTGTCCCTGTCTCAGCCAATGTTTGCCCAGGTTCTGGTAGTTATCATGATGCATCTTCACTGCAGAGGAATCTGGATCCTTTATCTCAGTGCCTGATTTGTGAAAGGAGTTGTTACAGAACAACTTTGTGAAGCTTTCAGTCTTTTTCCTTAGATTGTGAATGTAAGATAGCAGTACCTCATTCCTACTCAGTCCTTAGAATTTATTGTAGTTATCAGTTCTGTGTGTTCCACTTCGCTTCAGTCTATCACATGATGGCACGACAGCCTGCCACTGCAGAACTTCTTCTCTTGGAGATCTGTGGCAATGTGTACACTTGTGCTGAGAGGTTTTTTTCCAATTTAAATGTTGTGCTGTGGATGCTTGTGTGACCACCTTTAGAGTCTAGATTCTTGTTCATCCTTACCTAGGAAGTTGGCTTGCTTTATGCCTATTGCCCTTCCCAAAAGAGCAGGGAAAGATTCAGGTCCTTGCATTGGACATCCCTATATGCTGTTTTCTTCAAAGATCAGGTTTCTCTGGAAACCTTGCAAATACCTTCCACAATGGTGGTAGAGACGTTTTATCCTAGCCTTTTAGTATTTTTCCTAAGTCTTCATGCTTCTAGAACAGAAGTTACAACTAAAGACTGTAGTGCAAGAAGGGCTGTCTTGTTTTTATTCTCACGGACCCAGGCCTTTTAGGAACACTTGCTTGCTACAAGAAGATCCTGGAGTTCCACTGTTGGCACACAGTAACAATCCAAACAGTAATCAGTTGCATACAGATCCACTATGAAACCGTGGAAGTGGAAGAAGAGAGCACTTTCTAGCACTCATCAGGCACCTTTGGTAGTAGCCTTGTGCTTTGCAGGCCTCTGACATTCTTCTTGCATTCATGCTGTGCTGGTCTTGAAACATCCAAACCTGAATCCAGTCTTTGGTAGGGCATCAGTGCGGTCATTTGTTTGCACAGTAGGATTCTCATCCTCTGCCAGAAATCTCATGGCAGGGCTAGCTGCTGAGAGTCACCATCTATAAGAATGTACGTGTGGACTCATTTGAAGAAAGCAAGCTTTCTTACTAGTAATCAGTATTCTTCATGATGTGTAGTCCACATGTACATTCCCATCCCATCTGCTTTTCCTTTCTCTCTAATTCTTTTTCAGATGCAATGCTGTTGAGAGAGACTGAAATGGTGGTAGATGCACTCTCTTGTATGTCACACATGAAGCAGGAAAAGAAGGAGAAGCAAGAGTACAGACTCTACAGATACTGCAAAAGGAAAACCTTGCAGTATCACATGGCAGGGCAGAACTATGCCTGCTGTTAGAATGTACGTGTAGACTACCTGTGTCATACATTGGTTACTGGTAAGTATTTTTTTCTACTTGATCAGGGTGATAGGATTGTCCTTGGACTTCATGGATGGAGCATCATTTGGGGACTGTAGGCTAATCTGTTGTTTTTTCCATGTTTTTGAATGGGTTGAGGACTGTAGCATTTGTGTATGCCTACAAATTGTTGTGCTTTCTCCAGTTATCAGTACTTCTCTCTGCATCATTGCTTAAGTGTTACATACAGAGTTCTGAGATTAACTCGAGTTATTTCCTGTGGTAATAAACTATTTATTCTGTTTCAATTTACCATTAAGTTTTAAATGGCCTTTTTTTCCAGTTTGTCCTCCTAAATCGCAAAATGCATTTTTTGCATGACTAACTCATAGTTCATACTGTACAATTTAATTCCAACCTTCTAGTTCATACGTATAATTTTCAGCAACTGAAACTGTTGTTCTAATTTGGACTTGGACCTGTACCAGAATTTGAGTGGCGTCTCCTTATTTGATCACCAAAGGTTATTATTGCATGGATCCAAACATTTTATTAATAAATGCTAGTTGTTCTGATAGATAGTTTTTATGAAACCAAGATAATTTAGAGGTTGATCTATTGGTAGGGTGAATTATTGTCTCTCCTGTTCAGACCTAGGTTGTTGAGAACTGAAGACTTCTCTAAGATTAGAAAATGCACCTATGAACCAGTTCTACCAGCAGAGTTCTTGGTCCATGCTTGCAGCAGAGCTGGCTTTATCATATATTAGTATTAAAGGAAGTGTGCCACTTTCCATTTATGATTTCTCGTGATGCTAGTTGAACAGTGATAAAAGTAAGGGCTATCTGTATATCACTTAAGATTGGCTAAATTAGAAAACAGTAATACAGTCCTTCATAATGGCTGTTGTAAGCCTTATCTGGGCTTCCCGTCTGACATATGTTCCATGGCCAAAACATTCAAAAGATCCTGATAGAAATAAACCAACTAAATAAATTTCTGATACCTCTGGGGTCTCATGGTTTTTTTGTTTTCTTTAATATGGTATGCATGACCACAGAGTACTCTGATAGTCTGAGTTGGAAGCAGACACAATGGGAAAGAGCAGAACATTAATTTATGGCATAGTCTGTGTTATTTTTCAAAGGCTTTGTTTATTTTGTATTGACCCAGGTAGCCATTTTGATTTCTTTGTTAATCTTGAGTTTTAAGTGCTAAGCTAAACTTCCTTGCTCCATTGTGCCTTCTCCCTCCATATCCTTTTTTGTTTCCCTTTTCGGACTAGGAAATCCAGACTGCTTAAGCAAGGGCTCTACTTAGCCAGAGAAACCTCTGAGAAAACAGTGGCTTCAGAAGTAAAATACAACCAGTGGCCAGAGCAAAGCTCAGTGTAATATTTGGTATACAAGTGTGTATATCCTTGATTAAAAATAAGAAAATTTCAGTGTAGGAAGACTTATGAGATTTCAGAAGAAAACTGGTAAGCTTAATAGCAGTAGGACCTTTATGAAATGCAATCCTTTAATGAGTTGAAGAAGGTCATCAAAGTGAGGATAGGGAAGAGATAATATGTAGTCACAGGAGTAAGTTCAGTAAGGAACAACTCTGTGAGATGAGTTGTCTGTGGTCTCTAAATAATAGTTGGCAGACTGGCCTGCTTTAAAAGAAGATGGGACATAACACAGAAAAATCATTGACCTGACAGTGAGAGAATAAAATACCCTCGTTTTCTCTCCATTTCTAATGTGTTTCTCACATAACTTAAGGGATGATACTATGAGTACCAAAGTGTGCAATAATTAAAAGGAATGGTATGTCTGTAATTGGTATCTTCTTATTTTTCATCTTTATTCTCATATACGCTTGTATTTGATCAAACTATCTGCCTTCATGTTGAAAAGCAATTGCTACACCTTTGGATTCAGTTGCAGCTGATATGTAGGCTGTGAAGCACTGTAAGAAAAAAAGAAATTGCATTTGCAAGCTTGCATCTTTAATCTTGGAGAACACATTACACAGGCTGTCAAAAAGATAGATAGAGCTCTCTTGCATGCTATGTTTTTGCTGTAACTGATAGATAATTGATATTAAAATCTTTCTCTGCCTGTCAGTGGCAAAGCAAGTTCTGTGTCAGCTGCTGAAGCATTGCCAGTGCTGTGATTCTGTGTTCTTCCTCTCCCTTTAGCAAATGTCTGTGTTGTGAAGGTGGATGGGACTCCTTATCTGTGTAAAGCCGATGAGGTTGGAGAAATATGTGTGAATTCAGGTGCAACTGGGATGGCATATTTCGGCCTCCTCGGAATCACCAAGAATGTGTTCGAGGTTTGTATTTCTCTTTGTAATATAAAGTTTCGTCGTTACATTTCTGGTAATTCTTCCTGCAAATAAATTTATTTGTTCCTTAAACTTCCTTTTTTATTTTATTAGAAAAAGCCATGGCCAAACACACTTTGCTTCATTCTCTATCACAACTCAAAATTCTGTCTCTTATAACTAGGGCAATGTCTCCTGTAACTAGGGAAAATGTGGGCTCTCTCCAGAATTAAATGGGAGACCTGGTTACCCAGGATATGGAGAAGGCTGAGGTACTCAATTACTTTTTTGCCTCAGTCTTCACCGGCAAGTGCTCAAGCCTTACCGCCCAAGCCACAGAAGGCAAAGGCAGGGACTGGGAGAATAAAGAGCTGTAGGAGAAGATCAGGAACCTGAAGGTGCACAAGTCCATGGGACCCAATGAGATCTATCCACGAGTCCTGAGGGAACTGGCAGATGAAGTTGCTAAGCCACTATCTATCATATTTGAGAAATCGTGGCAGTCTGGTGAAGGTCCCACTGACTGGAAAAGGGGAAACATAACCCCCATTTTTAGAAAGGGAAAAAAGGAAGACCCAGGGAACTACACGCCAATCAGTCTCACCTCTGTGCCTGGGAAGATCATGGAACAGATCCTCCTGGAAGCTATGCTAAGGCATATGGAGGACAAGGAGGTGGTTCGAGACAGCCAGCGTGGCTTCATCCAGGGCAAGTCCTGCCTGACCAACCTAGTGGCCTTCTATGATGGAGTGACTATATCAGTGGGCATGGGAAGAGCTACAGATGATGTCTGTCTGGACCTCTGTAAGGCCTTTGACACAAGATCCCCCACAACATCCTTCTCTCTAAACTGGAGAGAGATGGATTTGATGGGTGGACTGTTTGGTGGATGAGGAATTGGTTGGATGGTAGCATCCAGAGGGTAGTGGCCAATGGCTCAAAGTCCAGATGGAGATCGGTGACAAGTGGTGTCCCGCAGGGGTCCATATTGGGACCACTACTATTTAATATCTTCATCAATGACATAGGCAGTGGGATCGAGTGCACCCTCAGCAAATTTGTGGATGACACCAAGCTGAGTTGTGCGGTCAACACGCCTGAGGGACGGGATGCCATCCAGAGGGACCTGGACAAGCTCAAGACATGGGCCCATGTGAACCTTATAAGAAAGACGTTTTAGTGGGGCTTGTAGCGACAGAACAAGGAGAGAGTAGATTTAGACTAGATATAAGGAAGACATTTTTTACAATGAGGGTGGTGAAACACTGGAACAGGTTGCCCACAGAGGTGGTAGATGCCCCATCCCTGGAAACATTCGAGGTCAGGTTGGATGGGGCTCTGAGCAGCCTGATCTAGTTGAAGATGTCCCTGCTCCTTGCAGGGGGGTTGGAGTAGATGACTTTTAAAGGTCCCTTCCAACCCAAACTATTCTATGATTCTATAACCAAAAATACAAAGTACCATCAACAGTGAATCAGCCATCTCTCTGTTCTGCTATCCAGTGTTGTGCCTATGTTAGCATTTAAATTCATCTTCGTTCTGTATTAACGTAGCAATCTTATGTAAAGTTACCTGAAGACATTTCAAGTTTACTGGTGCATAGCTTGGGACATAGAGTTAGAAGTTAGTCTGATATTTGTGAGCTGCTTTATACAATCAAAATGCGTTTGTTCAGTTATAATAAATTATTTAGAAAAGCTTCCTTTGTGTATTGCAAACAGTATGTGCTTTTCAAAATCAACTTTAGTGTTGATTTGCTATAATGCTTAGAACGCTAAACAGTTTGCTGTTGGATATATGGAATTATGTTCCTAGGTGTATGGAAGAAGAGATAGTAAGGATGATAGTGTAACAGTCATAAGCCTTGTAGTTTGTCAAAGTAAAGCAAAAGCGATCTTTCTGTCCAGACTTTTTCTCATGGTGGTACCCCAATTTCATGTTTTCCCTTTTCTGGCAAGGAAGGAGTGAAAGTCCTTTGGGAGTCACACATACTGTAGTGTTACACTGGGCAACAGTTTGAAGACTCGGCTGAAGTATGGAGTTCCACCAGCGAGATGAAAGAAATCCTGACCATAGTCTTCTCTTTCAAAAAAAGCTCTTTCTGTCAGCTTGCAAAGCCTCAGCACTTTAAACAGCTTAGCTTTCCGCACTGTCCCTAGCTAGTGAGAGAGCCAGCGAGAAACCTGATGTAATGAAGAAGAGTTGGGGGATGAGTGGAAGGCAAGGAGACCACCTGAGCAGATGAGAGGAACTTGCTGATGAGTGTAATGCTTTTGCTCTGGTTCTCCATTGTAGGCAGTCCCATAATTGCAGCAAACTTAACTTTCTCAAAGTTCTGATAGCGTAGCATTTGTCACAATTGAAGCAATATGCCTGGGTACATATGTCATTGGGGATGTTAATAGTAGCAACAGAAAGACTTTCTGATTAAGTGCTACATGAGTGCATACTATAAAACCTGATTTTAAAAGCGGTGTGAACTCGTGTTATGAAGGCTAAGTAGCTGAGAAAAAGATAAGAAAGAAGGCTACCACAGAGTTAAGAATTGGTGTGTTCTTCATTATTCAAAAAGCTGTTGTTCATACTTGACATGATAGTAACTGTTGCCATCGGGTAATTTTTCAACTGAGTGTAGAGCTGCAATGAAACAGGCAGAAAGCACTTTAACTTTACTTTTCTTATCAGTACTGTGAGTATCTGAATACTTATGTGTTCTTTCAGGCCATTCCAGTGACGGCAGCCGGCGTGCCTGTTTCAGACCAACCCTTTACAAGAACAGGATTGCTTGGCTTTGTGGGTCCTGTAAGTGTGAATAAGCTGTCTGGGGCCCTGCTTTGCCCTGACTCCCAACTCTTAAGTGATGCCCCCAAATTCAGCAGAATTCTGTGTCAGGGCAGTGACCTCGTACAGATCTTGAGAATACTTTAGTCAGGCATGTATTGCTGGGAGTCTGGAGATTTTTCCCCTCTGTTTCTAATCCTGTCTTCTTTTCAGGACTATTTGGTGTTTGTGGTAGGAAAATTGGATGGCCTAATGACAGTTAGTGGGCGCAGACACAATGCGGATGATGTGGTAGCCACTGCATTGGCAGTTGAACCCATGAAGTTTGTCTATCGGGGAAGGTGAGTATATTAAGAACTTCACCACTGCTGGTTGGACTTTGTTGCTCCTTTTTTCATCCGCAAACAATAACAAGTGACATAGTGTACACAGGAGCTCTGCATCTGAATTTTTACATGTGTATTTTGTAGGAAAGGTGGCACTAGGTTGTGATATGCCAGGTAAGAACTTGGCTGTCCCTGCTAACTTGGAAGACAAATATTGACACCCTGCTTCATGCATAATAGATTTAAAATTACTTTCACATAGTATAAACATAGATCTTTATGTGTCTATTTAAAACTTCTTTCGAAGCGTCTTTTAAGATAGTCAGATGAAGCTTGTATGCCAAATGTAAAACACAACTCCCCTTTGTCCACTTGAGCCTTTCATGCAGAGTGGCCTAGGGAAGAACTTTGCAGCATGTTCTAAAGAACAAACTAGGAGTGTTTAGGCTGCTGAAGGACCTTCAAAGATAGTGTGTGTTCTATCACCAAACTTGTGCTCTTCAGTGGTCAATGGCTCAATGTTTGGATGAAGATCAGTGATGAGTGGTGTCCCTCAGGGGTCCATATTGGGACCTGTACTGTTTAATATCTTCATCAATGACATAGTGGGATCGAGTGCACCCTCAGCAAGTTTGTGGATGACACCAAGCTGAGTTGTGTGGTTGACATGCCTGAGGGACGGGATGCCATCCAGAGGGACCTGGACAAGCTCAAGACATGGGCCCATGTGAACCTCATGAGGTTCAGCAAGGCCAAGCGCAAGGTCCTGCACCTGGGTTGGGGCAACCCCCAGTATCAGTACAGGCTGGGGGATGAAGGGATTGAGAGCAGCCCTGCGGAGAAGGACTTGGGGGTATTGGTGGATGAAAAGCTGCACATGAGCTGGCAATGTGCACTCGCAGGCCAGAAGGCCAACCGTACCCTGGACTGCATCAAAAGAAGCGTGGCCAGCAGGTTGAGGGAGGTGATTCTGCCCCTCAACTCTGCTCTGGTGAGACCCCACCTGGAGTACTGCATTCAGCTCTGGAGTCCTCAGCACAGGCAGGACATGGACCTTTTGGAGCGGGGTCCAGAGGAGGGCCATGAAAATGATTAGGGGAATGGAACACCTCTCCTATGAAGACAGGCTGAGAGAGCTGGGGTTGTTCAGCCTGGAGAAGAGAAGGCTCCACGGAGACCTTATTGTTGCCTTTCAATACTTAAAGGGGCTTATAAGAAAGATGGGGACAGACGTTTTAGTGGGGCCTGTAGTGACAGAACAAGGAATAATGGTTTTAAACTAAAAGAGAGTAGATTTAGACTAGATATAAGGAAGACTTTTTTTACAATGAGGGTGGTGAAACACTGGCACAGGTTGCCCACAGAGGTGGTAGATGTCCCATCCCTGGAAATATTCAAGATCAGGTTGGATGGGGCTCTGAGCAGCCTGATCCAGTTGAAGATGTCCCTGCTCCTTGCAGGGGGGTTGGACTAGATGACCTTTAAAGGTCCCTTCCAACCCAAACCATTCTATGATTCTATGAAAGTTGAGCTTTCCTCATTTTTGCATCACTTGTCCAATTCACGTATCATAAAAATAATGGCACATACCTGGTTGAGGCATTATTGATATTTCATCCTAGAAGATGCAAGCCTGAAACTAATTTAATTCACAAATGGGAGTAAGTATTTTTCAGTGCAAGGATTGATAGACATGCTGGTCAGTAATTTGGCGTAGTTGTTGTCTTTCAGAAGGGACATCATATATAGGTGCAACAAGTTTAGTGTGCATGATGGAGTTATATAGGCAAGTTTGCACAGCCTCTGCACGTATGGAACCTACCTGTGTTAAACACGTGCTACACTGGTAACTGCCAATTTACTTGACCCCCAAGAGAAATAAGTTACAATAATGATCCCACATTTGTTCTAAATTTGTCTGTGATTTTGTGATGATCTGGCATGAATAATGCTTGTGTGTGTTGAAACAGTACCATTAAAGGTTGCAGTCATTTCCACATTATAATAAACTGTGCTATGTTCATCATATGTTGCATCCTATCATTCTTCTGTCCTTTGCGTTTTAGGATAGCAGTGTTTTCTGTGACCGTTTTGCATGATGATCGAATAGTGCTTGTGGCAGAGCAGCGCCCTGATGCATCAGAGGAGGATAGTTTTCAGTGGATGAGCAGGGTTCTACAGGTAGTCAGTCTGTACTTTCTCTCTTTCCAGGTGAATAAGGCTGATGTATGAAATGAGAATCTTAGAGCATCTTTTTTTCCATAAGAAAAACCTATCTGTAACCACAGAGAGTTGTAATAAGCTGACTTCTGAATCTGTTTTAGGGTTAATAGTTAACAGAATTTTGTAAGAAGTAAGACTTTCTTTCAAAATGTTTTTTAACTTCATACTACTAGGATTCTTAAAGTCCTATGGATGATAGCTTTTGTTTGTTTTAATTCTACATCTCTCTGCTGATTTCGTACTGGATGGGAGAGTTAAGTCTGAAAATGTTTAAGGGTATACTTAGTGCTAAGTATCAAAACAGACACCGAAATCTTTTTATGTCACCAACATCCTTATTCTAGATCTCCAACAGCAAGCATTAAAAACTTTTACCCTTGATTACTTTATTGTGTTTTCATGGGGGGGCAGGAGGGAGGGGAATTCTGGTACATTTGCATTTGAGGATTTCAGAATTCACCAATCAGTTCTAAGGAAGTAAAAAGTGAGAGAGCAATTACAGAAGACGACTCTGATGAAGGGATAACTGAAGAGAAGGCTAGAGAGAACAACTTAAGAGCAGATGTTAAGAGTAAGGCAGTTGTGTAATAATGGTTTCTGTCTAATTTCAGCTTTGTAATCTTTTTGGAGGGAATATCTGGTAATAGGCTGTTTTTCATGGGAGAAAATGTTTTTATTCCTCTTTTTAGAAGTGTCATAGCTAAAATAGACACTTAAGTTTTAGGCAGCAAGATGTTTCCCTCCATATTTTTGTGGTTTTCTGTTCTACTGCGCTTTTGTGATTGTGCCATATGTGCTAAATTTGCTGTGGTATAATTTTGGCTTTTTAAAATCTCTGCACTTTTTGCCCACTTTTAAGAGGCTTTCCTAATCCCTGATGTGCAGGTGGCATCCCCTTGATAGAGTGCACAAGCAAAGTCCTGGGTCTGCTCCTGCTCCCATTGAAGTCATGGCACAACTTCTATGAGTTCAGTGAGTGCAGAATTGGACCCTTTATTTGCAAATTGTGGTACAAGTAAAAATTTTAATGTTGTTAAATGACTTGAATACAAATTCTTGCTCTTGCTACATCCCAGTTGATAATGCAGAATGTATTTTTTTTTCCTTTCTCTCAAGGCAATTGATAGCATTCACCAAGTGGGCGTCTACTGTCTTGCCTTGGTGCCAGCCAACACTTTGCCAAAGGCTCCTCTCGGAGGAATTCATATTTCGGAAACCAAGCAGCGCTTTTTAGAGGGTGCTCTGCACCCTTGTAATGTCTTGATGTGTCCACATACTTGTGTTACTAATCTGCCTAAGCCTCGACAGAAACAACCAGGTGAGTAAACCAGAGCATGTTCTTTAGTTCTGCATGTACGTCTCTGAAGGTATGCGTGGAGCATGATCTAGAGGCAAAGTGACAGTTCAGGGCTGTGCGTGTTGAATGGCTTTAAGCTGCCTAACTTGACACAGCTAGTGGTATTGTTAGAGCAGCCCAGAGCTCAGTAAGGGCATTATGGTTTGCCTCAAATCCCAGGTAAATGCAAGGACATACAGCACGTACCCATTTCATGCTTCTGTAGCTACATTATAAATTGTTCCTCTACTGGATCTCGCAAAGGCCGGTAACTCACGTAATAAAACTGAAGTACACACAGAATAAGTAATAGGCTGATTTTTCATGTACCGTACTGATAATGGACTGATTTTTAGTGTACCATATTATCTTCTTCTCTCTTTTTCTATGCAATATGATCCTTGGTTTTAGCTTTTCATGTTTTCAGATCTATGTTACATATGGCATTTATAGTAATCTGCAGGCTGAATTATAGATTATTACACGTTTCTTACATTATTTTTCCTCATTTTGCACTGTTTTTTCAAAATGCAGATGTTGGTCCTGCTTCAATGATAGTAGGAAACCTTGTTGCTGGAAAGAGAATTGCACAAGCCTCAGGGAGAGATGTTACCCAGCTGGAGGATAACGACCAGGCAAGAAAGGTAACAGTGGTTACCAGGATGTCCTGGTATTATTAAATATTTGAATTGCCTTATTCAAAATGAGAGAAGACCAGTTATGGTACTGCGCTGAAACTAAGCATGGTGCATTTTAAGTGAATCTGTGTCTCCTTTTTTTCCTGTTTTAGTTCCTGTATTTAGCAGATGTTCTTCAGTGGCGAGCTCAGACAACTCCAGATCATCCCCTCTTCCTTTTGTTGAATTCCAAGGTGAGATGCGCTTTAGGTCATACTTGGAGATTGAGATCAGTAAAAGATTGTTTGGATTCTAACAAAATTCCAGGTAGAAGACTTTTCCTAAAATGCTTCAGGTTATGTTGATGATGTGGGGTGTCATGGTTTTGAAGCAGACAAAAATTGCTAGTTAGCAAGCAGCATAATTTTTCCACATCTGAAATTTTATTCCACATATTTTATTCCACATCTGGAATTTCAGTATGCATTCTGCCTAGCTTAAAACATTGCAGTAATTGCATTTCCTGCTGGAACACAACTTTTGTCATATTAATGGAAGCCACAATTCTGTCTTCCTCCCTGAGCACAAAGGTAACTGTAAGTCAGAGCTGGAGGATTTTTTAATTAGAAGATCTAGAGCCTGAGTAGAGAACCCTTGGGACAGCTTTGGAGTCATATTTTCCAGGAGCACTGCACACCCTTCAGGAGACACTGATGCCCTGTCCTTAGCTAGGCTCTGCCCCTAAAAAGGATGGCACTTACAGTCACTCAAACATGAACAAGTACATGCTTCAGTTTTGGAGTACAGGCTCTATGTACTTGTAGGCTCTATATACTTATTTTATTCAAGAGCTGTCTGAGCTCTTATGATATATGACAAGGCAACAGTCATATTTCTCAGTAAATACATCATTTTTGCTCATAGCCACTCTGCTCTGCATGTGACTGTCAGTAGTTTTGGAGCATTCACATACCCTGTGCATCCAATACTTCGTAAAGGGGTGTGAAAAAACGTGCATTTTTGTATGTTCCTCAGTATTTCAGCCTCCCTGGGCTTGAGGGGCACTACTGCTGTGCATATTTCAGAAAACGTAAATATTTTAGATTCTTCTACTGCTGTTCTGGCACTTTTTTATTCCTCTCCTTTCTTTCCAGGAGGCAAAGTTGGTCAATTTTTGTTTGAGCCTGTACTCAGTAGCTACCCTTCCAGTGACAGTAACAGCCCAGTGACAAACTGGGTCTACCTTGTGCTGCGCTGTACCACAGACATGTGAGATAGGGAGCGTGGTTTCGGAAGGTCCAGCAGCAGTCCTTGGGAAGTGATGGAAGCCTTTGGGTCTCTCATTCAGACAGGCAGAATGGTTTAGGACATGGTTCAAAGTTCTGACTTTTCTCATGAGACTCTGCTTTAGCAGAAGAAACTGCTTCAATATGGTTATTGTTAAAAGCCACAGAATTGGTTTATTCCTCTCTTGGAGTGACGAAGCTTTTGAGGGAAGTTTTCTGGTATGAAGAGACCCCTTTCTGGGTCACTTTGGAGACACTGCAAAAAGGAAACGCAAAACTTAGACACAAAGAAATTATCTGTTGGTGAACACATGCCTTAAATAGCTGGGACTAATAAGTTACAATTCTAAACATTAGTGTGTTCACAGCTCTCTGTGAGAAACCCTTTTCTTTTACACTTTTTCATGTCAATATTTTTCTCAAGTCCTTGAGCTATTACTGTTCCTATATCAACAATACACTATTTACTGTTCTTATTTTGCATGACTTCAGCTCCCAGGCTTTGACAACAGTTTCCTTAGTAAAACTGAGCGGAGTGCCAGTGTCATCCTGCGTCGAACTAGGCCTTGGATCAGACAGCTGTGCACTTGGGCTGAGGATTACATGTGGCAGCTCATCTTGGACTTGAAACTGAATACTGTAGCAGACATTTGCTGTAATAATCCTTATCTGTATAGTGGGAGGTTTCATTCAGTCTCTGATTGATTGTTTTCCTCTGAGGTGGTTGTCCCACCGGTTTTTCTTGAATCAGGTTGTAGTCTTGGAAAAATGGATAAATCCCAACCTTACGGGCTTAAGGCTAAGGCATTGCTTCCTAGGTTGGATAGCAAAAGGATGTTTTCTGTTTTTACATCAAAAACTGGACTAAGCCTTTTAGAATCCCCATGACTTTGCAACTGCCTAAGCAATCCAAAGATATAGCTGCCTCCATGTGAAGACTTTCCAGATGCATAGTTGTGGGAAATACACTTTCTACAAGATGGACAGTAGATGCGCTAAAGCAGAAGTTACAGTGCATACCAACCACAGCTTAGGTTGCCTCTATGACCCTTTAAAAGAGTATCTAAACCAAAGACATTGGCAGAGTTCCCTTTGTGCTTTTAAGACTGCTGACTGCAAAAGCGTCTAGAGGTTTGGCTGTGCACAGCAGGGTAAAGCCGGTGCAGTGCTTCACTTGCTGCTAAAACAATTGTATTACTACTACTGATACTGTGTTTTCTCCCTTAGACTGTGAAATTTTGAGTATTTGTAAGGTATTCTTTTTGTGGTACCAAATACATTTAGAAGCTGCTTCACTGTCTGATGTTCAAAATAATACGTATAAAGTTCTCTAGCATTCTAGTTCATGGTACCAGCAGCATGGTTTCCAAAACATCGAGACAGAGTCTTTAAAAGTGTTTGTTGTATTGTTAAAATAAGGACAATGAAATATTGCATCTGCAGCATGTACTTTATTCAGTCTCGAACTGTTCTCCACAAAGTTTTTTGATGTTGCTTCTGTTTTGTGCAGGGCACTGTAGTTAGCACTGCATCATGCATACAGTTGCACAAGAGAGCAGAGAGAGTGGCAGTGGCACTGATGGAGAAAGGACGGCTGAATGTTGGTGACCATGTGGCCCTGGTTTATCCTCCAGGTAAGGCAGTACAGACAGCAAAAATCAGAGAAATCAGAGTCAGACATCACAAGAAAAGAAACAACTCTTGCCAAGATAGAGCATTAAAACATCTATTTAATATAGTAGTATATGGCAGTGACGTAGTATTTCAAGGAAGAGACTTATTTTTTGTCATTTTATTATTAAGTCGCTTCTCCAAGTGGCAAACTACATTTACCAAACATTTCATCTAACTGCTCCAGATGTCTGGGCAGTTATGCAAGAGTAGTTTGATTTAAACTACATGAAAGATTTTCGTTTTTCAGAGAATGGAATAAAACTGCATATGTATCTGTTGAAAGCTAGATTAGAGATGTCAGTGTATGAACACCCTTTCTTTCCTGAATGGCTGTCTCTAGCAGTGGCCTGGACCCTAGACTTGCATTACTAGTGTGTATTTACAAGTATACGTCAGGAAAAAAGTATTACCTCGTAAAAGTGGGACTGCATATTTCAGAGTGATAATTGTGAAAAACAAATGTATGCTTTTTAAAAGAATCTGAGTCGTCATCTTCATAACCTACAATACCTTGTTTTGTTATTTTTGTTATTTTATACTACCTGTCCATGAAAATATAGCCCTACAAAGTTAAATTTTGTAGGGTTTGAATAATTTTTGCTAACTCTCAAATGCAAAATATTTTAACCTTATAGAATTGGGTATGGCCAAGAACAGCCTGTTGATTTGAAGAGACCTTTGTGACAAATCTTTACATCTTAATAAAATAAATCAGTGTGTATTTTGATTTTGGTGAAAGAGTTTGGCCTTTTGTTCTGATAAAAATGGCTTTAATTTCACAAATATCCTTTACAGGAGTAGACTTGATAGCAACTTTCTATGGCTGCTTATATGCTGGCTGTATACCTATCACCGTTCGCCCACCTCATCCACAGAATCTTGCTACCACTCTGCCCACTGTCAAAATGATTGTAGAGGTATGTATAAGACATTCCTCTCCTAATGCTTTTGGTGGGTGTAGGATGGTTGATGCAGCCTGATAAATTGCTTTGCCACAGTCAATGTAAAGTAAGCTAGGAAAAGAAAAAATCAGCATGCTGTGGCTGAGTCAATAAATTTTCTTTTTCAGAAACTCGTTTAAAATGTTCTTTCTATTGCTGTAATTTATTTTGCTTTGTTTCCAATGTTTTTCTTCATCTATTCAGCTTACTCGTTATCTCATCTGGATGGATATGAAATCAATTAAGCATTCATTCACTAATTTTATAAATGTTTTTAATGCCATGTCTTTTACAGGTCAGTAAGTCTGCATGTATACTGACCACACAAACGATAATGAAACTGCTGAAGTCCAAGGAAGCTGCAACAGCTGTAGATATTAAAACATGGCCCACTATTTTGGATACAGGTACAGAATGTTTGCCCGCTAGCCAAAATGTAAATAGTTTGAAGACTGATTTATTTATTTTGTTATACCATAACTGACTAATTGAATGGATGTGTCTTGCATTGCGTCAAAATAGCTGTCCAGAAACTATAGAAAGCATCTGGTGTTAATGCTGTAAAGATACATTTTTGTCCTGTGCTCTTTTTCCAAAATAATAATATGGTACTCTTCTCTTTTTATATATTTTAAATAGATGATATGCCTAAAAAGAAGCTGGCTAATATTTTCAGACCTACATCTCCAGATATGTTGGCATACTTGGACTTCAGTGTGTCTACTACTGGTATATTAGCGGGAGTAAAGGTAGAGTAACAGGACAGAGATTATTATACTTTGTTTCCTTATATATAGGCATATTCTGCATTCATTCCTCCTGCCAGAGAAGAAATACAAAAATGTAAGTGGACCATCTTAGTGTTCAGAAAGCTTATTTTTAAATTTGCATGACATCAAAATGTCTTGATGCACTTTTTGGAAACATTCGGTCTTACTGGCTCTAGGTGAGGAATCACTGAGGGGACTAAATGGAGAGTATTTGTCGTAAAGTTCATTAATGTATTCTTTTGCGATTTATCGTAGAGATGTCAGACGTCATTTGGCATCATTCAATGTCATGACAGATGTCATCTGCCACTAGCATGAAAAGTACCTGTGAAATTTTGGGCTCGTATCACTTTCCTGTTTTAAAGGTGGTTAAAAAAACCCAAACTACTACGTGTTGCCACGTAGTAGGGTGTTGGTCTCTTCTGCCAAGTAACTAGCAATAGGACAAGAGGAAATGGCCTCAAGTTGCACCAAGGGAGGTTTAGATTGGACATTAGGAGAAATTTCTTTACTGAAAGAGTGGTCAGGCCTTGGAACAGGCTGCCCAGGGAAGTGGTGGAGTCACCATCCCTGGAGGTATTTAAAAGACGTGTAGATGAGGCCCTTAGGGACATGGTGTAGTGGGCATGGTGGTGTTGGGTTGACGGTTGGACACGATGATCTTAGAGGTCTTTTCCAACCTGTATGATTCTATGATTCTATGATTCTATGATCTCTTACAATAAACATTTCTATCAGTTCTTACATGTGATACCCTTTTTTTTTTAAAAAGTCCCTGAGAGCATCTGTTTCCCTCTTACAGATGTCACATGCAGCTACAAGTGCCTTATGTCGCTCTATAAAGCTACAGTGTGAGCTCTACCCTTCACGTCAGATTGCCATCTGTCTTGACCCTTATTGTGGCTTGGGATTTGCACTGTGGTGCTTGTGCAGGTATGTCGTTTGAGCCGTAGGCTTTCTCGTGTGTTCCCAGCCTTCTCTAGAATCCAAGGGAACAGTAGTGGATGAAACTGTCAGAGAAGCCCAAATTAATCTTTTTATAGGTATTTCATAAAAAACCTTTTGTGGTAACAAAATTCATTTAAGTAAGTTAGTTACTTGAGGAACTTGGGTTTTGCAAGTGGAATTAATTAGATACCAAATCCAAGAAAAAAAGGACTTCACTGTCTATTTCACATTGCTTAAATAAATCCTTTTAAAGTCTTCTGAGATGAAACCATATCTTTTTACAAGACCCATAAGGTGTGGACTGCAAGATTGGTATGCACTTAGAAATACAGCTAAAGGAAGCAATTAAATGTTTCTTAAAATGAATGAGACCTGAATTGATTCAATCAGATAACTACAATAATGCAGCACATCTTGCAAAGTTCTTTTTTGCCATTTAAAACTTTCCATATGCATTAACTAATCCAAAGATTTTACAGTGTTTCAGATATTTCATTAAAAAAATGCAGAAACGAAATATGCAAGGTTATTTTGTAAACAGATAAAGTTAAATTTACTGTAGTTAACCTGTTCCTTCCCTCTCTAATTTCCCCAACTGGGAAGGAAGTGTACTGAAGGAAAGCAAAAATTTAACTTTGGTAACATCAGATGATTTATATCGTCAATAAAGTGTGGCAGGGTGGAGGGAGAAGAAACCTTAGTGATAGAAGAATTAAAACCTAAATGGATTTAAAAATACATTTTTAGGGATGGGAACTACGCGTGTCATGCTTTCTATACAAGAGTTAATGTAAGGTCTGTTGTGTTTCATCTGAGTTATAGCTTTGGTTTAGTGTGACAGACTGTTTTATTACAGAATGATTTTTTTTCTATTTTAGAATGTTTAAAAAGAAAACAAAAAACCTCATCGTATTGCCCAGTACAAAAACACATCAGCTCTAGTCAGGAGAAATGGCAAGCATGTCAAGCTACCTGTTGAAAGCAATTAGAGATGCTGTTATTTTTTTTAAGATGCATTAGTTTATCTAAGCCTGGTTTCACAGAGGGGTGTGTCACTAATTTTGTTGATAGTAACTGATCTAAAAAACATTTGGTAATTTAAGACTGTATGATTATGGTGTTTACTGTCTTGAGATGAGTATATAATATTTTTTTAAAAAATAATTAAAAGGTGGTGTGATTCTGAATTTGACTTTCTGTCCACTCATGTTAACTGGTATCCAGGTTAAATGTTTCACATAAACACTCTTTAAAAACTGAGACACCTATGGCAAAGGCTAGAAAATTGCACTAAAAAACTGAATGGTGCAATATAGGTGTTAAAGACTCATTTCACTCAAAGCAAAAGGTGCATTTTCCCTAGAATGACTTACAAAAATAAGCTCAATTACCCATTGTAATCTGTAACTGGAATGATGTCTCAAATGTTAACATTCTAGTGTCAGAAGTTCTGTCTATTCAAGGCGTTGAGTATTTCCCTGTAATTCAACACAATTTACTGCAGGACAAATATACTCACCTTAAAGTTTGTGACTTAACTCAAACCCATAGTTCTTAGCTAACTAAGAGATACTTGCTCTCTGTGGAGAAGATAGGCTGAAGTTCAAATAGATACCAAGCTCTCAGTTTTCCTGTATTTGCTTCATTTTGACTTTATGTAACTTTTGGCTTTTTTATGCTAGCTTGAAGTTTTCATGTTTCTTTTTCTTTCTCTCCCTAGTGTATATTCGGGTCATCAGTCTATTCTAGTCCCTCCTCTGGAACTGGAGAGCAATGTGTCTCTGTGGTTGTCTGCTGTAAGTCAGTATAAAGTGCGCGTCACGTTCTGCTCTTACTCTGTGATGGAGATGTGCACCAAAGGGCTTGGAACACAGACCGATATACTCCGGGTGAGTGGACTTAATTTTTCAACACACTGACATACAAATACATGTCTCTTTCTAAAAGTATTTCATTTTGGCTTGCAGAAGATGGACCATAAGGTTTCTTTGAAAGGTTTTCATTATGACTTGCTTTTTGGGAAATGTTGAGATTGCTGGAAGTTTCAGCTCTCATGTTTCTGGTGGGGAAAAAAAAAGTCTTATGTTTTCAACTTCACTTATTTGTGCCACCTCTGTGCTGCTGGGTATTTCTTGGGCAAAATACTTAGCAAGCCTATCTTGCTTGATAGGCAGATGAAAAAAATAAACAAACAAACAAAAAAATGCACCAAAAAAAAACCAAAATCCCAAAGCCCCACCAAACTCCAAAACCAAAAAATCTCTCCCCCAAAAAAACCAAAACAAAAAGCCCCCCAAAACCTGGCAAGTCTCACCTGCTTTCAGATCTCTTGACACCAAAAGTATTGAGTTCTAAAATGGATGTAATCTTCCTAACAGTAGCAATTACACACTAATAAATCCATTTATTTTTGAGGGAAATCTCTTTAACTGAAACTTAATGTCCTTGAAGAGGTGCCTCTGTCTCAATAGTAGGAGACTTCCCACAGCTGTAGTAACTAAGCCGCTCAGGACTTCCACTGGGAATGTCTGGCAGCTTGTTGTGCGCAAGAAAGCGGCTACATTGTGCTTACTCTCAGTATAGACAAAAACCTCTGTCCCTCTGTTCTCCTGGACCATAGCCAGTTGCTACAGGTTCACATTTACGCTGATGAGAACTAATAATGTCTCGAACTCTCTGACTGCACCTGAACTGCGCAGCACTGGGAGCAAGCGGGTCTCTTGCGAGCCCAGCCCTGTGACACAATGACATTTTGTGGTTTTTTCCAGCTCAAAATGATGAGTGTCTGTGTTGCAGCTACACGATGTGAGTAGTTTGCATCTTGTGCATCAAACCCTACCACAAAGCTTCTTGGCACAATTTTAGAGGATTGTCCTGGGTGGATGGAGCCAAACTGAGTGCAGTCCATATCTATATTGTTTAACTAGTTCATGTCAGTTATTCTAGTGTTTTTAAAGTCCATCTGTTCCGCAAATTAAAATGGCTTATTTCTAGAATTATTGACTTTAAACTTAAAATGTTGTTGTTTTCTTCACCCAACCTCTCAGATGAAAGGAGTTAACCTGTCCTGCGTGCGAACATGCATGGTGGTTGCAGAGGAGAGACCAAGGATTACATTAACACAGTCTTTCTCTAAGTTATTCAAAGACCTGGGCCTTTCTGCTCGTGCAGTGAGCACTACATTTGGGTGCAGGGTCAACGTAGCAATTTGCTTACAGGTGAGATTAAACTGCTTATTCCTTACACTTATGGACAGAATCTCTTGGAACTTTACAGGAAATCATGTTCAGCTGTATGTAATTTTTTTCTAATGAAGTAGAGCTCCATTGCTTGCTTGTTTCATCACCAAGTTAAATAAGCCTTGAAGATGTGGATTATGATAATTTCACTTTTCTGTACTAATTGACCAATTGATTTGCCTTTCTAATACAGAGGATCAGTATTAAGAAACTTGTTTCCTTCCTAGTATGCAGGAGCAGTATTAAATTAAATACACAGCTTCCTGCTCACAAACATATTAATTATTTCAAGCAATTCTATTTCAGCTTTTGAGTGATTCAGATTTTGCTGTTTGAAACGTAGCTTATGTGTATGTGGAATTAAATGGAAGACAAAGTTCCTCAAATAAGACCCAGGATAATTGACAAGGTTGGCAGGTTTTTTTACTTTTAAAGATCTCATATGAGTATTATGAATATGCAAATACATTTGTCTCACCTTATGTGAGAGTTGGACTTTTTTTCAATTAAAGGTATAAAATTGGAAGCTTTGAAGGAGAGAATATGCCCATAAAGTACACAGCCCTACTTCACAGACTGGAGATAATGACATGCTGTGGTCCAGACCCACCTTTGACAGTTTAGTATTCAATTGATGATAATCTTGTATGTGTAATTTAAATAGATTAAACCTAACTTTTCTTAATGAGATGTTTCTTCTCTAGTTAGGAGAGAAAAAAAAAAGTATTCCACAACTTACCTGAAAATCAGGTACTAAGTATGGTCTAGAAATTGGCAAAGCACCCTGGGTTTTGAATGATACTAGAGTTAATAGATGAACTGCTCAAGTTTCAGATGTGGCAATATGTAGCTTTGTATGTGGGGAGTTTCATAGATGCATTAAGTATGTGTGTAATTGTAAATCTTATTTCCAATTTTATTGGTATGAATTACACTTAATAAAAAATATGATTCTATGAAGATTGCTACTGTGCTTTTGCAAAACTTTTTTTTTTCTTTTTTCTTTTTCTTTCTGGTGCCCACTAGATGAAGGAAAGCCTTTTTTCCTGTCAGAATATATTTTTATGTTCTAGATTTCCTACAAGAGATGTTTTGGGCCATGAGCTTCTTAAATGTTGCCATTCGTAATTGTTTCTTTAGTTTCTATAGTTTCTTTCACACATACTAAAGGAGAAAAGGTTTTTAACAACCCCTAGATAAATGGTTATAAAGAAATGCGGCCAGAGCAATTTTATGAATTGGTAGAATGAAAAATAGGCTGAAACCAGCACAGAAGGATATAGATGAAATTAAGATGACTGTACAGAAAGATTTTAAATTCTTTGAATAAAACATTTCAGATGCCAAGTGTGAAAGAACAGCTTTCTGAATTGCGTGTCTAAATAAGAATTTTAAAAGCCAGCTTTGGATATTTGCTGTTCAGACTGTACAAAGGGGGGAAAAAACAGTTTTTCTATAGAATGTTAAATGGCAATGTGAAAAGTACTCCAAGAAAACTGTGAAGAGTGTAGGGCTGCTGGGCAGTTAAGCTTCCCCTTCATTTTATACCTTTCTCATCTCTGTTCTCCATTCTTGAGCCCTTCTTTAGTGGTTTTTTTAACCCCCTTCCCCCATTCTTCCAAAGTGATACCTGTATTTTACTTTTCTAAATCATTGAATTTAAATTAATATAGATTAATATCCAAACTGAATGGGTATTTGATACAAGTTAGCATGCAAATAAATATATAACATCTTCCAACCTTACTGGACTGGTTTACTGAGAAGGTGTTCCTGAAGCTGCAAGCAGCCTTTAGATACTTACAGATGGAGGAGGGATTACATATGATCTGCCTTAAACCTCTTCTTGTTTATTAACTGGGACTTGCATGTTTCCCAATGAACCGCTTAAATGTGCCAAGCTCTTAAATAATCTGAAATGGAAGTTTTCTTTTCACTCTAAAACAGTATGAGTTTTGTTTTCTGTCTTACTGTGTGTATCTTATGTTTCCAGTGCCTCTTTGTTTGTATTTTCTTTTTTCCCCTTTCTCTCTGTTTCACACACTTTGATGGCCTCTGTTACTTCTGTTTGTGGTCCCGTTGTCAGCCAAACAGGCTGGGCAAGCTGGCTGAACAGGTATAGTGATGCATGTGTGCTTGTAATGTCCTTGTACAGTCAGTCTGGTTCAGCAGTATTACTCTATAACGAATATATGCCATTTGAGAGAGTTTTCATTTGAAACAGATCAAGTGAGGTTTTTTTTCTGAAGAAGTTCAGTTTTACTCACACAGAACACTTGTAGCTGAAGTACAAAACCTCTTCTTCAAGCAAGCAAAAAGGGGGTATAGCAATGATTAAAATTACTGAATGATATATTCCTAAAGATAAAGATCATACAGCTAATCTGGTGTGGCCGTCAGTGTCACTGAGCCTCAGCGGTGCTACAAAAGTACAAGGGAATGTCATTATAAAGACATTATTACTGTTCTTCAGCACTGCAATCTTGAGCTGATGGCCAAGTGGCCTCATTTTAAGTCTTTCTAAAATGAGAAATTCTGCTATGGGGAGGAAATGTTGCCTATTTTTTTAGCTTAAATATGCATTTTACAGTAGTTTCTCTTCGTCTTGAGATTAAATTCTGCTGGGGGTGGGGAGGGGGGGAAGGTCTCCTGTTCCCATGTTGGGAAACGGGAAACCTCTCACCAGAGTTGGTCAGAAGGCTTATCCTCTTGACTGTAACAGAGCTCTGCCTCTGCCTAGGCTGTTACTGGCAGGAGCCTTGAAAAGATACAGGTTGGTTAGAGTTATGTTTTAGTTAAATGTTGGGTGTTTTTTTTTTTTTTCTTCAAAGTTGACAAAACCATTACAAAGTAGAACAGTTGAGCTTTGCGAAAGGAATTAGGCCCACATAGGTTTATGCTTACATGGTTTGCACTTACTATGTAGTTTTTAGAGGAGGTGCTTACCAAAATGAAATTTTAAAAACTTCAGTTTTAAATTTGGAAATTTTAAAAACTTAGAGACTTTATCTGTATAAATACATACTTCACTTATGCATTCATTTACTGATTCCATAAAACATCAAAGCTTTATGGCAGTCACTCTAGAAAGGGGGGCTATTTTACTATATTTCTCGTAGATTAGGGCAGTACTTTGTAAGCGTCAGTAAAAAAAGGAGAGGAATTTGTGAATTTATGTGGCTGTGAGAATGAAAGCAGGATTTTCTGGCTTCTGTTGCATTTGTTTCTTCCTTCTTATTCTTAGGGAACAGCAGGACCAGATCCAACAACAGTCTACGTAGATATGAGAGCACTTCGACATGACAGGTACAGATTATTTTAAAGCATTAACTATTTAATGACTAGAGGAGAAAGTTCAGCCTCATTGCATTGCGTTGGTATGTTGAAATATTCTTGGCAGCAGCTAATCCCTCATCACCGTATACAAGGAACCGCACCTTAGAGAATCCTTTAACGACGTCTGTGTGCTGGAAGTGGTCCAGCATCTCCTTCTCCATCACTTGTCCTGCTGTTCCTTTCTAGACCCTCACCTAACTTGCTGTCTGTTCATCAGTCTTGTATAATCTAGACTCGTTAGCTGTTTCTTACCTAACCAGACAGTAAGCAAAAGATGACTTTGCCAACTGGCTAGTTAGTCACAGAATCACAGAAACAGTTAGGGTGGGCAGGATCTCTGGATGTCCCTCATGCAACCTCCTGCTCAAAGCAGAACCAGCTTCAAGGCTTCATCAGGTTACTGAGGGCCAGGATCAGTTCAGTACGGAAAATCTCCAAGCATGGAGATCCTCCTCCTCTCTGGCTGTGTGTGCTAAGACTGACACCCCACTCTGGCGCAGTTTTCCTTACTGGCATTTCCCATCTTGCATATTATATCCCTGGCCTCTTCTCCTTCTGGTGTGCAACTCTAAGGAATCTGGCTCCATCTTCTCTATAACAATCCTTTAGGTAGTGGAAAAAGTGCAGTTAGAGTCCCCCTTAGTCTTTTTTTTTCCTCCAGAAAAAAACAACTCAATTCCCTCAGCCTTCCCAGATCCAATAAATTGATGTCAGGCCTGTACTACAGCATATCAAAACACACATGCACATATGTACACGTGTCATCTGGAAACTTGCCAAGGATACATCATTCTATCAGACTTAATTCTGTAGTCATAATTTTCATGTTAACTTATCTCGGTTAACTTAGTGAATACAAGTGCTGGCAGCACCAAGTTCAGACTGTAATTTTAGCAGGGTATATACATATATGTATTTGTTTCTGTACTTATTTTAAGAAACATAATATCAAGGCTTAGTGCATTTGCTTTAGTTTTTTTTAATTGATAATGTTAAATTAGGGGCTTATGTTAACTGGCAGCTTTTGTGACTACTCATCTCTAATTTTTGCAAGCTAAAATCTTAGCTGTTAGAAGACAAGCTATGCACCATCATTTGTATGATCCCAATTTGGCATCTGAACAGATCAGTGTAAATTACAGTCATTTTCTCTTTATTTAATGTATCACTATGACTTGCATGGTATATATTCCTGTTAAAAACAAGTTCAGCCATAGCCTCAAAGCTGCTGCTGTGTTAGTCAGTTCTAGCCTATGGGTGTAGGGATAGTGTAATGTAACATAAAGTAGAGGAGCTGCTTCTCTTGTACACCTCTCCTACTACACTCAATTCTTGTTCCTTCTGCAAATGTGCTACCTTTATAAGATATGCTACTAATGGGCTGCATAGTGTCACTTAATTCCATTTACGCTGCTTGTTCTTCACTTTTTGTAATTCCTACTGACGCTCTGCCATGGTTCAGTGTGGCAAGCAGAGGTCCAGGAGAGTACAACAAAGAAGGTGAATGTAAAATGCTGGTGGAACTGCAACTTTAGAGCTCTGTTGGAAAAAGTTACTCATCTCTCCAGAGAGCTGAGTTTCTGATTCTTAAAAGAAACATGGTCTATGGGAATGCTAATATGGAAGTCTTGAAGAAACTCTTAACTCTCTTATTGCATTGTGAATAACTGAGCATAATTGACATAATCATAACAGTTTGGTCAGTGCAGCTAAGGATAGGATAACACTGGATGTACTGGAATACATCTATTTAACTTCTATTTAAGTTCATACATTCTCTTATTTTCTCAGGGTGCGTTTGGTAGAGAGAGGTTCTCCACACAGCCTGCCGCTTATGGAGTCTGGGAAGGTGAGAGATTGAGAGCAAGCCTTCCTCCTCATGACCTTTACCTGGGTGGATTCTTTACTTCAGCTGGATCTCAGTACAGAATCTGTGCAACAAGCTTCACTAATCACAGTATATCTAGGAGAGGCACTAGAGAGAGCATAAAATTAACAGCTAGTTAAAATGAAGCCAGGTGTGTGAAGTGAAACAATAGGATATGTTGCTACAACTGAAAAAACCAGAGGCCTTCATGTAGAAGGCATTTTTCAGGTGTGAAACAAACTCCAACTCTGAAGCTGCAAAATAGCTGTTTAGACTGTAAATGATTAAACAACATGGTAGGAAGAGATGGTTGATATCTGTGGTGCAGAGAGGAGTAGAAAGGGAAGAATTGCAGAGACTGTTGACTTCTGTGGCTCTGCATTATTAACTTTTCTTTTGATGAATTCAAGTTCTCTTAACTTGTATTTTAAACATTTGCTTCTTATTCAAGATTCTTCCAGGGGTAAAGGTCATCATAGCACACACAGAAACCAAGGGACCTCTGGGAGACTCGCATTTAGGAGAGGTAAAGCTTTGATGCTGTTGTACTTTGTTTATCAGCAGTGATTTAATATATAGATAAATCATGTTAGATAAATGCCTGTCTCTTATTGCGATGGCCACATAATGTGGCAAGTGAATGAACTCTATAGAGAGCTGGAACTCTTTACATACTTGTATGTATGTCTGCATGGTTTCCTCCCTCCCCTGCCAAACTACTGCATGCCAATACCAGGTGATATCAGTTGACTAGTCTGTCTGATTGGCAGCTATAAGAGGCAGTGAATATCTTATGTACTCCCATCAGTGGACAGTAGTAATGAAGTAATTTACTGGTTGGTTTAATCTTGTTTTATATACATCTGGATTTGTGTATACTAAGGTGCCCAACTAATAGAAGATTGCAGGTTAACAGGTGTTCCTTTCCAGTAAGCCAAATGCCTAGTTCATTCTTTCTCTTTACCATTCCCAACTACATGTATATAAAACTCCTTTATAGTCCTTTTTCTTGATCATTTTCTGTGAGGCAGAAGGTAATGCATTATTTTCATAAAACTACTGCTGGCATTTTAGGAGAAAAAAAAATTTCAGTGGAACAGATCTTTTAAATCAATAAATGATGCTGCCTGGGTCTGGCAAAATAACCTATGTTTATATGGGAATGATTCCCTTTTGGTTGGTTGGTTGTTTTTTTTTTTTAATATCCTAGATATGGGTGAGTAGTCCACACAATGCTACTGGTTACTACACAGTGTATGGAGAAGAAGCACTGCACGCTGATCACTTTACTGCTCGCTTGAGTTTTGGAGACACTCAGACCATATGGGCTCGGACTGGGTACCTTGGCTTTCTGCGCAGAACAGAACTTACTGATGCTAGTGGAGGTGAGAGAAAACAAATGTACTTACAGAAGCATGTGCTTGAAACTCCTTGGGGTAGTTGAGCTAGCAAAGAGTAAGCTGTCCTGCAAGTTCATCAGAGAAAAGTGCTGAATGTAACAGGAATTGTTACTCTGTACATATTCATTGATTATAATGATACTGGGTAATCGTGCAAAATGAGAAATTCATAATGCCCTTTTGACAGATTTAGAAATTATGTTCATCTTCCTTTATTTCCACTTAACAAAATAACATGAGCACATTTGTTAGAAGCACTAGAGCCTTTCTACTCACTTTTCCTCTGAACCTCTTTCTTTACAGAGAGGATGCAGTATTTCAATGCTGATCTAGAGAATACGAGTCATGTTGTCATTCAGCAGTTTTAGGACATGTGCAAATACCAGTGATTTCCCAGCCTTTCAGAAGTTAAAGGTCTAGAGGAGTAACTTCTCCATAATTTTTCCAGTATAGAAAATAAATTGTTAATCTCATTTTCTCAATCTAAGCTGTCTAAACTTGAGAAGTGTAAGCAGATGGAAGAAAAACTGCTCCTTTTCCTGTTGAGACAGAATATGGAGTAGGTGTAACTCTTATTATCACACATTTTAAAAAAAAAGTAATCTCTAAATATCCTAAGAAAAGGAGTTTGAATGCTTATAATGTATTAGCAAACGTATATTGCTATTTATCTGTGATTGGAGTTAAATGAATGGTGGTATCTACATGGATAGTGTCAGTGTCCCCTCATTGCAGTCATTGGATAATGAACTGTAGGGGGTTCACAGACACCTTTTACATTTCCTGTAATCACTCATGGTACAACATAGAAAAGCAGTCTTCCCACTTCTGGAACATAAATGTCAGTTTGGGGGATACCATGCATGTCCATTCTACTTCAGTTCTCCAATATGTGAAGGAAAAAGAGTGAGCAAGGAGAGCAATTTGTTGAAGATGCAGACTTTTGTTGAGGAGCAACCCCATCTGTTGCAGTGGATACCAGTCCAGGGATCAGAAATGGTCCGTGATGTAACTCTGTTGGATCTAGTCTGGGTCATCCTCCAGTCTACTGTGCTGGTGTGCTATTCAGGCTCCCTGGGGCTCTTGAGAACAAGAAAGGTGGATGCTATTGCCCCAGTTGGAGAAATCCCTGCAGCCCATTCAATTCCATCTCCTCCAGAGCAGCATTGTGTACTTCCCTCTTCCACAGTCAGAGTGCCATCAGAGAGCAAAAAGTGAATGCTGGTAAAGAAACAGTCTTCATCAGAGATGTGTGGCATCCTTAGCCCACAGCTACCACCGTTACACAGAAGGGTCCCTTCTTGGCACCAGGCCTCTCAGCCGTTCAGCCTACTTAGCACACTGAGCTAAGTCTCAGTGTTCTGAGTCTCTGTTCCTGAACGAACGTGGTCTCAGGCTATTGGTGGGAGCTAACGTAATGTAGATCCAGCTCCCTGAAAAACCTTTTACTGCATGTCATCTTCCCCTTCAGAGCTGGTAGAGCATGATAAAGGAACACTTAATCAAGGTGCTGTAACCTTTCCTTGCTTTCCTTCTCTCTGATTTTCTCGTAGTTACCTGACCTCCAGGGCACATTGTACTGGTGCTACTGTACTACAAGGTTCTGCACTGGATGCTTTGACGGAATTGTCCATCTGTCACTGTTCAAAGTGAAATGGCTCCCTGTTCTTGAGAAAGCTGGTAGTTGATAGAAATTGGAATCTGTGAGCAGACTTTCACAAAGAAAGAGAAGTTGTAGGTGGCAAGGCACCAGATTACTATAGCGAGTTTTTGTGCCTTGTAGTTTTCTGAAAAATCATGTATCATAGAAGTTTTTATCACTATGGAGCAATGTCAGTTGTCCTTCAGTTTGTCAGCATTTGAGAGGCTATGTGTGGTGAATAAACGTAGCAAGTATGCGTGAAATACAGTGCAGCTTCCCAACATGCTTTTTGTCTCAAGCTACATGATTGAGCAGAATTATAAAATGGGTTGAAAAAAAAGCGAAGTTGAACTGAACAGAATTACAGGATGAACATGGCAATGCGAAGAGCATGTCCTTCAAGAAGGGTCTAGGAGAGCTTTGCTTATTTAACCTAGCAACGCTAAGGCTGAGAAGGGGATAAAGTTGTTCTTGCTGCATTAACTGTGGGGAACTTAAGGAGCTGAGAAGAATATTGCTGGCATGAGGACAAATGGCTATAAGCTGGTTTTAAAAAGAAAAAAAGTTAAATTTGGAAATTGGAAAAGTGTTCCTATTGATCAGAGAAGTTCTCTGGTAAGAATAGTGGGACAAATAGATGCTTTAACAATGGATTTTGATTGGGTTTATGAACTGAGATTACATTATGTGAGAGAAGGGGCAGAATTGGATGACCCAGAAATTCTGTTTTAGTCTCGTTTCATTTGCTTGGAGTCAATAGGCAGAAGTGCTAAATGACCTCTTAATTCTCTTCTACTCAAATGGTAGAGCTTGATGTGTATTATAGAATCCTTGTCCTAGGAAGCACCAGGAACATCTTAGAACTTCAGGAATAAGCTCATACAAATGACCATGTTTGTTCTGTAGATCTGATGGTGTTTTAAATGTTTGTGCTATATTGCAGAGAGGCATGATGCCCTATATGTGGTAGGCTCTTTGGATGAAACACTGGAGCTCAGAGGAATGAGGTACCATCCCATTGATATAGAGACCTCTGTAATAAGAGCACATAAGAGCATCGCAGAATGGTAAGAGCCTCAGTATTACTTTTCTGTATCCTTTTATTTCTTCTAAGGCAGAAGAAGTCAAGCTTTGTGGAACAGCATGCTAGACTGAGAGCTTGCTGTAGAGGGAACTCCCCAAAACTTCGCGAGTAACTGAAATATAACACCCCTCTTTCCCCTGCCTCCGCTGCTCAAAAAAAAAGCAGCCCACTCCTTTATCAGAGTTTGATCTTCATAGTCTGAAAGACAGGGAGGGCAGGGGATGAAGAGAGCAGCAGAGCACTTGCAAGTTGTGTTGTTGACTTCCCTCGCTGTGTCAGAATGTACGCAGTTGGATGTGGTAAACACATCTCAAGGATTTCTTGAATGGTATTCTAACATATATTATTTTCATTTGGTCCTAAAGGATGATGTATGCCATTTGGCTATAGGCCCTCTTCAGTCGCAAAGTGGTAGTGTTTACTTGTAATCTTTGAGAGGGTTTGTCTTTCCTTTAATAATTTCTGAAGATTTACACAAGTATATTAATATCAAGTATGCACACTGAATGTGAAATCTTAATGGTTCCCGTTTCAATACATAAGTGCAAAGGACTCTTAAATACATGATTGTGTACATATAAGAGAAAAAGACCTACTTATATTTTGTACATGGACAATTAAAAAATAAGTGGCAGAGAATATCCCAAGAAGTTACAGCTTTAATACCTCTTGATTTATGAATATTTTCACTTTACTATTATATCACTTGTTCTCATTTATTATATTGTTCAACTACTTACAAAATTTATTTCCAGTGAGTCTGTCTTTGATTACTAGCTTCCTTTGACTATGTATTTTTTTTCTCACCATTAATATTTGTATCATGCCGACAGCGCTGTGTTTACATGGACCAACTTGCTGGTGGTGGTTGTGGAATTAGAAGGCTCAGAACAAGAAGCATTGGACTTGGTCGCGCTGGTAACAAATGTGGTTCTGGAAGAGCATTATCTCATAGTAGGTGTTGTAGTCATTGTGGACCCTGGTGTTATTCCTATCAATTCCCGTGGTGAGAAACAACGAATGCACTTGAGAGACGGATTTTTAGCTGACCAGCTGGATCCCATTTATGTTGCCTACAACATGTGAAAACAAAATCACATCAAGGCTAAAGCACCAAAAGCAAGGGACTTTCCGAATAATAACATCGGAATCCATTTTGTGTTTTTAAAAGCTGTTGAAGACCTTAGGAAAATGGAGATACTAATCTTCACAGACCTGCATCTCTCAGATTGCATTTGCTTTCATAAATCCATTGTAACAGTTACAGCTGTCTTAGGATGGAGAGTTTACTGGAATTCCTGAAGGAAACTTACTAGAATATCATGGACCAATGTTTTTTTACAATAATTATGAATGTCACTACTTGATGCACTGCATAAAAGGACATAAAGCGGGGTGGGGAGAGAACACCAGCTGTGAGGAGGACTCTTGGAAATAATACTGAAAGTCGTGAGTAACCATTCAGAGTTCACCCTCTATGTGATTGTTTGCAATTATTGGCAGTATCTGGGTTAGGACGTAACTTTCAAGATTGCACACATCTCTACCATATGCTCTACTGTACTGAAAGGAATTTTGCACATATTTGAGATTTAAAAATGCAACCTTTTTATTTTAAATCACTGACTCATCCCTATTGAGAAGAAACAAATTCATTCCAATCCAGACTCACTATAACAACAATTATGCTGCTGTTCAGCTTTTTTGTACCAAGCAAAAACAAATACTGCAACTGTAACAAGGTTACTTATCGTGCCATGCTAGACTCTGTAATGCTATAAACTTTATAATGAAATATAAATTAATATCCAGTTTTAATTACTTGATGCAGGAGCCTCCACTGCTTTTGCTGTTGTAACATCATGTTAAAGTTGCTTGTTTTCATAGCATTAGCTGTTAATTACTGCCCTGCATAACGTAAAGTATTTGAAAATTCGTTCCAAAGCCAATAGTCTCTGAATGATTCATAGAAATGTTTACAAAGCATGGTCTTACAATATGTTTTCCCTGAATATCCTGTGCTAAAACTTAGGATAGTGATTTTTTTTTTTTCCACCATGGAAAAGATATTCAGTGTTAGTTAGCTTGATCTGCTGTGGTACAAACTTTCTTTTTTTTTTAGAGTTGTATTTAGACAGACTTTTTTATTCAAGCTGAAATATCCAGTTGATTGAGTCACACTTGACTAATTAAGGTTTTGAAGTTTCTGCCTGATCTAATACTGCAGTGAACCTAATTCAGAAAGAGAATGTGAAATTATTCAAATATTTCATGTGTTTGAAGGTAAGCACGAGACTAGCAAATAATTATTTTTATAGAGTTGTTAAAGACTTTGAGCTACATAAAATTTTTTTTAATAATGCATGAGTTTGTCAAAAGAGCTAGGTTTTTCTGCAAGGCAATTCTGCCTGGATCAGTGCCTAAGATAGGTGGATGTCAGCCTCCTGATAGGAGGATATTAAATTGACTCTTGTTCAAATAAACTATAAAATCTTCAACAAAAAGCTTTCATTTATAGTAGTTCTTTGCCCTTTGGTGTTTTACTGTGGTGTATTATATAGCTGCATACTCTACTATGACTGTAATTATGTACAGAACTTGTGTAACTTATTGTTTAAGTACAGCAACCTCTAGCAGTGGACTATGGGACACTCCTCGTAACAAAACAGCTGGCAAAAGGAAAGAACTACCTAACCCCAATTTTAATGTTGTAGTTTTTTAGCAAATAAAGCATTGTAAGATTTTTTTATTGAGATATTGATGACAGTGAGACAAGTTGCCTTGTAAAGTAAGTCTAAAACAAAAAGCACATTAAACATTTCAAAACAGCTCTTGAAAATCCGAATTGCTGAATGTTGGAACTTAACTAGCTTATGTACAGTACAGTTTTCACCTGTGTTTTGGACAGTTTAATGCCTAGAGAGCTTTTTCTGCAAAATTTCATTACAGTTGCTTTACTATTAAAGCAATTGCACATCCTCAAAGCCTGGATATTCCTGAACTTTATGCTTTCAGTACCCAAATTGAAATGCTCTCTGGTGTCTGGCTTATCTCCCTGCCCTGACCCCAGTGTGGGTCCTCCCCACCCACAACTAGCACCTGCCACACCCCCAGGTTTTCTAAACTTAGGTGTGAGAAGTTCAGCTGGGGGGGATTAACATCCCTCCCCTCAGCATGGTGCTGCTTATTTCACACAGCAAAGCCAATGGTGAGTCTTGACATAAAGCCCTGCTGGGTCAGGGCAGGAGGGAGGGGAGTCAGCTGTGCCGCCAGTACACCGAGCTGCCTCGCATTAGGGACGCTCCGCAGAGCGGCTATAAGCCCTCCCCTCGGGGAGAGGCGCCCGGCGGCTGTCAGGCCATAACCCGTGCGGCACTGGTCGAGCCCACCCCGCCGAGCGACACTATGGCGGCCGCAGGCCCACCGCGGCGGACAGCACCTCGCTTCCTGACGTCACCACTGTGCGCGGGCGGCGCATGCTCGCGGGGCACGGCCCGTGCCGCGGCTTCCGGAGCGGTGCGGTGCGGTGCGGCGCGGCGCGCGGGCCGCCGCCATGGTGCCGGTGGGGCGGCCGGGCGGGCCGGGCCGCCGGGCGGGGGACGGGCGGGGCTTGGCGCTCGCCGCCGAGGCGGAGCGGCCCCATGAGTGTGAGCAGTGCGGGAAGGCCTTCGCGCAGGCCAGCGCCCTGGCCAAGCACCGCCGGGTCCACACTGGGGAGAAACCGTACCGCTGCCCCATCTGCGCCAAAGCCTTCGCCCTTTCCTCGGGGCTGGTCCTCCACAAGCGCACCCACACCGGGGAGCGGCCGCATGCCTGCCTGCTCTGTGGCAAGGCCTTCATCTCCTCATCGCACCTCGCCCTCCACCTCCGCTCCCACACGGGCGAACGGAAGTACCAGTGCCCCATCTGCGGAAAGCTCTTCCTCCAGTCCTCCCACCTGGTGCGCCACAAGGCCATCCACACCGGCGAGAGGCCCTTCAAGTGCGAGGACTGCGGCAAGGTCTTTGGGCGTGCCTCGCACCTCGCGACCCACCGCCGCGTGCACACAGGCGAGAGGCCTTTCAAGTGCCTGCAGTGCGAGAAGGCCTTTACACAGAAGGCTGGGCTGGTCCTCCACGTCCGCCTGCACACTGGGGAACGGCCCTACAAGTGCGACAAGTGTGGGAAGAACTTCCGCTCCTCCGCCCACCTAGTGTCACACCAGCTTCTTGAGTCGGGTGAGAGGAACTTCAAGTGTTCCACCTGCGGGAAGGCCTTCAAGCAGGCATCGTCCCTGAAGCAGCACCTGAAGACCCACGAGGCACGCGAGCCACACCGCTGCTCAATCTGCAGCCGAGCCTTTTCTAGGTCCTCTTACCTCCAGCTTCACATGAGAACACACAGTGGGGAGCGGCCGTACCACTGTTTGCTTTGCAACCGAACATATGCCAAAATTTCCACCTTTGAAAAACATTGTAAAAAGCACCAGCAGGATGAAGAGAGGCCTGGTGCTAGACCCAGGCCAATGACCACCAGGGCAAAAGTACTGGCTGAAAAGAAAAAGCAGGAGCAGAAACAGCAGCACCGAGATGACAACCTCAAGCAACCTCACCAGGCTGACCCAAAGCAGCAGCAGCAGCAGGAAGAAAGGCTATAAAAGTCACTAAAACAAGAACTGTTCCTGGCCCTCCCCAACATGGCTCACGGAAGGTAGAATGTCTGGTTTAATTTTTATGAAAAGAAAATTACATGCTGCACCAGCGTTACTCCAGAGTGTGTTTCCAAACGGAATTCTTTCTCTGACGCGAGGTTCAATGCACTTTTCTGGGATGCAGCAGATATGTAGAAGTCTGCTGAGGCTCCCCGCAGTTGGTATGGCGTGCAGAATGCTCCGTGGTTACAGGGGCATTTCACCCTGTTCATGGCCCTGGTGGTTTTGTTTCACGTCAGCAGCGTTTTCTAGCACAGACTTCCAGGGGTTCCTGACCAAAGCGCCTGCTTTTACCCAGATTGAAAGAGGGATGCTTCTTTGCATGCGGAAATAAATTAAGTTGTAGTCTCTCAAATAAAGGCAAAGTTTTTGTTTGAAGAGGCAAGAGAGTGGCACACCTACAGAAAACAGATTTGCACCAACAGTGGGTTTAGGAAACAAGCAGGAATTTATCCTGCAAAACGGAATTTGTTTTTGAAAGCACAGTACATAACGAGAAGGTAGCATCTTTGAGCCTTTCCTGATTTTCTCACTGTTAATTACAACGCATTGTACTTAGCATCCAGATAATGCTGTGTGTGAAGTGCGCTTAAAGCACAGCAGGTTTTATTGCCAAAGCAATTTAACTCATCTTTCTCAGAACTAATGAAGACAGGTGTCAAAAACCTGTAATTCATCTTAAATTGAATGAGTTTGACATTTGAAATACCAGTTTGTAACAAAGGTACAAGAATTTTTTTTTTTTTTTTACCCAGATCTTTTGGGAATGTAAAATGTAGTAACAAGGGAATTGTAAGCCCTGTCTCGTTCTAACTTAATGAATGGCTGTAGCTGGTTCGCTGGCCAGTCACCACGCTGAGGGAATGAGGGAAGATGCCACAAAAGGGTTGCTGTCGAAGTGGAATGTTTCAGATTTACTTTGGGGTGTGAGATCGGACTCCAGTGAGTACTAAATAACTTTGTAAGCATTAATAAAACTGCCTTTATTGCAGCAGTGTTATTTGTGAGCCAGCACTTTGTACTGACTTCTTATAAGCTTTACGTCATTCTAGCAGCAGTACTATGAGGCTACTTCATGCCTTTATTTATCACTTATTGTTACCCATGAATTTATTGTAGCAGAAAAAAGGAAGCAGTGAGTTCATTTTAAGTGCACATTCCTAATTTTCTGTACCAAGTCCCCGATTTTTTTTAACGCTATTTCCGTGCCATTGTGTGCGAACACATATTATGCACTTTAAGGATCTTTTTGGATAGGCTTCTGGTTTTGGTTTCTATAGCATATTCATAACTCTGTTTTAAGGCCAAAAAAAGGAATTTTCGGAAAGCTTGCATATTTAAAGTATTGCAGTGTTTCAGGCCAGAAATCATGTTAGTAGATGATAGAGCTGGATTACATCTAAGAACTAATTTACAGCTAACAAAACTGCAGTGAATAATTGTCTAACTTTTTGCACTTCAGAGTTTACTTGGTGCTGGGTATACTGAGATATAACTCTTATTGTTGAACTGATGTTTATATTCAGCTGGTTAATATACTTGAAATATTTATGTGGTCAGATATTTCAAATGAGATGTTTCTAAGCCAGAGTTTCTTGTCATGACAAATTCTAATGTAAATTTTTGCTACAGTCTTTGGATTTTGTTTTGTGACCAGGCATGTTGTTAAGGAGGAACTAGACACACTGGGTTTTATTTCCAGTTCAGTTATGCCCGTGCCATATAAGCAACATTTTTGTATTTCAATACATGTTATTAAAATAATATACACGCTATCTTTTCCTCCAGTCATTTTTCTTTTAATCCTGTTCTCACCTAAACGTAAACGTTTGCTTATGGAAGTAAAAAGCATTTGCCAATTTTCTAGCATACCTTAAAACTTAGCTTGCAAAGATAACTGCAAAATAATGATTTGTTTTATTTCTGCCATTTTTCTTTGCCAAACTTGGAGGACAGTGCCATGGTGGTTGTTTCTATACTTGTAATGTGGCATGCCTACATGCAGAATCAAAATTTCAGTGGCAAGAAAATATAAAAGTGGCCTCTTAAATATCAGTTTTACATTGCTCCATAATAATTTTGGAGGTGTTTTATTTTGTTTTGTTTAAAAAGCTTCCCATTTTGCTCTTCTAGTTTCCTGCTCTGTCAGCTGCCTTCCCCCTGCAATCCGAAGTCCACACTGTTCAGGATGCAGGATGAACTCAGACTTCGTACAGTAAAATCCAGTGTCGAGAATATTTCAGAATGGATAAACTGAAAATATGCTCTAATGCCCTGACTGTTGCAGTACAGTAAGTAAGGCCAGGATTTAATATCTGGTAGGGGAAACAAATTCAATCTGTGGATCACTCACAGAAATGCTGCCACTTTCTTTTGGAATGTATTTTTCAGCTTAATGTACAGAGGGAGCAGGAATGTGCTTCCATGTCACTAGACTGCCAGGATGGAGGAGCACCTCTCAGTGCCGTCACAGCTCGCAGCACAGAGTTCTGAATGCATGGGAGACGCAGCCCAGCGGCGCAGTGCTTTGTTTACACAATTGCTTTACTCCATCCAACAAGGTCAGGAATGTTCTTTCTCTGGGGTCCGTAAAAGTCCACATTTGATTTGTGGATGATTTGTGGAAAAAGCATATTTTGTTTTTCTTTTTAAGATAAATTATTTGTCTTGCTGTCAACACATGAATTCTGCTATTGAATGATTTAGCTGAGTGGACATCCCATCGACAGTTAACAATATGAAGTATATTTTTTTTAGATGTGCTAACAGCAATAATCAGCATTCCCAGTAACATTAGATCTTACATGGAAGAACTTTTTTGTGGGGGGGTCTGTAGCTCTTCCAGTGCTGGTAATTTTATGTCTGATCCAGAGAGAGGGTTCCCTTTCACAGATGCGCTTTGCCTATAATTACCTGGGGAGAGAGTAACAGTGCAGGTTCTAATCTCCCAGAGCAAAAAGTAATGGCAGCATTTTAAATTATGAAAATGTAATTCAGCAGAGGTACAATACAGCATGTATGTACTAAATCTTTCCCGTCTGTCGCTTTTCTAGTTTGTGAAGTTAATTTGAGTCTGTTAAATGTCTCAAGTTCCTCCTGTTGTTGTACTTTCTTATCTTTGTTTCACTTCTAGTACTGTTGATAAGTAGTTTTTGCCTTGACATGGCATTTAATATAAGAAGCCATCCGTTGGTGCCTTCCTGGTGGGAAATACACTTGCATCCTCTTCTATAGGGAGTCAAAAGCCTGACAAATGTGTCCAAACGTCAGGTAGGCGCTGCTAGTGTAATGCTACTGTTTCATCCTTGGGGAGCCTCCCAGGGCCCCAAGGATCGCACAGCACAGAGCTCCATGTTACTAAACCAGTCTTTCTGCAGGTTGTCACATGCCAGTCTGCACTAATGACAAAAAAGTGGATTTTTGAGCTCTCCTGGGATGCAATATCAGACCAATCTAACCAGTGCCAGTGAGATATTGTAAGAGCCCACACAGCTTAGGTATCCAGCAGGCTGATTCTGCTGACTGGGATGGGGGCATAACTAAAAATTATTTAATAATGTCATTACCCTGTCATCTTCCCTTCCTGAAGAATGAACTATCCCTGCCAGAGCCTGAAAACCAATAGTGTCAGGACTGACACTTTTAAGTATCTACTCTGTCATTGCTGGGAGGTTAATGAGTTGCTTAAGCCTTTTGAGTCTCCTTCAGAACTGGCTGCAATGTATGCCTTGCAAAGCTCTGACACTTGCTCCTTGGTCAGCCCCAAGGCTTGAGAGATTTTCTTTTTTCCCCAGAAAGCCTCGCCATGCTTCTGAGCGCCTCACAGCACTACTCAAACCCCTTATTGGCATGGCAGCATCCTTTTTCTAGGCTGGACACAGGGGGCTTGCGTGGTCCGTGAGGACCCAGGGTGTTAGCAGAGGTGCTGCGAGGGGCTGGCTGTGGCTGTGCCTGTGCGTGCAAGGGAGCAGCGTGCAGGAGGGATCAGCAGCGGTGAGTTGTTGGCAGAGGCACCCCATGCTATGTGCTTGGGCCAGTGTTGCCTAAACTGCTTTGCCTGCCTCCCCCACAGCGCCAGCGTGCAGCTGTCCCCACAGTCTGTGCTCTCAGCTGAGGCACCGCCTGTGTCAGAGAGCAGCAGGATACAAGGGGAGCAGAGCTGCAATGCAGACTGGGTGGCGCTGAGACCTGTGACCATGCAGTCTCTGTTTCAGGAATTTCACTTCAGGAAAGCTCTACTTTTCTTGCTGACTGGGGAGGAGTGTCCAGGGCTCCAGTAGCCTGAGCACCGCATACTGCACCGCTGGCAGTCAGGAGGCTCACCTCAAAGGAAGACACGCTCTCTTCCTCCCTGACAAGAGGCACCAGCTCTGCTGCGCCTTCTTCTGTGCCAGGTAAAGCCTCTGTGAATTTCCACCAGTGATGTTGCTAAGTCGGGATCAGCCTTACTGCCAGAAACGTGTGCAGTCATACTGTGTCACTCCCTGCTCCTGCTCCCGTTGCTCACCAAGGGACAGGACAGCCTGCTCTGTGTCTCACCGGCTCTGTCAGCATTAAAGCCGCTTGTTACACCTACAGCTCTTTGCTGCTGTGATGCTGTGCAGAGCTGCTGAAAAGGCTCGGTCTTGGGGAAGGATTCCTCATCCATGTGAGCACTGCTGGTGCGGTGAGGCAGAAGGCAGTAGGACTTGGAGACCTGCCAGACAGCCTCACCTTGTGCTAAGCATCAGACCCCTCTGCTGAACTCAGATTCAGGGTCGAGAGAGGGTCATAAGAGTCCCATCTACCCTGCCTAACCTTGGGGACACTCTGGGACAGACGGTGTCCCCATTCGTTGTCCTCAAACGCTGCCTCAGGTCCGTACAATTGTTGGAAACAGTTAAACCGAGAACTGATGAGGATGTTAAAAACGTGGTGGAAATAACTTGGATGCTAAACAAGTTCTCAACAAATGAGCACTACCTTGGTAAGGCAAAACTGCTTTTTTAATTCTAGGTGGAGTACAAGATGTCATCTTTCTTGTATGCATGTCTCTGCCTGAGTGTCCCCTTTCACAGCTTGGGGGAGGCAGATGAGAATAGCAAGATGGTCCCTGTCCGAAGACATGTCATTTTGCGCATGAAATCATTATGAAACGTAGAATGAGGTAAAAATGACAATGACATCTGTGGGCATCTTTGTTGTGAATTTGTCACTATAGATGTTGCTAGCCATGAATGCCTAACTGACAGGTATCACTGAGCTGGATGGCAAGTGCAGACTGAAAAAGGCAGGAGCATAGGCTTTGGGGAAATTGTCCTAGGTTTAGTTTTGGCTTTGCAAAGGCTCACCAGTGCAAGCCCCCAGGATGACCCTGGCAGCAGTGGACACATCCTGAACAGCAGCAGTCCTGCGGAGGTGCATTGCGCTCCTTTGGCCTCATAGTTACATCTGCCAGCTTGGACGGCCAGGGGGAGCATAGTGGTTGTGACAGCCTTGAGCTGTTTGGCCAGGGAGGAGAGGAAGGGTCGATGCCCAACAAGAAACCCCAGGGGCATGAGCCATAGCAGTGCTTCAGGCTGCATCCTCCAGCCTTCCCCTCTGACAGTGCAGGGCAGCCAGGGAGCTGCCTGCAGCCTGGGACAAAAGGACACATTTTTCACCAAAGACTAATTGTGGCCCAGAGACCGAAACAACATTTTATTCTTACCGTTTCCACAGACTCTGGAGGCTGCACCTGGTCTACGTTAAAGCACTGTGGTAACGCTGGGCGGATCCCCCCTTCCCTTCTGACTGAGCCTGGAGACCTTGCCAAGGCACATCCCAGGCCCAGAAGCTGTCCCCAGCCCAGGAGCCTCATACACTTTCGCTTAGAGTTCTGCAGGCTGCTAAGAGCAAGAGGATTCATCGACAAGAGAAAAGCCTGGCCTGTTAGATGGTTATGCTTTGCCTTTCAAGCCAAGAAATGCGTGGGCTCTGCTAAGCCCCTGTGACGGGCCGTGCTGCCTGGGTTAGTACCATGCACAGGGCGGTCAGAGCCCATGGGAATCAATGGGAGCCTTTCCATTCAGGCCAGTGGGCTCAGAACCAGGCTTCTGTAACCAATCCCTCTGCATCACCTCCTACTTCAGCCCTTGAATTTCCCTTTTCCCTTTGCAAGCAAGCTTGGATCACAGCATCTGCCTGCCTCCAGACCCGTGCACATCCCTTGCATACAGCAGCAGGGAAGGAGCTTGAGACAAAGCATTCACACACCGCATCCAGCCAGGTGGGCACTGGCTGATAGGCTTTCCTGAGCCATGCAGGTGTTTCTTGTTCACAAAGCTGCAGAACTTAATAAGCTGCTTAAGTCTAGCACAAGCTTAACTCCAAGGAGCCCCTAATCGCATCCAGTCTTTTTCCTGGAGGAGCGATGCTGCTCTGCATCTCTCTGGCATGAGCAGGAGGTGCTCGCCTGCTTCCCAGCAGCTCACTCATGCTCAAAGAACTCATGGCAAGCAGCGGTGACCATTGCAATGAAGGCTACAAACTCCTGGAAGTCACACTCTGCATCCCCATCGCTGTCCAGCGCCTCCATGACTTTGTCCACAGTCTCCTGGTCTTTGATCTCCTGAAGGGATAGAAACAGGCAGCCAAAGCTGGGGAGGATCAGAGCGAGGCCCAGTAACATGTCCCCGCTTCTCAGGTGCTCTCATGGCTGAATCTCTGTTCAGACACATCCCAAATAGCTCGTTGCTGTTTCCCATCTGTGTTGGGGCACCACCCTGCGCCTGCAGCAGCATCTGCGCAACAGCGGCCCTCCTGAGGCGAGAATCACAGCCGCAGCTGTGCTGGTGGGAAGGGACATCTTGAACCCCTTGGGGCAAGGCTGTCCCCCCTTCCCAGGGAAGGAAATTTCCTTAGTAACCAACCCGAACCCCAGCCCGCAATGCAGGCTATTGCCCTTGTCCTGCCATCTGCTGCTCCTGCGGAGCTGGAGCAAAGTGCTTAATACACTGCTGCATAAACAAACCCCTTCCCCTGCACTTGCTTCCCATGGGAGATGGAATTAGCGGAGCCCAGCAGCTGCTCGACATGGCTTCCTGAGCCCAGCAAGGCATGCTGCGTGGAGGGCAATACTTACGCCAAGGAAATGGGTCAACTCGTTGTTAATGAGCTCCTTCAGTTCTGATTTCTTCAGCTTGTGCTTGTCTCCCTCCTTCCCTGAGTACTGGTGGAAGGCATCAATGATGGCGATCATGGCTTTCTCCAGCTCAGACATGGTCACAGTGTGGCCCTGAGGTCAGAGGAGTGATGGGTGCGTTAGCCTGGGCAAGCTCCAGCGATGCCTTTTGCTTTGCAAGCGCGGCCGCCCCAGGGCTCCCCAACACGTCACCAACGCTGGACCCCATACTCAAAACATGCTGCTGAAAAGCACCGCTAGCAGCTCTCGCTTTAGGGAGGAAGATCCCAAGAGACCTTGGCTCTGCCTCCGGGAGCTCTTGAGGAGAGGAGAGCCACAACATGAGGAGTGCCCAGTATAGGACTGGCGCATGCTGGGAGCTCACACATCCCAGCTGGGATGATGTGAGTTTGGTACCTTGGGTCTCTGTGTGGGCAGAGAGTAGGAGAGAAAACGAGGAGAGGCTGCAAAGCCCTGGCGGCTTCCAGCAAGGCGGTCCTGCATTTTCTGTATGTGCCAGCCTGGCTAGCAGGCGGCATGTTGTCACTTCACCTCTTCTTTGGCTCACACTGCTTAACCCAAAACTTTGTTCTCCTTGCCTGGGAGAGGGGCAGGTAGCGGTTTCATTTCTGCACATGGAGCTTCAGAAAGGTTTTGCTGTCCCCTCTGTCATGGATGCTCTCGCCTCTGCCTTTCTTGCCTGCAGGCCTGTCTCCAGCTGAGCAGTCAGGGGAACCCGGGCAGGAACCAGTTTTGATGAGTGCCAGCGGGACAAAATAAGCACATCTCCTCTAACCTCCCTCCTCCTGCGCTTGATCTGGAAACCCTCTAGGGAATGTTAATAATCGGGATTGCAGTATTTCCTGCAGATTTCACAGACAGATAAACCAAAGAGACTCTGATTGAAAAGGGAGAGATGTGAAACCACCTTCCCAAAAGCTGTTGAATGCACTGATGCTGGGGAGAAAAAAAAGCGCCCTGTTGTCTGGCACTCAGTTAACTCATACCCCATGGATAAACGTCTCCTGCCCTGCAGCCTGGCTTCTGTTTCACCACCACAAGGCCCAACGCTGAAGGCACTAAATTTTATCCCACGGCCTGACTCTCAAGCTGATGCCCTCCCCCATGCAGCAGTCGATGTCCAAACTGCAAGACTGTTTCTAGTCAGGTAGGAAATATTCCTGAAGCACTTCATGCATGCATCCTAATAGCCCTTTGCATGTTCATGCCCTGCCTGCACCAGGCTGAGCTGGCTGCCAGCAGCACTGCCTGCTTCCCATCCACAAGGCTGAGGAGTGTTTCAGCTCTCCGCTGGCCTCTGCTGTAGCGGCAGAGCTCAGAGCTGTGATGGTGCCCCCACACCACCCCTTCCGCAGCAGCAGCCCACCTGCTCCAGCAGCCAAGTGTCTGCGCTGCCCCGGCATCCCCCAGCCCCTCTCACCTCTCTGCTAGCAGCAGGGCTGTGGCACAGCAATGCGATGTGGCCAGGCACCTCCGGGACTCTCTGGCTTCTTATGCCTGGGGGCGGAGAGCCCTGGGCCCTGCCGCAGCAGCCACTGCACCAATGGCAGCTGGAGGCGGGGGTGTCTGGAGCTGGGCGCTGGGCCTGCACTGTGCAGGGATGCACACAGAAGTGCATTGACTCACTGCCAACTCACAGCCACGGATGTGGGAGCCATTGCGGAGAAAGCCGCCATTGTGAGGAAAAAGAATAACTGGGCAGTCAGCAGGAGAGCCAGCCTGGTGGCATCACCTGTGCTGCCGCTCTCATCCACAATAAAGGCAATGAATTGTGACCCACGGTTGGACAGGCACGGTCAGAGCTGGGCTGGGCGCTCCAACAGCTGCCCCAAGGCAGCCCACAGCCAGCAGCAGGCGTGTGGGAACAATGGAGCCCCCCTGTCCCTGTGGGCCCTGTCCCAGGGCTGCAGCACCCTCTGGGGCAGAGGTTTTTCTTTGCATGTGACGGGAACATCCATCCTGGCAGCTTGTGCCTTCACTGTGCACCTCTGAGACATGTCTGGCTGCATCTTCTCTGCCACCCTGTCAGTCTGGGGGACAGTGGGACCCTTTGCAGGGGAATTGTGATTGTATCAGGCTGCAAGTGGTTGAAGGACAGAGCTGGCAGCAGCAGCAGCTCCTCTCTGATGCCTGCTGGGGGAACAGTGCCAGGTTCTGGGGTGTGCCTTGCCGTAGCCTCACAAAAAGCCATGTCAAGTGGGTTTGGGTTATAAAGCCAGTAACTGTGACACCACCCTTTTGTCTGGGGGGACGGCGGGAACCTCCTGCCTGCGTGTACCTGTTGTCCATGTCATGGTTGCGTGGGTGGTGTTGCTTAGAAGTCCTCTGCCAGCCCCAACAGCCACCATGGGCATTAAATGCACTTTTATTTAAACCACAGAGCTGTAAGTTTTCCTTTCCACCAGAGACTCCCTTGCAGGCGGGTGCACAGACCTGACGGAGGTGATACTTTGTGGGGGCCAGCGGGCAGCGCGGCAGGGAAGGGGGATCTGGAGGGGAGCAGGTGACAAGCAGCAAAAGCAGCAAGCAGCGTCTTTTGCCCAGACTGCTCCTGGTGGCACAGTACAAGCAGGTGGTTGATAAACACAGACAACATTCTGAAGAAAGCAGATTTTCACTGTTTTCAGTGCCTACCCTCGCTGTTTCCGAAGAATGAGATGGGATGAGCCAAAGTTGAAGCTGTCTGCTATTGCTGATGTAGCATGTTTCCATTTATGCCTTTTTCACTGCAGCACAGGATCAATAATTGCTTTATGTCTTAGGCCTTTGTTGAATTTCAGACTCAGTGCAACTCAGAACAGGTCACCACTGTTACCAAGAAGACAGTTTAGCAATACCCATGATGGAGAGCCCATTTTATTACCATGGTAAGCTCCTGTGGAGAAACGTGAGGAGTATAAAAGCCTTATATGTATGCTTGTGGGGTAGGATAAAGGTCTGGACGTCTTCAAAAATTTCCCTTTGAAGAGGCAAGACTGGGTTGCTGGACTAACACAGTCCCTGGCAGTTCCTGTGTTCCCCAGAGCTACCATGCATGTGATCACTGAGGCAACACTTACCATGTTACTTAACGGTTTTTCACATACCGGTGTTAAAGAAACCCGTCCACATTGATCATTTCCTTACATCAGCTCTTGAAAGCTTTTGTAACAGCTTCAAAGGTTTGGGAAAAATTAATTTCCCCAGTGTTAAGCTTGAGTATGTTGACTCTAAATTTAGACCTGACCACTGAAGTTCTCGCATTTCATAGAATCATAGAATCATAGAATCGTTAAGGTTGGAAAAGACCTCTAAGATCATCGAGTCCAACCATCAAACCAACACCACCATACCCACTACACCATGTCCCTAAGCGCCTCATCTGCACGTCTTTTAAATACTTCCAGGGATGGTGACTCAACCACTTCCCTGGGCAGCCTGTTCCAAGGCCTGACCACTCTTACAGTAAAGAAATTTCTCCTAATGTCCAGCCTAAACCTTCCTTGGCGCAACTTGAGGCCATTTCCTCTCGTCCTATCGCGAGTTACTTGGGAGAAGAGACCAACACCGACCTCGCTACAACCTCCTTTCAGGTAGTTGTAGAGCGCGATGAGGTCTCCCCTCAGCCTCCTCTTCTCCAGGCTAAACAACCCCAGTTCCCTCAGCCGCTCCTCATCAGACTTGTGCTCCAGGCCCTTCACCAGCTTCGTTGCCCTTCTCTGGACACGCTCCAACACCTCCATGTCTTTCTTGTAGTGAGGGGCCCAAAACTGAACACAGTATTCGAGGTGCGGCCTCACCAGTGCCGAGTACAGGGGCACGATCATCTCCCTGCTCCTGCTGGCCACACTATTTCTGATACAGGCCAGGATGCCATTGGCCTTCTTGGCCACCTGGGCACACTGCCGGCTCATGTTCAGCCGGCTGTCAATCAGCACCCCCAGGTCCTTTTCCTCTGGGCAGCTTTCCAGCCACTCTTCCCCAAGCCTGTAGCATTGCCTGGGGTTGTTGTGGCCCAAGTGCAGGACCTGGCACTTGGCCTTGTTGAACCTCATACAGTTGGCCTCGGCCCATCGATCCAGCCTGTCCAGGTCCCTCTGCAGAGCCTTCCTACCCTCCAACAGATCAACACTCCCGCCCAACTTGGTGTCGTCTGCAAACTTACTGAGGGAGCACTCGATCCCCTCATCCAGATCATTGATAAAGATATTGAACAGGACCGGCCCCAGCACTGAGCCCTGGGGAACACCGCTCGTGACCGGCTGCCAACTGGATTTAACTCCGTTGACCACAACTCTCTGGGCTCGGCCGTCCAGCCAGTTTTTTACCCAGCGAAGAGTGCACCTGTCTAGGCCATGAGCCGCCAGCTTCTCTAGGAGAATGCTGTGGGAGACAGTGTCAAAGGCTTTACTGAAGTCCAGGTAGACCACATCCACAGCCTGTCCCTCATCCACTAGGCGGGTCACCTGGTCATAGAAGGAGATCAGGTTGGTCAAGCACGACCTGCCTTCCATGAACCCATGCTGGCTGGGCCTGATCCCCTGGTTGTCCTGCACATGGCTCGTGAGCACCCTCAAAACAAACCGCTCCATGATCTTCCCCAGCACCGAGGTCAGGCTGACCGGCCTGTAGTTCCCCGGATCCTCCTTCCAGCCCTTCTTGTAGATGGGCATCACATTGGCAAGCCTCCAGTCATCCGGGACCTCCCGAGTTAACCAGGACTGCTGGTAAATGATGGAGAGTGGCTCGGCAAGCTCCTCCGCCAGCTCCCTCAGTAGCCTCGGGTGGATCCCATCCGGCCCCATAGACTTGTGAACATCCAGATGGCGTAGCAGGTCATTAACTTCTTCCTCTTGGATTATGGGGGGTTTATCCTGCTCACCATCCCTGTCTTCCAGCTCAGGGGGCTGAGTACCCTGAGGATAACTGCTCTGACTATTAAAGACTGAGGCAAAGAAGGCATTGAGTACCTCAGCCTTATCCTCGTCCGTGGTGGCAACGTTCCCCCCCGCGTCCAATAGAGGATGGAGATTCTCCTTGGCTCTCCTTTTGTCATTAACATACTTATAAAAGCATTTTTTGTTGTCTGTCACGACAGTGGCCAGACTGAGTTCTAGCTGGGCTTTTGCCTTTCTAATTTCCTCTCTGCACGACCTAACGAGATCCCTGTACTCTTCTTGAGTTGCCTGCCCCTTCTTCCAAAGGTGATAAACTCTCCTTTTTTTCCTGAGTCCCAGCCAGAGCTCCCCATTCAGCCAGGCCGGTCGTCTTCCCCGCCTGCTCTTCTTACGGCACATGGGGACAGCCCGCTCCTGTGCCTTTAAGACTTCCTTCTTGAAAAACATCCAGCCTTCCTGGACCCCTTTGCCCTTCAGGACTGTCTCCCAAGGGACCCTCTCGACCAGTGTCCTGAGCAGGCCAAAGTCTGCCCTCCGGAAGTCCATGGTAGCGGTTTTGCTGGCCCCCCTCCTTACTTCACCAAGTATCGAGAATCCTATCATTTCATGGTCGCTAAGCCCAAGCTGGCCTCCGACCACCACATCTCCCACCAGTCCTTCTCTGTTTGTGAACAGCAGGTCAAGCGAGGCACCTCCCCTAGTGGGCTCGCTTACCAGCTGCGCCAGGAAGTTTATGGCATTGCAGCAATTATCTGTGCTCTTGTTGGGCTGGCAGGGGGATAGGGGGCACGCTTTTAGGCAGTGGTGTTTCTAGTGTGGAGATAGTTTGTCAACAATCTTGCAATATTCGATTTTTTCCAAGGATATTTGTCTTCACTTAAGAGCTGGCTATAAATGGGGCTCTCTATCAGCAGGAAAGAAACAGTATTTTTCTCCATCAATAGCAATTTGATCTGGTAGATATCTTAACTCAATCATTAGCCAAGAAATGCATCAAAGCACATCATTTGTAGTCAGAGACAAGGTCCTAGATTGGCCTCATTAAACCATTTTCTGATGTCATTCTTGAAAGTGACCTTTTCTTAAAATGGAACAGAAAAATTAGCATTTGGCAGATCAAAACCTGAACAGTCTTGAAATTCTCTTTCCTGTTTATTCTTACTGTCCGTTTCACCCCAAATCATTCTGACTTCTGTATTTTACAGGGAATGATCTGGAATGATCTGCTGCACTGGCTGATAGGGTGAGAAGGACCAGCAGAATCAGGTGTGAACACCAGAAACCTCTGCCCTTTCCTGCCTCTGCTAATGAGCAGCTCCAGGCGACTTCCCTGATCCTTGTCCAGGCTCATATCCTAGCAAACACTGCTCTTCTGGCCTGGATTGTCCTTGACCTGGCCTGTGAAAGTCCAGGAGGTCTGGACATGGGTGTGGGGTTGAGAGCTGGCTGCGCTTTTCGTGCTGTCCAAAGAGCTGCTTCCGTTATTTTAAAATTCATGGTCCTGATCTCTGAACAGGAGAGCGTAACCTTGGGGCTCCTTTCCTCAGGGTCACTGCTTCCTTGCCAGAGCTTTGGGCTGATGCGTTTAAAGAAACAGAGGGTTTTACAGAGCCCAAGGCCAAGCAAAACACTTCAGCCCTCTGCCTGTCTCCCTCTCCCCAGTAAAACACAATGTGGGCTCTTCATAGCAGGCTCAGAAAAGCCAGTGTATTTCTTTGTCTCTCTGGTGTGTGTGGCACCAGGCTCTGCCAGACCACGAGACAAAGGCCAGCGGTCATTGCACTGGGAGAAAAAAGTAATGAAAGCAGAGGAATTTGGGTGGGAAGGGGAAGAAGCTGCTTCTGCCTCCGCAGGGCTGTGCTCACAGTCCCAGCACACAGAGCAGCGCTGCAGAGAGCAGGTTTCCCGGCTCTGCTGTGGTCGCTGTGTCCATTTCTGAACCCACAAACACGGCAGCCAGAGATGAGCTAGGGTCCTCATGGGAAGCCTCGAATGATACCTAGAAGCAGAAACACCAGGACACATCTAGGAATTGGGCTGGTGCTTGTTGAAGTTGTGGGAGGGAGATGATGGGCCTGATTTAGTGCCCTGCACATAGGTCCAGGGGGCCTGAGGGGTTGTGTCTGCCCCAGGAGGGACCTGCTGAGCTCTGCACCATCTCTGCCAGCCCTGTGCAAATGTCGCCTCTGCCTGTGCATGAGGAGAGACTGGGCAGGCTCCATGCGATGAGCAGTGGGTCTTTTTTGCCCCCACAGAACAGACTTGCAAGGTTAAGATGGTGCCTCCCTCTCAGGAACCACAGGCAAAGGTAGCTTTACACCCGTCTTCATCTCTTAAATCCTGGGCTCTGGGCTCTGGCTAACTGCCATTTTCCCCAATCCCTTTGTTCCCCCACTGTCCTTCCAGCACAACCATGCACTAGGGTTGCAGGGGAGCAGCTCTGAACCTTGCTGCTGGCCCACCAGGTGCTGTCATCTTGGCAGTTTTTGTGACCCCTTAAGAAAAAACTGAATAGTGCTGCTGCCACTGCAACAAATTCTCTGGAGTTGAAAACACTGGGATGCTCTTACCTTGTCTGAAACGTGGCCTTGAGGTTAGGTCAGTTCCTGGCCGAATTCAGCTGAAACAACAAGAGACTACTCTTTAAGTTCATTAAAAAGATATATGAATATGTTCTCCATCAAACCTGTGCCGAGAGAAGGCATTACAGCATCAATCCGGAGTGTCTCTCCGGTCCCTGGTACAGACAGCAGCCCCAGTGGGAGATGCTTGCTGGTGGAGCAGGGTGCTGAAGGCTCACACCTGTTGCTGCATGGAGCCAAGTTACCTTAACAGAGACAGAAGAAACCATGGGGTTTTTTGAGATGCTTCTAAAACACCTGTGTTTCTGCTTAAAATATTTCTGCTGAAACAGTGACCATTTCAGGTCTATCTTCTCTCAAAGCAGAGGCAGCCATGTTTAGAATGTGTTTTGTAAAATCCCTTTGATCAGATCCCTTTTTAGATGATATCCCATGGCTTTAAATACCTTTGCAATTTTTACTCTACCAGCTGTTATGCAGTTGGCAGATAAGACCTTGTGAACTGAGTCTCGTGTGCTGGACTGCAATAAAATGGGAAGTTGTGGCATTCGCTTTTATGAGCTGACGGCATCCCTTTCTCAGGGGAACAGAAGCAGAGTGCCCACAAACAACAGGAACAGTGTTATGCCGTCAACTGTGGCCTAAACCTCAGACCTAATATAAAAATAATGCCCAGCTAACAGGAGTTTGGCAATTATTAAAAATAAAACTTTTGTAACTAAAACGGAATTTCTAAGGCAGGCAGGTTGTATAGAGGCAGAAAAATAAAACCAAGTGGTTCATCTTCCATCACTGCCTTTAGGCAAATGTTACCATAAATTATCTGAAGATTTTGGCATCTGCAAGGAATTGGAGATACTTACATGAAGCTCATCTCAGACAGATTCATTATGACAATTTTTTTTTCTTAAACCAAAAATGACAGGCTATTAAGCCCCAAATACAATACCCATATCAGTGAACTTCTAGAGTTCCCTTTGTCCATTTAAACTGTGCAAGAGAAGCAACACAGCTCTCCCTAGTGAGGACCAGTGGTATGAGGCACAAGTCACAGATGCTATCCTCATGCCATGACACCCCCCGGGAGGATTCCAGCACCGTTAGTTGTTCAGACAAAATTCTGCTGTTACTGAACACAGTCAGGGCTGAACCTGTGTGTGACCTAAGCCTAGTTTATAAAATAAATACTAAATTAATTCTATAATTCTCAAATAAAATTACTGTGTCCTCTCCAAATAATCCCTGGGGTTATGCTGGACATGAGTGAAGAGCTATTTGGTAGTGGAGGAGCATTTTAAATTCAACTTGTAGTGTGTGAATACAATAAGTATTAATTCACAGGCATGTTTCTGTCCTGTGGTGTTGATGGGTGCCACATTTGGGAATAGCTCTTTTATCCTTGGGTGCCCATGCTTCCTGAGGCCCCTGGAGGCTGCTGTGCCAGGCGGTGCACAGACATGGAAGTGGTCCCTGCCTCCAAGGCCTTAGAGTCAAGGTTGAATTTTGATCACAAGTATTTACGGCCATGAATTTAGGCTTTTCCACCTGAACTTTCCACTGGCAGTTGATCTGGTGTCACCTCTGCAGTAGGAGGGAAGCCAGGTCACTCTGAAAGGCAGCAGGAAGAAATTTTATCACTACATTTAAACAAGTACAGATTAAATTCCCACGCAGCCCTTCCAACACACAACAGCAGCAAGTAAAGCATCTCTGGCTCACACACGTCCTTCCCAGAGCAGGATTTATAGCGTGTGTTATAAAAACAGTGCATTTCCTCGGAGGGACATAGACGGTAAAAAAATTACGTCTGCAGGAGGAAAGGAAAGGAAAGAGGAATTCATCCGTGCTGAGGATGTGCACTTTAAGTTCGTGACCCCACAGCCCAGGCCCCAGCTGTGTTGGGGGGGTTGCCAGCTAGGCCTGATTCTGTCCCATAAAATCCCATTTGCAGCCCAGCTCAGGCCTGCCTCTTGCAAAGCAGTCCCCAACATCCCTGGGCTGCATGCTTCTGCCAGCGATGCAACCCCAGGTGTCCGTCTGTCCCTGAGGGGCTCCATGGCTCTTCATGCACCTCCCCAGACTCCTGTTGGGTTTCTCCAGCTCACAGCAGGGTGCTAGCCCCTTTCAAACCACCTGTGTGCCTGGTGCAGTTCATACCTCCATTCGGGGGAGCCCTCTTGAGCTGAGGGGTTTTGAAGGGCTCACTTGCTCACTGGCCTGGGAAGGGACTGCTGCCAAACGTGGGGCAGCATTGGGGGTGCTAGCAGAGAGATGGGGGCACATCACTGGGACAGGAAAGGACAGGACAGGAGGAGCTCTGCCACCTCCTCATAGACTTCACGGACTGCTGTCCCATAGCAGTGCCTGGAGGAGGGTGACACCCTCCCCAACACTGCACCCATGCTGGGGGCACCAAGGCAGGGTTCACAATGGGGATGCCTGTCTCACCCCATCATCTGATACCAGAGGTGAAAACACCACCTATCCTCACCCCAGCCCTGACGATGTTTTTATAAGGGCTAGCAGACCCTGGTGCCCGTGACAGGATGTGTCACAAGTCTGTTCTCCTGTAGCCCCATGGTTATAGCACCCGTAAAGCATAACAAAATGTTTTATGGGTGTCACCCCTGCCCGCCACATGCCTCCTTGCCCCACCTCTCCTCGCCTGGGCAGAGCCCCGGTATTTAGCGGGTGCCCACCACCCCGGGAGAGCCATGCTGAGGATGGCGATCTGGGGTGCTGCTGGCGGCGGTGCTTTCAGAGGGTGCTGCCAGCATTGCCTCTGCTGGGAGATTTTCTGCAGGTTCCATAAGCGAAAACGGCTCCCCACTGCAGCAGTGCCTGGCAGGGCCGCAGAGCAGCTGGGGAGCATGGGGCAGAGGGAGCGCAGGCACCCATGGGCCAGAGTGCACTGTCCCCATGGCTGGCGCTGCACCAAGACATGGTGTCCCCAGCCCCTCATGGTCCACAAGGACGTGGGCTGGGCACCCAGGCTCAGCCAAAGTTGGTTTATAGTTTCCAATAACAACAGAAACCACATGTCTAGGCTTTGGGGGTGCACAGAGGTGGGGACAGTTGCTTTTGGGGTTGGCGCTGTCACCCAAAGGGACAGGGTGGCTGTCGGGTCTGCAGGGGGACAGCACTCCCGGGGAAGCAAGTGTGGTCTCTGTGCCCAGGGCAGACAGGCGGTGCAGAGGAGCCAGGTCCTGGCTGTTGGCAGGGCAATGATGTCCCCATAACGGGAAGTACTGCAAGGAAGGGGACACCCATGGGGACAGATGCAGTGGCATGTCCTCGCGGAGCCAGGGGCAGCAACACCATGGCACGCCCTGGGGCTGGGTGTTGGAGCTGATTGTGCAGCTGGGGCTGCCAGGTCCAAGGGCGATGCCTGTGGAGCTGAGCCCAGGCTGATGGCCCATGGCCATCCGTGCAAAGGCGGGTCCTCAGGAACCACCACTGCTAGGCTGTGAAACGCCATCAACGCCCAGTCTGTTGGGTGCGTGTCCATCTTTATCAACAACCCACCTGTCCGGCACTGCCACAAGCTGCTGCTTTTGCTGCTTGTCACCTGCTCCCCTCCAGATCCCCCTTCCCTGCCGCGCTGCCCGCTGGCCCCCATGAAGTATCATCACCTCCGTCGGGTCTGTGCACCAGCGTGCAAGGGAGTCTCTGGTGGAAAGGAAAACTTTGTGGTTTAAATAAAAGTGCATTTAATGCCCATGGTGGCTGTTGGGGCTGGCAGAGGACTTCTAAGCAACACCACCCACGCAACCATGACATGGACAACAGGTACACGCAGGCAGGAGGTTCCCGCTGTCCCCTCAGACAAAAGGGTGGTGTCACAGTTACTGGCTGGGTGACAGCCTTGTGGGAGCACCTTTATAACCCAAACCCACTTGACGTGGCTTTTTGTGAGGCTACGGCACGGCACACCCCAGAACTCTCCTCCCGGCAGGTGTCAGGGCGGAGAAGGCCGAGGCGGTGGCCGAGGAGAGGCAGCCGGCCCACCTCGGGGGCGCACAGCCCGAGGCCAAGCGGCGGCGGCTGCGTCTGGGACCTTCCCGCCACCCGCCACCCGCCACTGACATCGACCCGCGGGGGCGGGGGCGGAGCGGGGGCGGGGCTGTTGGCCCGGCTCCGCGGCTCCATTGGCTGCCGCCCGTGAGGCGATATCAGCCCAGGGCGGTGCGGCCCCGGTCCTGGCGGTGGTGGGGACGGGGACGGCGATGGCGGCGGACGCCGGGTGGGTGCGGGCGCGGCGCGGCGCGGCGGAGGGGAGCCGGCGGCGCGGAGCGGGGTGGCGGCCGCGGTTAACGGTGCCCGTCTCCGGCAGGGCGGTGCGGCGGCGCGGCGGCCCGCGGCGTTCGGCGGCGGCCACAGCGCTGCCTGCCTGGCGGCTGCACTGTGAGGGCGGCCGGCAGCGCTGGCGTTACCTGGGCGACGGCGACGGCGACGACGACGACGGCGAGGCGGGCGGCGAGCGGCGGGCGCAGACGGCGCTGGAGGAGCACAGCCTCGGCCTGGACACGGTGCGGGACGGGGGTCGGGGCGGGCGCCGGGCGGCAGGACCCGGGCCGAGGGGCACCCCCGGCTGAGGCGCTGTGTCCCCGCAGGGCGAGGCGCTGCGGCCCTTGGCGGCGGCCGGCACAGCCCGGGAGGCTGCCCGCAAGGGCATGCGGTTCTACGCCGCCCTGCAGGCCGAGGACGGGCACTGGGCGGGCGACTACGGCGGGCCCCTCTTCCTCCTGCCAGGTAGGCCTCACAGGGCGTCTTACCTGAGAGGGCTGAATGTATCATGTTTGGCTTCATATAAGAGTCAGCCTGTCTGATCTTCCAGGTCTTCTCATCACGTGCCATACGGTCAAGATCCAGCTGCCGGAGGGTTTTCAGAAAGAGATGGTGCGCTACCTGCGCTCTGTGCAGCTCCCGGACGGAGGCTGGGGCTTGTGAGTAGCAGAGATGCTTCTTTCAGTGATGGCACCTCCAAGGTCCAGCACTTGCAGCTGCTGTCAAATCTGCCCAGGCTTAGGGAGTGGGACTCAGCAACTGTGATACCTCTGGGTGGTTGGACTTGCTTGTGTAGCATTCCAGGTACACCTTTTGCCACAGAAATGGCTGGAGCATCAAGTCTGGTTGCACCTCCTCTGTGGTGCTATATCCCAAAGCATCATGTGTGACAGGGTAGTGCAGAGCAATGTTTCTCCCTGGGTTAGTTGGGTCTCCCCTTTTCCACGGTCACCCCTGGCATCCCACTTTGCCCCGATAAAGACAGTGTCTGGCTAATACTAATAGCTGGATAATGGCTATGCTGTCTCTGTGTATGCGCGTGACAGGCATGTGGAAGACAAATCGACAGTATTTGGCACAGCACTCAACTACATAGCCCTGAGGATCCTGGGGCTCGGACCAGACGACCCTGACATTGTGCGGGCCCGTGTCAACCTGCACAGCAAAGGTCAGCTCCGTTGTGCCCAGCACAGCAGCCGTGGGGCTGGTACACTGGTGAGAGAGGTCTGACCGGACCTGAGGGCTGCGTAGAACATGGGGGGCTGCCAGGTAGTGGAGGAACTGTTGCTCTTGCTTATCCTTGATGGCACCTGCATTTTGAATTAATGATGGGAAAGTGTGTTATGTTTTTGTACCATTGCCTGCTTGCTCTTTTTTGGTGTCCCAGCCTGAGTGGCATCCTCCCAAATATGGGACAAGTGAACCCTGTGATGGGGAAGAAAGCAGGGAGCTGGCATGGTTGCGTTAACCCTGAAAGCTGATATCACTCTCTGCAGGAGGTGCTGTGGGAATCCCTTCCTGGGGGAAGTTTTGGCTGGCTGTCTTGAACGTTTACAGCTGGGAGGGAATGAACACGCTTCTCCCAGAGATGTGGTATGTGCCACCCTCAACGTGGAGGTTGCAGGTATTGTCAGTCCTGCCACCAGCCTCGACCCAGAGCTCTCCCAGGCATGGGTGTTTGCTGGGATAACTCCAGCTATGGCCTGGAACTGAGGGTGCTCAGGCTGCTTGTCAGCTGGAAGACCAGCAGCAAGGCCAGCCAGCAGTGAACGCTGTGCCAAAGGGAGATGCCAGAGCTCAGCCCTGTTAGCTTTACCCACAGGGTCCCTGATACATCCCTCTGCTCCCTGCCTGCCGCCAGTATCTTCTGCTCTTGTGGCCAGCCAGAATGGCCCTAGCAGGACAGGACAGCCACATGTAAGGCTGCCAGCTCTAACCTTCACTTGTACCCTCTCCCATTACTCAAGTGGCCACTGGGTGTCAGAGAGGGAAAGTGTATGACCTTTTCCCTGGGGGAAATCAGGGGCTGCTGGTGCTTTGTCATCAAATGCACTTAACAATCAGTTTGGGTCTCTGCCTTCAAAGTCACGTGGGGAAGAGAGGGCCCCCTGAACTGACTTCTCCCCTCTCTCCTCTCTGAGCTCAGTATCCTGCCTGCCCTATGTCAGCTGGGCCAGGAGCGGTGTCTGCTGGCCCTGGTGGGGAGGGAGCAGCCCTGGTGGGGAGGATCTGAGCAGGGTCAGGCTGTGTGGATATTCCCGTCTTTTCTCCTGCTGTACCAGCAGCAGCAGGCCTGGTGCAGGGGATAGGGAAAGGCATGCCCTGCTCCAGACATCCCCCTGTCAGCACATTGTCTTTCCATGGTGCCCTTGGCCCTCCTTATTCCTTACATTAGCACCTTCTCTGTTGCGAATAGGCTGCTTCCTACGTGGTTCCCAGCCCACCCGTCCCGGCTGTGGTGTCACTGCCGCCAGGTTTACCTCCCCATGAGCTACTGTTACGCTAGGCGTCTGTCAGCAGAAGAGGATGAGCTCATACAGAGCTTGCGGCAGGTAAGGAGCTGACCCTGGTGGGGCTCCCTGACAAGGACATGTGGCTCCCTGACCACCTGCTGTGCCAGCCATGTCCTTGTGGGCCAGCCTCTGGCTTCCGAAGTGACGGCTTTCTTACCCACACAGTCCCTCTGTCCAGGCAGTGGAGCCAACTTCCAACAGTAAGCTGCCTCTGGGTGCTTGCTCCCAGCTTGCCAGGCTGATGCCCTTTGTTGTCTTGTGCCAGGAGCTGTACGTGCAAGACTACGCCAGCATAGACTGGCCAGCCCAGAGGAACAATGTGGCTGCCTGTGATGTGTACACCCCGCACAGCTGGCTACTGGGGGTTGCCTATGGTGAGTGCGGTGTTGGCTGGGGCGGGACGGCCCTTGGCATGTGAGCCAGTGATGGTGGAACTGAAGCTGCCTTGTACCATAGGGGCTCTTTAGGGTCTACCGCCAGCTACCGGTGTATGGCCTGCAGCTGGGATGGAGACAGGGACTGTGTGATCCTTGGGCTTCTCCCGCCCTGAGAGCAGCAGGGCCTTGTGCCCAGGTCCTTGGGCCACTCTGGGGCAGAGCAGTTCCCGTGCTTTCCTCAACTGGTCATCATATGAGGAGTGGTGCAGCCTGTCACAGCAAGTGAATCTGGCTGCGTGGGGTGGGTTTTTCACTGCATGTTCCTTTCTTTTCCTGTAGCCATCATGAATGTGTATGAAGCCCACCACAGCACCCACCTGCGGCAGCGAGCCATTGCAGAGCTGTACGACCACATCAAAGCTGATGACAGATTCACCAAGTGCATCAGCATTGGTCCGGTAGGATATTTGCTGTCGATCCTTTAAAAATCTTGCCCTTTGCTCTTTAGGGACTAGCTTGTGGCCCCCAAGCCCTTTGCAATTGTGGCATGTAACCATAATCACCAGATCTTGCTCAGGCACAACTGCTGCTGCTCCTAATGCTAAAGAGCTTAATGCTAACAGGGCACAGAAGATGCAGAGAGCATGGGGACAGCTGTCGCCCTGGAAGGGGTACCTCTCCTTGTGGTCCAGGGAAATGATCTGAGAGGAAGCTCTGGAGTAATCTCATGGCACTTGCCCCACTAACTAAGCTATGCTGAGTGATGCCACAGATGGAGCTGTCAGGATTAAGCCTGGGACCACCTCTAGATGGCTTTGTGCTGAGTGAGAGAAATATATGTCTCTGGGGCTGGAAGAACCTGTATCCAGAGCAGTGACAGTGCTGTTCTCGGCAGATTTCCAAGACAATCAACATGCTGGTTCGCTGGTTCGTGGATGGGAAGAACTCCCCAGCTTTTCAGGAGCACGTTTCCAGGATCCCTGACTATCTCTGGTAAGTGCTGAGCGTGGCCTACCTGGCACAGTGTAAGACTCTGATTCCTGTGGAGTGAGCACACCATGGCTCCCAGCCTGCTTCTTGGCACTCTCGCTGTGCCTGCACTGCAGCACTCTGCTCTCTCCTTCCACAGGCTGGGCCTCGACGGCATGAAGATGCAGGTGAAGTGCTGTAGGAGTTCAGCTGTGACTGAGAGGGACCCTGGCATGCTGGGGCAGTCCATGGAATAATGGAATACCTTGTTCACCTTGGGCCTGAGCTCCTGGCATCTTGCCTTTGGAGCCTGTTGGCCTTGTCTGTCTCATTTCCACTTCCCCTGGCTGTGCCAGGAGTGAGTAGTGTCCGTCCCGCTAGTTTGCCTCTCTGTGGCTGTGAGCTGAGGGAGCAGGTCTAGGCCTCCATTGCCTTCATCCTCATGGGTCCTGGGAGAAGGGAAGGAGAAAGACAGGCCCCTGATACTGCATGTGGATTGAGCTGTGCTTCTCTCATAGTCATTGTGTCCCTCTGCTCCTTATTGCTAGCCACCTCTCCTGTCTTGGCTGTGCACAGAGCAGGCTGAAGCAGCTGTTTCATTTCCTATTCCCTTGCTGTCCCCGAGCTGCTGCATCTGTCCCCTCTATGCCAGCATATCAGCCATGATGCTGGGTGACATAAAACTGAGACGCAGAACGGAGGGAGCTAGTGGGGGTAATGCAGGAGGGATATGCTGTCCCATAGACCCCACAGCTAGGTCAGGCTGCTACCAGCACCTGCCCCTCACTATCTACTTTCTGTCTTCCAGGGCACAAATGGATCCCAGCTCTGGGATACTGCCTTTGCCATACAAGCCCTCTTGGAGGTAATGCACCCCTCAGTGCTACATGCTGCCTTGGGAAAATGGTCTCTCCTAGCGTGTCCCCAAATACCAGCAGCTCCTACTGTGCATCCCCTCAGACCTCTACTGTGCCAGTTCTGGCAATGCATTGTATGACTGAGCCAGGCAAACACAAGTCTTCTCAGAGCGCACCTCAGCCGTGGTAGGCAGGGTGCCCAGCACAGCTGGTACAGCCCATCTTTGCCAGCTGCTTTTGAAGCAGGAGGCCACAGTGCTGGCTGAGTGGGTCGGGTTAAACTTCCCAGTTGCTGCAGTCTTGTGGTAAAACCCGGCCCTTCCTCCTTGCTCTGCTTGGCCCCAGAGCATTGCCATTTGGCAGGGACAGTGTGCAGGTCTCCTGCTTTCCTGCATTGGGGCAGAGATAGCTATGGTAGGCATGCTTTTTAGAGGGTGGTGTGATTGCCCTTGTAAGCCCCTAACCTGATCATGCAAATATCTCTCTCAGTGATGCCGGCAACAGTTGGTGGTTCAGTTCTCACTGGAGAGCTTTGTAATGGAAACAGTAAGCGAAGTATGAATGCAAACCTACAGAAAGGGCCATATGAAGGGCCAGGCATTAATAGCATAGATCAGCAGGTCAGCACGGTCCCAGCACATCCTCCTGAGGGGCACATTTGATGGCCACAACTCCTTGCTGCCTGCTGACTGTGTACCTCTGTTTCTAGGCAGAAGCCCAGAAGATGTCTGAATTCACGTCCTGCCTCCAAAATGCCTATGAGTTCCTCCGGTTCACCCAGGTGAGCAGAGGCAGTTGGTGGTGTCTTTCACATGCTGGCTATGCAGACTTGGCTGCTTCTCAGAGCCCTGTTGGATGCGTCTGTTGCCTTCTGAAGGGCTGGACTAGCAAAGTCCTAGGGACAGCCTCCTGTTTTCTGCTCCCTGTTGCTGGGAGCCATCTTTGGAGTTTGGAGGGGACCTTGGCTGGGCCCAGGGGTGTTCGGGTTGGCTGCCTGGGCTAAGAGAGGCTGGCAAACTGAGACCTTAGGCTTCTTTGTCCTGTCTGGTGCTCACACGTTTGAGGCACCCTTCTGGGAAACCCAGACTCCTTGGCTAGTGACTGCGTGAGCTTAGCTCCTACTGGCCAGGCCAGTGGCTCAAGGTGGGGATCACCATCACCAGCAGCTTGGTGCAGATGCAGTCATAGGTCTTACTCATGGTGCTGCCAATGGGAGCATTGAAAGCAGACGGCTCCCTGGAGCAGATGCTCCAATCTGATGTCTTTCCCTGTCTGCCTCCCTCAGTAAAGGACAGGTGGTGCTTAGTCCCACACGGTTCTGCATCTGCGATGGTTTCAGCCCATGGTCCTGCAGCCAGGCACCTCCAGCCTGCCCTCACTTGTTTCTTATCTTCTGCAGATCCCAGAGAACCCACCTGACTACCAGAAATATTATCGCCATATGAACAAGGTACGATGGCTGGAACTGGTCTCTGAAGGATGCACGAATGGGGCAGAGATTTGGACAGAGGGGGTGGGAATGAGGGGCAGCACCTCCCTCCTTACAAGAACAGAACAGGTCAGGGGAAGGTGTTGAGCCCTCCTAACCCCTTTCTAGGGTGGCTTCCCCTTCAGCACCCGAGACTGTGGCTGGATTGTGGCAGACTGCACAGCAGAGGGACTGAAGTCAGTTATGCTGCTGCAGGAGAAGTGCCCCTTCATAGCCAAGCTTGTCCCCCCTGAGCGCCTCTTTGATGCCGTGAATGTGGTAAGTGTTGCAAAAATTAGGGCCAAGGGAAATGCAGCCAGCTAAACCAAGCTAAAATAAGAGAAGTCAAGGCCTGATAAGTTGTTAGATCTGGTATTACTAAGCAAGCCTGGTATGGCAACACCGTATTTACTGTGATATAGAGCTACATATGTGACATAATGTAATGTGATGGTCCGGATTGGGCCTGCCTGTCAATGTAGTTTGGGACCTGGATTGTCTGCCAACCCCATGGACTTGTGGGTCTGACTTTGTCCTCACATCTGGTTTGGGGCCAGACTGGGGTGGTACTGCTTGTGGCCAGTCCCAACCCCTCTTTCTGCTTGTCTGGCCAGTTGCTGAGCATGAGGAACTCGGATGGAGGCTTTGCCACATATGAAACCAAGCGAGGAGGCCACTTACTGGAGCTGCTGAATCCCTCGGAGGTGTTTGGTAAGGGGAGCTGTGTGGGCCTGGTCATTCTGTCCACAGTGGACTGGCCTTGCCATGCCCTGTGGTTGCCTGGCTTTGCCCCAGGTCCTTCTGTGGGATAAGTGTACCCTGGGTCCAAAGGAGAGTTTGGCAGTGTGTGACTCGGAAGCTCCCCAGCAAGAGGGGCTGTTGCACTGATATCCTTCACCTGCTGGCAGGTGACATCATGATTGACTACACCTACGTGGAGTGCACGTCGGCTGTCATGCAGGCACTGAGACACTTCTACGACAAGTTCCCTGAACACAGAGCCCCAGAGATCAGGTGAGGCACTGAGATGAGAGTCAGGTAGGGGAGAAGACAGGCTGCAATGTTCCATGCTCCCTGCCATGGCTTCTGTTGGCACAGCCCCTGCTGAGCCTTGTCAGGGGTCTTGCCTGGACCTCTGCATTGTCATGGAGCAGCCCCTGCGGTGGCCTGTGGTGTGTGCACAGCTGGGATGCTGGTGACTTCTCCAAACCAGAGGCCCCGCAAGAGGCTGGGGCTCAGCCTCTCTCAAGGAGCAGGGAATAGACTGTTTGGGATCAGGCTGGGGGAAATTGGTGGAGATCTGCCTGCCTCTTGACTTAGCAGTTGCCTTGATCTTGCAGCCAGTTGTAGGTTGGGTCCCCTGCTTGCATGCTGGCATGAGGCAGAAAAGCATCCAACTGGTGTGCAACTTGACTCTGAGATCCTGAACAATGTGGCTGCCTGTCTGCATGCTCTTGCCTCTTGAGCTCTCTAATAATGGGACCCATCAAAGCCTCAGAGGGACTGATAGGTGCCCCTGATGAAGCAGCCACTGAGTTTGATCTGCTTCTGAAGCAGGTGTCTTTTTCCTGACCAGAGAGACTCTGCAGAAGGGCCTGGACTTCTGTCGCAAGAAGCAGCGAGCCGATGGGTCATGGGAAGGGTAAGCAGTTTCCCGGTGCCTAGTTTTCCCCTGGCTGCCCCAGTGTGAGAAGGACCACGATGGCAAACATTCCTGGCTGCCAGGATCTGTGGGAAGGGCAAGTAGGAGCGGATTCTCCTCTAGCTCCTGTGCTTTGCTATCCTTTCCTCTCCCTCCAGCCCAGGCAGAGGAGGCACCTCGTGCATTGCACAAGACCCAGACAACCCATGGGGGCTAGGGTGGCTCCAGCTCCTCTGGTCCCAGAGTGTCTGCTGACGCCTGAGTGAGCTGGGAGCAGGTGCTGGTGGGACTGGGCATGGTTGCGCCATAGGGGAAGGCAGGCTGCACCTCTATGCCTGGCTCTGCTTTTGCTGTGAACATGGCTGTGTCGCAGCCTGCCTCTACCAGGGGCCTTGCACCCCTGACAGTACCGCTCTTCCCTTCCTCCTAGGAGCTGGGGGGTTTGTTTCACCTATGGCACCTGGTTTGGTCTGGAGGCGTTCGCCACTATGCAGCACGTGTACCGCGACGGGTGAGAAGGGGCTGTCTGGTTCCCCTGCCCCTACCTACTTCTTGGGCTGGGGCAAGACTCTGTCATGGGGCTGGGTGGATGCCCTGGCTGCACATAGGCTCTCCTGCCCCAGGTACTGCTCCTCCCAAACCCTGTGCCTGTGATATGACCAGGGCACTTGCTGCCTGAGCCTTGAACTCTCGGGGCAGCCCCAGCTGTCGGCAGAGCAGAGTACAGCTCCTGTTTGCAGCTGGGAAGCATGGGCGTGCAAACGCTCCCTGTCCCCAGCCCTGTCTGACTCTCTGCCCCATCCTTGCAGGGCTGCATGCCGAGAGGTGGCCCAGGCCTGCCAGTTCCTCCTCTCCAAGCAGATGGCAGATGGCGGGTGGGGAGAGGACTTTGAGTCATGCGAGCAGCGCATGTATGTACAGAGTGCCACGTCACAGATCCACAACACATGTTGGGCCCTGCTGGGGCTCATGGCTGTCAGGTAGGAGCACCTCTTCAGGCACCACCTGGCCCTGAGTGCCAAGTGAGATGGGAAATGCAGGCTGGGTTGGGTGGCAGGGCTGGCACGGGCCCTGGGCCTGGCTGGTGTGGGCCATGCACCCAATCGTGTTTGTTTGTGACCTCGTTGGTCACGAGCCTCCTGCAATGAGGTACTGGCCTGTGCAGTGCTCCACAGGCCAGCGAGGCTCATAATGCCGGGTCAGGAGGGGCCAGTGCAAAGCAAAGGTCTGTCTGGATCACAACCGCAGCCCACAGCCTGGGAGAAGGTTGCCATATTCATAATGTCTGGTGTCTTAGGGTTGTGAAGTGCTTTTCCAAAGCACTCAGCATGCCTGGGAGAAGCTCAGGGCAGCCTGGAGGTGGTTGAGTTCCCTAAGCACATGGATGGGGGTTTGCAGATGGTTTGAATAAGAGTGCTCACATCTCCCTCGTGTTTTGCAGGTACCCTGACATCGACGTGCTGGAAAGGGGCATCAAAGTATTGATTGATAAGCAGCTGCCCAACGGGGACTGGCCTCAGGTACATCTTCCCCCTAGTCTCTCCAAGGGATTCCCTGGTGTTGCAGATGTCCTGGGTATTGTGCAGCCATTGCAATAGTGTGTTTTCTCTCACCTGGAAGGGAAGGCACATGTGGCTTTCGGTGGGGGACTTCAGGAAGGCAATGAGCTCAGCACCACATCCTGGACACACTGTGGTCCCCTGTCACCCATACCGTCTTGCTCTCTGTCTCTCTCTCAGGAGAATATTGCTGGGGTATTCAACAAGTCGTGTGCCATCAGTTACACTGCGTACCGCAATGTCTTCCCCATCTGGACGTTAGGGCGTTTCTGCCGGCTGCATCCCAACAGCCCTCTAGCTGGGCAGCTGCAATCCAGAGCCTCGGCTGAGGCGGGGAAGACTGTGCAGGAGGCCTCCTCTGCCTGAACCCGGGCCATTGCAGATGCCATGGCCTCTGAATTGTCTTAGATATCAGCTGCTGCCTGGGGCTATGGTGGTGTTTCCTGCATAGGATATCTAAGTGCTGATCTTAAGACATGGACCACTGCCTCTGCCCGGGAGGAGAGCTGCCACGGTGCTACAGAGTCTCTGCTTTCTGTTGAACCTCTTCTAAAAATCCACTTTTAAAGGCTTTTCCCAGGTATATCCTCCCTCACAGGACGGGAAGTGAAGTGCCTTTTCAGACCAGTTTGGTGATCTGGGAAGAGAACGCTGCCAAGCTGTGTTGTATTACACATCTAGACAGACTGTCTCTCATCCTGGGTAGAGCAAGGCTGCCTTTATCTTCCCCTCGTGCTGTCCATGTTGGCTGTCCTTGGCAAGAGTGTGGGATTTGGGGCCTCCCCTGCGCCCAGAATCATGATGGGGTGCACTGCACAATCTGTGCTGAGCTGGCCTCTGTGCTATGCGTGCCAGTGACTGCCTTTGAAGTGCTCTCTGCTCTGGAACCTGTGCTGGGAGGGGAAGGGCACCTGTCCTCCCCAGGACAGATGGGAAAGAGGAGTGCTTTGCTCAGCTTTCTTATTGTTCTCTCCCCCCAGCTGGTGGCACCTGGCTTCCCAGAGCCTCACAGGTGAAGTCACCAGCATCATTCCCACTTTGAAAAAGGGGAAACTGAAGCAGAAAGCACTGAGGTGGTGAGCATCAGGGCACAGCCTGGGTCCCTGGGCTCCAGCTTTCCCCCAGTGCAGCAGGTGCCTCTGTTCAGGCTATGGTGCAGTTGAGCATTCACATTTCGTTGTCAGAGTTGGAAGTCGTGTTGACTGACAGGTTAATAAATTGCTAATGGTGTTGCAAGTGGAACTTAACTGTGTGTTGGTCTCCTTATGGTCTGCCCCAGTGTGTGTCCCAAGGAGAGGGGAGCTTGTGCAGCAGTGTCCTGTAACCTGGCTTGGGTCAGCTGTCCCCAGTGGTATGGGCACCATCTGCACCAACAAGCAAGCCATGCTTGGAGCTTGTGCCTGCTTTGCCCTCTTCCACATCGCTTTGTTGGAGGAGGAGTCTGGGGCTGCTACCCATCATCTCCGGTCCATATAAGAGGAGGTGAAAAGACTTCGGGAGATGCCTGGATGCTCTCCAAAAGAGATAAAACTTGTTGAGTAGCTTCCTTGGAGGAGACTCAGGCTGCTACCCTGGATCTCAGGTCCCTAAAGCAGAGGTCAGAAGGCTCCAGGAGATGCTTGGGGGGAGTCTCAGGTGGATTCTGGAGGAGAGAGTTTCCTCCAAAGGAGAAAAATCATCTTGGGTCGCTTCCTTGGAGGAGTCTGGGGCTGCTACCCGGGATCTCCGGTTCCTAAAGGAGAGGTCAAAAGACTGCAGGAGATGCCTATGAGGAGTCCCAGGTGCATCCTGGAAGAGAGAGTTTCCTCCAAAAGGGAAAAAAAAATCTCAGGTATGGCATGATAGGGAACTGCCAGAAGAAAACCGTCTCAGGTGTCCATGCTTGGAAGCCTCTGAGGTGCCTCCAGTGGAGGAAGGGCATGGGATGGACAGTTCTGGTGTCCCCTGGAGCCATGGCAGCCCTGGGGGGCCAGGCAGCAGGCCTTGCTATCATGCTCAGGGAACAGCTGATTGCCAGTTCTGTGGTCAGGAAGGAGATTTTTTCCCTGGGCAGATTGGCATAGGTCCCCGGGGATTTTTCGCCTTCCTCTGCAACATTGAGCACGGCCCCTTGCTGGGACTCCTCCAGGCCATTTCTGGTCAGGGATTCCCTGCTGTTGCAGGACCAGGAGCCCAGCTGTGCCCTCTATCCCTCTGCCTCTCTTCCCTGTGCCAGGTTGGCAGGGGAACCTCAAGGACTTCCATGCATTAGGTCACCTGGGGGTCCTGTAAAAACATGGCCTGCTGCAGGCGTGATGCTCCATCAGGAAGGAGCTGCCACTTGCCACCCAGCTGTGCATACAATAAAAGCGGAGCATCGGTCTTCTTTGCCAGAGTTGCTGTTTGTGTCTCGTTTGTCCTGGTCGCAGCCTGAGAGCATCTCCACCACCCTGATCCTGTTCCTTGGGCCTAGGGCTGCCTGGTCTGGCAACCTCTGCCCTGCCGGCAGCCTGGGTTTTCCTTGGCCTGCCTCTGCAGGCAGGGATGGGACGGGAGCCCGATGCCAGAGCCCTACCCCTCTCCAGATCCCCACGGTCGAGCCGAGCCGAGTCCAGCCCAGCCCGGCCGAGCCGAGCCGAGCCGGGCCGAGCCCAGCCGATCACAGCCGAGCCCAGCCCAGCCCAGCCGAGTCTTCCGAACCGAGCCGAGCCCATCCCAGCCCTGCCCAGCCCAGCGGAGCCCAGCCGAGAGCCAAGACCAGCCTAGCCGAGCCCAGCCCAGCCGAGTCTAGCCCAGCCGAGCCGAGCGGAGCCGAGCCGAGCACAGCCCAGCCGAGAGCCGTGCCCAGCCGAGCTCAGCCGAGCCCAGCCCAGCCCAGCCCAATCCAATCCAGCCGGTTGGGGCACAGCGGCATGGACGGGCAGGCCGGGCAGCGCTGCCTGCGGGCGCGGTGTAGCTCCTCCAGCCGCAGGTGGTGGTGGGCAGGAACCGGCCCCTCGGCACCGCGCACCGGACGCTGCAGCTCCTCGTCCTGCTCCTCTCTGGCGGGGGAGCGCGGGCTCGGAGACTTCCTGCTCAAGGCAGGAGCAGGTGGGCAGATGGAGAAGGACACTGCCAGGGGCCGGGGACCGGGGGACTGGGGAGCGACCCAGGGGTCCCTGTGTCTCTGGGACACAGGGATTGCCCTCATGGCAAGGACACAGACGCAAACAGACTGAGCCGATTCTCGTGATTCCGGCGCTCTCTAGAGGCATCCGGTGCCAGCCAGGACTAAGCCTGCGCTAGTCCTTGGCTGTTCCCACGGCAGCCTTTGCCTTGTGCCTAGCATTGTTGGCCAGCCTGTCCCTGCCGCCAGGCTCGTTAGCCAGCCGCGTCTGGGCTAGCCCCGCTCTCGGGACAGTACATCCCACTCGTGAAGTGTTGCCTGGGGTTGCCCTGAAAGTGGAACAACTCTGGAGCGTTTTCCTGCTGCTACTGCCGTCCGTGCGATGTACGAGGTGGTTTCCCTCGCAGGTCTCCGCTGGTCTCTGCCTGCAGGATGTGACCCCTTGGGCTCCATTTGTGCAGCGCTGCCCCACACGCTGGGTATGGAAAGCAGCATGATCCTGCTGCAGCTGCCGCGGGGACAAACCCACGGGGGAGAAGGGGTGGGCTGGGGTGAGGGTGGGTACCGTGGGAGGACAGCAGGCCTGGGTGGGCTCTGGGCAGCACTTCCCGAGGCTGTTCCTGGCGGGGGTCTTCCCGGCGCGGCCCCTGGGACGTTTGAGGATGCTGGTGCCTGTTTTTCCAGGGAAGAGCTGGCAAAAGGAGCTGGACAGGAGTGTGAGGAAGGGCAGCTGCCAGGCTTTGTGCTCCTTTGGGACACTCTGGGCTCCCAAGGAGCCGGGCTGGGCTTCCCCTCCGCTGCGTTTTTGTAAAGACTTGTGCTCTGACTTCATGTCACACTTAAGTGTGTATTGGGTAACCTTTGTTTCCCACCCTGCAAAGATAACACTGGCTTTCCTGTAACAGATAAACAGGAATCTTTCCTAGAGCTGAACATAGAAACCTCGTGGGTATTGGCATGCAGATTTTCCTAGCTTGCTTCTGCCAGCATCTGAGAAGACTATAGATTTCAGGGAGCACCGCTGGGACATTACTCTCAGGGAGAGTATTCATTCCTGTTGCTGGAAAATATGTTGGCATGATTTTCTTGAATAATGCCCACTTGATCTGCAGTTGTTGTTTTCCTTGGCAGGCTATGCTGCTGCTATACCTGATGCTGTATACCGGACTGAGCAAGGAGAGGAGCCATGTGTCCAGGGACACTGGAACTGGAGAGAGAGCTAGGTACCTGTCCTTGCATAATGAGTGAGCTCTTGGCGACAGGGACTGTCCTTTGGGTTTGCATTTACTTAGTCCCTGTGTGGGAGCCCAGAGCCACTGTAACCGTAATGAATAGCCCTCTGTATGTGTAAAGGAATGACATTGACCCACTGTTTCATGTCAAAGCTAAAAGGCCCTGCTTTGAGAAAAGGTGGTTGGAGCAGACAACCTCCAGAGGTCCCTTTCAACCTAGTTCTTTTTTTTTGGGAAGATGAGCTCTTTAGAAATGCCTACCTGGAGGATTGTCAGAGTTGCAGAGAGACTTGGAAATCTGTCCCTACATGCCCCAAAATCTCTGCAAGGTGGACACTGTTTTTCTTTCCACACAGGTTTGTCACCTGCTGCCACTGCTTTGAATACTCCAGCAGTACACTTCCCACTTGGCCTTTGTCCTCCACCACCCTCACCAGATGCCTTGTCCGCCAGCGTGTACTCCCCCAGCTCAGCAGTTAGAAAGGCACTCGCAGGACACACTGCAGAGGGAGGAAGGTCCACAGTCACCACCAGCAGCCTGGGGAGAGCTGGCAGCCCATCTGTGCATTGCTAGAACTGCTCAGGATGAGGTGGAGAGCAGACATCTGCTCTGTGCATCAAGCAGACCCTCAAAAGTTATCCTCCAAACAGACTTGTCTCTTTGGGGACGTGTCCTGCCTTCTCTTCTCCCACAGAAAGATGTGGAGTACACTGAGAAAGCTGGAGGGTGAAGTAGAAAAGATGCATGTCCTGGGACTGTGGCCCTGGGTGTATCATCAGTTACCTTCTAGTATACTGACTCCCTGTCTTCTTCTCCTTTTCTAACATGGTTTTCCTTTCACACGGTATTAGCTGTGTGCAGTAGCATGTGTTTGCCCACTTGGTTTCATTGGAACGTAGCTGAAGTTTTCTTGATAACTTTGTTAACGGCTGGTAAGTGTATCACAGAATGATGTAAGTGGGAAGGGACCTTTGGAGGTCTCTAGACCAGCCTCCCGCTCCAAGCGGGTTCAGTTAGAAGAGGTTACTCAGGTCCTCTAGTTGAGCTTCCAATATCTCCAGGGATGGAGATCCCACAGCCTCTCTGGGCCCTGTTCCAGTACACGACCCATCTCATGGTAGTTTTTCTCCTTCTTGTACCTAGTTGGAATTTCCTGTGTTTTAATATGTGCCCATTACCTCTTGTCCTATCACCATGCACCTCTAAGAAGAACCCCGCATTGTCCTCTCTGCACCCTCCTATTAGGTAGTTAAAGGCAGCAATTAGGATGTCCACAAGCGCCTTTGCTAGTCCAGACTGAATAAACCCAGCTCCCCCCACCTTTCCTCGTGTATCCTATACTCCCAGCCCCTGGTCATCTTGGTGACCTCCACTTGGTTTACTTCTGTGTGTCAGTGACTTTTTAAAATGTATTTATTTGGGAGCCCCAAACAGTACTGCAGATGGGATCTCACCAGGGCAGAACAGTTTTTGTGAAGCTCCATGTTAACTTTGTCTCCCGACTCTGCTTACACTCTGCTGTTTTTTTGGATAATAAAATGCAAATTGTTATTCTGGAAGCTTAAGACCTTCTCATTCCCTGTAGATTGACATGAACACCATCTTTTTTTTTTTTATGAGAAGGATAGACATTTCCTGAGAGGCAGGAGGAGTCCAGATGTTCCCTAGAAGCACCAAAGTGGTGCAAGCGCTTGTCTGAGCTGGGTTCTCCAGGCTGGGCTGCTGTCAGAAGCCAGTGAGCACTGACTGCCTCGTGGTACATCAGGGAGCTCTTCATTTTAATGGAAAGGATGTCCTTCACTGAGCAAAGTGACATTCTGACTGTCCTGCCCCAAGGAGGCAGATCAGTGTCTGCTTTCGTTGTTTGTTTAGGTTTTTATTTAGTTAATTAGAAGCCTCCTCTTTTGTATCAAAATCTGTTTTTGTGGTTGGAACAAGAGAACTAATTGGGACATTGTTCTTCCTACAAACGTCACTGTTATGCTTTCATGGGATAAAAAGTGGCTTTTTTTTGATCATTGCTCAGCTAGGTCACTGATCATCGGAGCTTTTCAGTTGTGTCTGTTTTAGAAGTAAAACGTGGCTGCCAGAAAGGCTCAAGACAGCTATCAAAGAGGGAGTTTCCTCTCAAAAAACCCAGATGAGACTAACACTGCTGCTGTTGCATTTCTGTGGCCCTCAAGGAATCCCACTGTATGTGTGTAGCGGAGGAATGAAAAAATCTCTGGGAATCTTTGCATGAAAGGTGCCTAAACCAAGAAAAGGCAAACCCAACATCGCAATTTGGGAGAGAAAGGGGTGAGCTACCAGGGCCTCTGTCAAGGGACTGTCATTAGGCACCAGAGTTAACGTTGACTTGAGAGGCCTGGGCAGAGCCCAAACCCCTTTGAAAGCAGTAGCAAGACCTGTCACAAGGTAAAGGCCAACTCCTCTGATGCTTTGCGCTCACACTGGAACAAAAAGCACTCCAAGCCCCAAAATGCAGCTGCCTCTGAAGTGCAGCAGCAGCAGCAGCAGCAGCCAGTGCAGAGCAGTACATGGCTGTGGGGAGCTGGAGCAGAGGGAGGTCGCAGCCCCGTTGACCCAGAGCAGAGGTGCAGCAGGGAGCTCTGTGGGGCAGAAAGGGAATAAAAGGAGCTGTTGTAGCAGCTAAGGATTGACCCCAGCCTCCCTCGCAGCAAGTAAGATGTCTCCTGGAGCCTCCCACACACCTGCGATGCCCCCTCTGCAGCACAGCCCTAGCCACCTCCAGCACCCACCACCTGCACGTCCTGCCCCTCTGCACCCTCCCACGCCGGTGCTGGGGCTGGAAAGGGGTTGCTGAGCTGGGGCACACAGTGTACTTTGTGCCATGTCACGTCACGTCATGCCATACCATGTCTACCCTTCCCCTCTGCAGCTGGGGCCACTCACCAGCGTCCCCAGGGACTTGCCCAGAGTCCTGCTGTGTGAATGATGCAGCGATGGCCTGCTGAGCGAGCGTCGCCAGGGTCTCTGAAATGGGGTCCCCGTTTATCAGAAAGCTCACCAACAAGCTGTCCTGTCCCCACCTGAGGTGTGCAGGTGGGAGTCCCCTCCACAGGCGTCCTCAGGGAGGCATCTCTGGCTGGATGAGAAGACCCCCCAGCATCCCCACGGGGCAGCTTCCATCAGAGACACTGCAGGGGCCATTCCCTGTACCCGGTGGTCAGAGTTTGGCCACGTCCCGGTGCACACAGCCGGGAGTCGGTCGCGCTCGGACTCACCTGATCAGCTCAAGGCACGAACATGCCAGTCGGAGGGGTTTCCCCCAACCAGCAGCAGGGCTGCCAACCCACCCCTGGTCAGCACAGTGCTGCCCGCCAGCCCCTCGTCACCGTCAGCACCCTGAGGAGAGCCCAGCCTCGCCTGCAGCCGCCCCCGCTCTGGCACCGCCGCCGGGACCCCCCGCCCCAGGCGGGCACCGGCCCTTCGCCCAGCGGCAGGACGGGGTAGGGCGCGGACCTCCGCGCCGCTAGGGGGCGCGGCCCTCTGCCGGCGCCGCTCGTGCTGCTGGGCTGGGCTGGGCTCCGCTCGGCTCTCGGCTCCGCTCGGCTGGGCTTGGCTCGTCTCGGCTCCCCTCGGCTCTCGGCTGGGCTCCGCTCGGCTGGGCTGGGATCGGCTCGGCTGGGCTCCGCTCGGCTCGGCTCCGGTCGGCGCTCGGCTCGGCTCGGCTCCGCTCGGCTCTCGGCTCGGCCGGGCTCCGCTCGGCGCTCGGCTGGGCTCCGCTCGGCTCTCGGCGCGCCTCGGCTCGGCTGGGCTCCGGGCGGCGCTCGGCGCGGCTCGGCTCGGCTGGGCTCCGGGCGGCGTTCGGCGCGGCTCGGCTGGGCTCCGCTGGGCTCTCGGCGCGGCTCGGCTCTGGTCGACTCTCGGCTCGCCTCGGCTGGGCTCGGCTGGGCTCCGCTCAGCTTTCGGCTTCGGTCCACTCTCGGCTCGGCTCGGCTGGCTCGGCTCGGCTCGTTCCGCTCCCGCCGCAGCCCTGTCCCGGCCCCGCCTGAGGCAAGGGGGGCGCCTCCCCTTCAGTGGAGCGGTGAGCTGCCCGGTGGTCGCCAGCGCCGGGGCTGCCCGCGGTCTTCGCTGGCCGGCAGCGGGGCTGAGGCGGCGGCATCTCCCCCCTTGGCAGGCCGGGACGCTCGGCCGGCGTCCGCGGCGGGTCCCGGCCTTCCCCCAGCAGGCCCGGCCAGCGCCGGCCCCGGGGCAGCGGGGGACTGCCTCCCGCTGGTGGCTGTCGGGCGGAGGGCGGGGGCACTGGGGAGACGTGCGAATGTGGAGTTCTGTACCCGCAGGGGTTACAGGGCCCCACAGCAGCCGGGGGTGTCCCTCACAGCCTGTGTCGGTCAGGGGCTGCGACAGGGTCCTGCCCGGGCTTTCTTCCCAGCCCCCGGGGCAAAGCTTCGGGGACGTTGGTAGTGACATTTTCAGAGCAGGGCAGCTGAAGGCGGGGTAACCATCAGCTCGAAGCCTGTCCTCTAATCCTGCCCAAAAATACCCTGCTGTATTGGAATCGGCACTTGAATCAGCGATTTTCCGACTTGTAGGAGATACTGGTAGCAAACCTGTTCTCTCTGCAAATGTCCTCTAGAGGAAAAACTGCATGTAACCTTTTCTTCTCATATGACAGAATGAGATGTGGTGAAGGGTTTTAATAATTTACCTTTGACTCTCCTGCTTCCCTATATTGGCATTCAGGGAGAAAGAAAGATGTCGTTGGAACCATTTATCTATCCGTTGCTTGAAACAAGGTTTCTTCATGGAGGCAGGCTGGTGTACAAATTTAAAATCCAGTATGGCAACTTCAACAGGTAAGCACGTTAAAGCTGAAAAGTCAACCTGCAGTTTGATGACTGTGGGTAGCAGCGAGTTAATATGAGACCCTAAATTCGTATCCTGGGGGCTCCTCATCTCCTGCCTTCTTTCACTGGCTGTGAAAGTGGCCACTTAAAAGTTGCTACTGCACTTGCAAAGGCTGAGCATTGGCTTAAGAGAGTAATTTGAGCTTTAAAAAATGCCCCTATTTCACTGCCATGTGTGGATTTTATGCTTCAGTGGAAAAAGAGGCTGTTTTTACTGACAGCATTTTGAAATTTTGTAAGTGTTTAACTGAGAAGCTCTAGACCCTTTGTAGTGGTTTAACCTCAGGCGGCAACTGAAGCCCACGTGGCTGCTCACTCACTGCCCTGCAGTGGGATGAGGGAGAGACTCAGAAGGGTAAAAGTAAGAAAACTTGTGGGTTGACATAAATAAATAAATAAAGCAATAAGTTTTATAGTTTTATAAGTAAAGCAAGAGCCGTGCGTGCAAGCAAAGCAAAACAAGGAATTCATTCACCACTTCCCATTGGTGGGCAGGTGTTTAGAGCCATCTCCAGGAAAGCAGGGCTCCATCACACGTAACAGTTACTTGGGAAGACAAACACCATAATGCCAAATATCCCCCCTTCCTTCTTCTTCCCCTGGTTTTATTGCTGAGCATGATGTCATATGGTATGGAATATCCCTTTGGTCAGTTGGGATCAGCTGTCCCGGCTCCCAGCTTCTTGTGCACCCCCAGCCTACTCGCTGGCAGGGCAGTGTGAGGAGCGGAAGAGACCTTGAGGCTGTGTAAGCACTGCTCAGCAGTAACTAAAACATCCCTGTGTCATGAACACTCTTCTCAGCACAAATCCAAAACATAGCTCCATACTAGCTGCTATGGAGAAAATTGACTCTGTCCCAGCCAAAACCAGTACAGCCTTAGAGCTCTGTACTCAACTTACGTACTTATTTCTTGGGCTGTCTGCTGTTAGCAATGTGCCTTTCACTGGTCTTGCAATCTGGTGCTCAAGTGTGGGTGTAGGAAGAGTCTTTGGAAGCTCTCACTGGCTGCTGGCAGTAGATGTTTGTTGTGCTCATGGGATTTTTTTTCTCTGGAGGTTCCCTTTCCAGTGCCACTCCTATTTCAGGGGTGTTTGTGACAAACCTGTCCTGTTGTTTTGAAACAACAGCGTGCCTCTCCTGCAGGCGGAGGGGCTGAACAGGACTTTTAGGATAACTGCTCAGTTTCTAGAAGGCACTGTAGTGGCAAGCCTGAGAAATGAGAGTGAAGGGAGAGTATTTTAGTCTGTGGTACTGCAGGCATGCAAGGAAGAGAAAGGAAAACAGCCTTTGGGTGTGCAGGGGACAATGAATAGGAGGGTTGTAGGAGGTAATGGTTGTGTGGTAAGCCTCAGATAGGAATTTCTAGTTAGTAGTCAGCAAAGTAATTAAAGCACAAGGTGCTGAGTAGTCTGGTCAGATTGGGAAGTTGCTAAACAAGAAAAGAGGATGATTTTTTAGAGTTGAAAAAAGGACTTTCCCTGAGGGTATTGCCCTGGAGGAATATGCTTGTGTCTGCTGGTCAGATACACAGAGATGATGGGCAAGTGCTTTTGCGAGTGGGCAAAACTCACTTAAGGAGCTCTGGAGCTTTTAATTTGAGAGGAGGCTCAGAATCCTGGAGGCTGTGGGCTATAGTAATCACAGAAGTTTGTGCTACTCTGGCAAAAGGAGATGGAGCTGCTCAGGTTTAAGGGTAGTATTCCAAACCAGGTGCTTATAGATTGTGTCCTGCTAAAGGAGTGTTCTGTAGAGCTCAAACTTGGTCTGAAACTTTATGATTTGTTGCTGTCTCAGCCTCTGGTAAATAATTAATAACGATAGTATTCATAAATATTAATAATAAAACCCCAAAGCAGTGGCTCAGCATAATCTGGCTCCCTGTGTACATCCTTCAAGGCTGTGTACATCCATCAGCAGCAGACAGCAGTTCAAGGCTGATGCCCTCAAAGGCTTTTGAAGAGTCATATAAACTGTTGAGGTTAAATATCTTTTTAGATAATGGCAACCATGCAGAAACTAAGACTGAGATCCTTTTGAGTCAGCAAGTATCCCTGCATCAGAGAAACAGAACAGCATTTTGCCATCCCAGAAACACTGTTTTCATGCCAATGAGGTTGCAACAGCGCTAAAATGCCATAGGTAATAACTCAAGCATCTGCCTATAGAGTGGTTTTATGAGTGTGAGTGGGTTTCCTTTTGCAATCAGATGTGCACAGACATTGCCAGAGCCTGGGTTTACTCTGGAAGTGACTGTTGTTAGCTGCAGAAGAATTGAAAAGAATGTGCTATGAATATCATGCCAATTAGGCTGTCTCCAGACCTGAAGCTACATTAAATCTCATGCAACGCTGTTCTCCTTTTTCCTTTGTAGAAGTAGGCTGGCTCTTTGAAATTCTGTTGCATGACTTGATTTTGGGATGAATTGAAATGCAATTGTGTCTTTAGCTTTGCTTATTATCGTTTTGCTGGAGTAGTGTCAGATCCAGGAGGATTACCCTTCCTCCTTGTTTTGTTCTCTGTGTTGATGTTGGAGAGGAAGATATGTTGTCTGTCTTGTGGTGTTGTGTAGTGTTCAGAAGATCCTTGAAATGTTGCTCTTGTCCGTGACTAAGTTCTTTGCCTCAGCATAATCCGTTTGGAAGGCACTGCTAGTAGTGTCTGAACAGTCTGCAGGTGTTTGATCTCCTGATGGTAAAGAAAGCACTCCATTTGTTTGAGTCTGACAGTCTGTCATTGCCCCTGCATGTCTCACGGTTTGTGTGCAATGCAACATCAGTTCTTGCAATTCATTGTTATACTTGAGGGAACAGGACGCGAGACTTTTGCAGCACCTTTTGTGTTCGTAATAACTTCTGGAATTGGTAGTGAGCTCATTAAGTTGGTCTTCACATTGACATGGTCAAACATAGCAAAAGCAACTCCTTTTAGAGCGAAACTCGTGAAACTCTTCCCCATTGTGTCATGGTTGTGGTGAATAGGGGGTACTGATTCAAAGCATCTGGATTCACTCCCAATTCATAAGAGAGAGTAAAGGAGTAAGTCCTAAGTGCATACATAGCCTTATGCCCAAAGCAATGCTGTCAGCCTGCAGATTTGGGAAGTGAAAATCCTTTTCCCTGTCCCACAATAAGATGGTGACCAATCTGAGGACAGGTTCCCAAAAGAACATTGAAAGAGTTGCAAGATCATAAGAGCTGATATCTACACATGTGTGCAGGTTTTTGCTAGAGTGAGGTTATTTTCACTGAAGGTCTCCGGAATCCCCAGGGAAAACCAGGTAACAATGAAGGTTCTTCCCTTCTTTTACGGTTCAAAGATTACTCCATATTTGCATCTCTACACTCCAGGCTTAAAAGAAAATAATCACCCCCTCTTCCCCAAGCCCCCCCCAACCCAACCAATGAATCCCCCACAGTCAGATAACAAGTCTGACATCCTTGTTGTGAGACTCTGGATGGTGCCTTGCTTTCTTCCATTCTTTCCACCCTTGTTTCCTCGTCACCACGGCAATGTCTCTTCTTGAATCGTCCTTTTGTTTCCCTGCTGATTCGTGACCACAGCGTAAGTCTTGGGTGGATGATATCTGTAATTCTGCCGTGGCGTGCTGTGTAATTCCTTTCATTATCTTGTTCCATATCAAGCAAGGAGAGCACCTTTCTGAAGAGGAAGGAAAGTTCTCATCTCTGACCAAGTTCTGGTTGGGGACCCTGAATGTGGAGGATATAAGAATGGCTGCCTACTAGACCATATACCAGAGAATACTTGCATGCCATAATTTCTTACACTCCACTTTATTTATTTCCAAGTAACAGTTATGTGATTTGTTTACTTTTTAATGGGTTTGGATTTTCTCTCTCCCTATGCATTTTATTGTTGGCTGATACCTAGCAGCAAACAACTTTTAAGCAGATGGCTTACAAAAGATGTAGTTAATATTTGGGAATAAAGTTTGATGCAGCTAGTACACAACTCCTAGCATCGCAGGGCCTGACTCCAATGCTGTGAAGGCCTCTGCAGATTTGCACCATGGAGGGGATTAAGAGATGTGTCCTGCTGGTTCCTTCTTTTAGTCCCTCGAGCAGAATCGTGATAGGCTGTGTCGTGGTTTAACCCCAGCCAGCAAAAAATAAACTCCACGCAGCCGCTCGATCACCCCACCCCCGGTGGGATGGGGGAGAGAATCGGGAGGGCACAAGTAAGAAAGTTCCCGGGTTGAGATAAAAACAGTTTAATAATTGAAATAAAACTAAGTAGAACAGTAATAATAACAATGAGAACAACAACAATAACAGAATACACAAAACAGGCAATGCACAACACAACCGCTCACCGACCGCCGACCGCGTGTCACGAACGAGGGGCGAGCCCCCCCACCCCCCTGGTTTTTATACTGAGCATGATGTCACATGGTATAGAATACCCCATTGGCCAGCTGGGTCCACCACCCCGGCTGTGCTCCCCCCTCCCGGTGCAAGCATCACCCAGCAACAGCCAAAGCATCAACGGGCCATCAACGCTCCTTTCACACCGAACCCAAAACACAGCACACCCCCCAAGCTACTGGGAAGAAAGTTAACCCTGTCCCAGCCGGAACCAGGACAATATCCACCCCTTATTCTATACCATCTACGTCATGCCCAGGTCTCACATTTTCCCATACATTCCAATTAGTCATCACTACTTTTCCTGCCTTTTGATATATACACACACAGAGATATCATTCCCTTAGTCCATGGGCCATCCCTCTAAAACGTCCGTTGAGTTCATTTAGTCCATGACTTCGGGTTCCATCTGCCATAACAGTCTTTCAGGGCAGGAGAGATGGTGTGTGGTGTTGAGCTCTTGCATGCGGAGGCCAGTTCTGGGTGCTCGTCTGGTTCTATCATTGTTGCACCTTGCTCAGTTTCATCGGAGTTCATCCTACATTAATCTGGGTGATTCTTACTGTAATACTGTTAATATGGCATATGGTAACCATAAAAGTGATGACATACAGTACTATGTAATAACTAACATCGTACAATTCAGTTCATTGGCTATTTTCACCCAAAATTAAATCCCCCTGAGGTACACACCGGACTTCCCCATCCTTTCTCATCACCCACCAAGTGCACCCAGGTCCCTGAGCAAAAGCAATCCCACGGATGGGTTTTCCCTTGCCAGAGGCAGGAGTAACCCAGCCTGTCTTCCCCAGCATATTCCTCATATGCATGACAGGGACTTTATCCCCCTCTACAGTACGTAAGGGTTTGGACTGGGCAGGGCCAGCTCGAGTGACAGATCCCCTAGTGTTGACTAACCAGGTGGCCTTTGCTAAATGTGTGTCCCAATGCTTGAATGTCCCACCACCCATTGCCCTCAGTGTTGTCTTTAACAGCCCGTTGTATCGTTCAATTTTTCCAGAGGCTGGTGCATGGTAGGGGATGTGATAGACCCACTCAATGCCGTGCTCTTTGGCCCAGGTGTCTATGAGGGTGTTTCGGAAGTGAGTCCCGTTGTCTGACTCAATTCTTTCTGGGGTGCCATGTCGCCATAGGACTTGCTTTTCAAGCCCAGGATGGTGTTCCGGGCAGTGGCATGGGGCACAGGATATGTTTCCAGCCATCCTGTGGTTACTTCTACCATGGTGAGCACGTAGCGCTTGCCCTGTCGGGTTTGTGGGAGCGTGATATAATCAATCTGCCAAGCCTCCCCATATTTATACTTCAACCATCGTCCTCCATACCAAAGAGGCTTTACTCGCTTGGCTTGCTTGATTGCAGCGCATGTTTCACATTCGTGGATAACTTGTGCAATAGTGTCCATGGTCAAGTCCACCCCTCGATCACGAGCCCATCTATATGTTGCATCTCTCCCTTGGTGGCCTGAAGTGTCATGGGCCCACCGAGCTATAAATAATTCACCTTTATGCTGCCAGTCCAGATCTACCTGAGCTACTTCGATCTTGGCAGCCTGATCCACCTGCTGGTTGTTTTGGTGCTCTTCAGTGGCCCGACTCTTGGGTACGTGAGCATCTACGTGTCGTACTTTTACAGTCAGGTTCTCTACCCGGGCAGCAATATCTTGCCACAACGTGGCAGCCCAGAGGGGTTTACCTCTGCGCTGCCAGTTGTTCTGCTTCCACTGCTGCAACCACCCCCACAGGGCATTTGCCACCATCCATGAGTCAGTATAGAGATAAAGTACTGGCCATTTTCCTCGTTCGGCAATGTCCAAGGCCAGCTGGATGGCTTTCACCTCTGCAAACTGACTCGATTCACCTTCTCCTTCAGCAGTTTCTGCAACTTGGCGTATAGGACTCCATACCGCAGCCTTCCATCTCCGATGTTTTCCCACAAGGCGACAGGACCCATCCGTGAACAGGGCATATTGCTTCTCATTTTCTGGTAGTTTGTTTTACGGTGGGGCCTCTTCGGCACGTGTCACCTCCTCCTCTGGGGATATTCCAAAATCTGTGCCTTCTGGCCAGTTCGTGATCACCTCCAAGATTCCTGGGCGACTGGGGTTTCCTATTCGGGCCCGTTGTGTGATCAGCGCGACCCACTTACTCCACGTAGCATCGGTTGCATGATGTGTAGAGGGGACGCTCCCTTTGAACATCCAGCCCAGCACTGGCAGTCGGGGTGCCAGGAGGAGCTGTGCTTCAGTACCAACCACTTCCGAAGCAGCTTGAACCCCTTCATATGCTGCCAATATCTCTTTCTCAGTTGGAGTATAGCGGGCCTCGGATCCTCTGTATCCCCGACTCCAGAACCCTAAGGGTCGACCTCAAGTCTCCCCTGGTGCTTTCTGCCAGAGGCTCCAGGTAGGACCATTCTCCCCGGCTGCGGTGTAGAGCACATTCTTCACATCTTGTCCTGCCCGGACTGGCCCAAGGGCTACTGCCTGAACTATCTCCTGTTTAATTTGCTCAAATGCTTGTCGTTGCTCAGGGCCCCATCTGAAGTCGTTCTTCTTCCTGGTCACGTGATAGAGAGGGCTTACGATCTGACTGTAATTTGGAATATGCATTCTCCAAAAGCCCACAATGCCTAAGAAAGCTTGCGTTTCCTTTTTGTTAGTTGGTGGAGACATGGCTGTTCTTTTATTGATCACATCTGTTGGGATCTGACGACGTCCATCTTGCCATTTTATTCCTAAAAACTGGATCTCCTGTGCAGGTCCCTTGACCTTACTTCGTTTTATTGCAAAGCCGGCCTTCAGAAGGATTTGGACTATTCTCTCCCCTTTCTTGAAAACTTCCTCTGCTGTGTTGCCCCACACGATGATGTCATCAATGTATTGCAGGTGTTCGGGAGCCTCACCCTGTTCCGGTGCGGTGTGGATCAGTCCATGGCAAATGGTAGGGCTGTGTTTCCACCCCTGGGGCAGTCGGTTCCAGATGTACTGGACACCCCTCCAAGTGAAAGCAAACTGTGGCCTGCACTCCGCCACCAAAGGGATTGAGAAGAATGCATTAACGATATCAATGGTGGCGTACCACTTGGCTGCCTTTGACTCCAGTTCGTATTGAAGTTCCAGCATGTCCGGCACGGCAGCATTCAGTGGTGGCGTCACTTCGTCCAGGCCACGATAGTCTACTGTTAGCTTCCACTCTCCATTGGACTTTCGCACTGGCCCTATGGGACTGTTGAAGGGTGAGCGAGTCTTGCTGATCACTCCTTGGCTCTCCAGTCGACGAATCAGCTCATGGATGGGGATCAGGGAGTCTCGGTTGGTGCGGTATTGCCGCCGGTGCACTGTTGTGGTAGCGATCGGCACCTGTTGTTCTTGGACCTTTAACAACCCCACAACAGAAGGATCCTCTGCGAGACCGGGCAAGGTGGACAGCTGTTTAATTTCCTCCGTCTCCAGGGCAGCTATACCAAAAGCCCACCGGTACCCTTTTGGGTCCTTGAAATACCCTCTCCTGAGATAGTCTATGCCAAGGATGCACGGAGCCTCTGGGCCAGTCACAATGGGGTGCTTCTGCCACTCATTCCCGGTTAGACTTACTTCCGCCTCCAACACAGTTAACTCTGGGATCCCCCTGTCACTCCAGAAATACAAATGGGTTCTGCCCCTTTATAGCCTGATGGCATCAGGGTACACTGCGCACCGGTGTCTACGAGAGCCTTATATTCTTGTGGATCTGATGTGCCAGGCCATCGAATCCACACAGTCCAGTAAACCCGGTTGTCCCTTTCCTCCACCTGGCTGGAGGCAGGGCCCCTCTAGTCCTGGTCATCATATTCGCTATCCACTTCTTGTAAGTATGAGTCAGAAGTCCCTTTGTTAAGGTCGGAAGTGGAATCAGCCCTTCTACTCTGCCTGGGGAACTCACTGGAGACTGGAGCAGCAGTTTTCCTGGAAGAACCCCCTTTTGTGGTTGTTTTCCCTTGCAACTCATGTACCCGTGCCTGTAGGACTGAGGTAGGTTTTCCATCCCACTTCCTCATGTCCTCTCCATGGTCACGCAGGTAAAACCACAGGGTGCCCCGCGGTGTGTACCCACGATGTCTCCTTTCTTGAGCAGAGGGACGCTTGCTCCTAATGGCTGAGACAGTGGCCCGTGCAGGGGGGGAGCAGGACATATCCTCTTTGAGTTGCTGGACCTCCTGAGACAGTTTCTCCACAGCAGAGACACAGGCCCGAAGGGAGGAAGAGAGACTTTCTTCATATTGCCGGAGTTGGCCAGCCAGTTCACCCACTGTTTGTTCCTCTCCATCTCTCCAGGTCATTATTGCCAATGAGTTTGCATGTGACGCTGGTGCGCTCCGTACAAATTTCCACCACATGGGTCGGGTGCATTTGACTTCATCTGGGTCTTTGGATAACTGCTCATTGTTCAGGTCATCATAAATCACTTCCAGCACAGCTAATTCTCTCAGGTACTGGATACCTCTCTCCATGGTGGTCCACTTGCCTGGGTGGCATATAACATCTTCCTTGAAGGGATACCTTTCCTTCACACCTGACAGGAGTCGCCTCCAGAGGCTGAGGACTTGTGCCCCTTGTCCAATTGCTTTGTCAATGCCCCCTTCCTAGAAAGGGATCCCAGCTGCTTGGCTTCCCTACCCTCTAATTCCAGGCTACTGGCCCCGTTATCCCAGCATCAGAGCAGCCAGGTGACAATGTGCTCGCCTGGACGACGGCTGAAGTCTTTTCGCATATCTCGCAGCTCACCCAGGGATAGGGATCGGGTGGTCACCATCTCATTTACGGGTTCTGCCTCCTCCTCCTCCTGTTCTCGTGATGGCCCTGGTTCATCTTCATCCCTTACTAGACGAGCTGATTTTCTTGTGCATTTTCTTTTTTGTATAGGGGCGACTGATACCGGCATGGGTTGGTTCTCTGTCGCAGGGGGCGGAGTAGCTGCCGTGCCTGCCCTGGGGGGTGAGGGAGCCGCTGTGCTTGCCGTGGGGGGTGGGGTAGCCACAGGGCCTGTTGCTTTGTCATCAGCTGCAGAGACAATTCCTTCCCCTTGGGGGTTCTGAGTGGTGTTAAACAGGGCTCGGTAGGCGTGGGTCAGGCCCCAGCACATTGTAGTGATTTGCGTCTCCCTGGAATGGCCAGGGTGACAGCATACTTCTTCCAAATATTCTACTAATTTTTCAGGGTTCTTCACTTGTTCAGGGGTAAAGTTCCAGAACACTGGGGGTGCCCATCGCCCTAGGCATTTGCCCATGCTATCCCACTCGCCCTGCCACTCATAACTATCCAGCCTTGGGGCAGATCTCTGGATGACATTCTTAAATTGCTTACTAACCTTGGATAAAACTGCAACAATATTCCCAAGGAGTACCAAGAGATATATCTTAACTACCCAGGGATGTTCAAGGTACTGGCAAGTTATTTTAACAAAGGAGATGAAGGTAGCGAGGGTGCCATTCTCTATTTCCTCCATAAAAAATCTCTCGGAGGAAAAGGTATAATTGCTAATGGTCTCCATGAGGTGGTACCCGAAATGCAGAAACGGCTTCATTACGAATCCCAAATACCAAATAACCCCCAATGCCAGCGTTTTAGTAACAAATCTCCCAGGCAAAACATCATTAATAACGGCAGAGCACAACAGACTACAAAACCCAACTCCAATTTTTAACAGGTACAGTAAAAACAAGAGCATGGTGCAGAACAAATTAATATGTTGCCAGATTTAAATTCCTTAATATGCTCTAAATAATCTATCGTTATCTCAACCCTTCGTGCCCCACGTTGGGCGCCAAAAAGGACTGTCGTGGTTTAACCCCAGCCAGCAAAAAATAAACTCCACGCAGCCGCTCGATCACCCCCTCCCGGTGGGATGGGGGAGAGAATCGGGAGGGCACAAGTAGGAAAGCTCCCGGGTTGAGATAAAAACAGTTTAATAATTGAAATAAAACTAAGTAGGACAGTAATAATAACAATGAGAACAACAACAATAACAGAATACACAAAACAGGCAATGCACAACACAACCGCTCACCAACCGCCGACTGCGTGTCACGAATGGGGGGCGAGCCCCCCCACCCCCCTGGTTTTTATACTGAGCATGATGTCACATGGTATAGAATACCCCATTGGCCAGCTGGGTCCACCACCCCGGCTGTGCTCCCCCCTCCCGGTGCAAGCATCACCCAGCAACAGCCAAAGCATCAATGGGCCATCAACCCTCCTTCCACACCGAACCCAAAACACAGCACACCCCCAAGCTACTGGGAAGAAAGTTAACCCTGTCCCAGCTGGAACCAGGACAGGCTGGAAGACAGAGGTGCTGGTTTGCAGGCACCTTGTCAAAAAAACAATCCTAAATGTTACTGAGGGTTGACTGAAAACATCGGATCTCTCATCCATTGTATCCTCACACAAAATACAAATGGGCAGAAAATTCACAAGAAACAGTCCTTGTGGAATAATGGATGTTTTTTAAGAACAATAGGTTAGGAATTCATCTGCCTGCTAAGTATTTTGTCTGTGCAATGGGAATGTTGTTTTGTCGCTGTTTAAACTGTTACAATGAATATAGCTCCGTTGCTTTTTGGTTGGGGTGGGACTAACTCTCTTGTGTTTCACAGCACTCCTGGTCTCGACAACACTGAAGGTGCTGTCAAGGAGTTAGAGGTAGGAGATGAAGCAGCTCCACGGGACCTTAATTGAATGTGAGGCTGAGCAAATCTTTTGTTTGTTATGGGACTGAGGACATTTTGTCAAATGCAGCATTTCGAGTGTGCGTAATGGGGAACTTCTCTGGAGAGTACGAGGGTGAAAAAAAAGAGGTAAATGAAAATCAACAGGCAGAATTAGTGTAGACAAGTAATGCTTTTATTTGAAATATTTCAAAGAAGCTACTGACTAAGCTAAAATTGGACAAATGAAAACTCCTATTTGTCAAGCTAGTTGCACCCCTTTCCTGTCTGATTCCTGTTCAGATTCATTGTGCAGTAACACTTTCCCATGGTTTCTCTCTCAGCCCCAGACCTGACCACTGCTTTTAACTTCTCAGCTTGACTACATTCCCCAACCTCAGTTACAGCAAGAGTTCCTGATACGGTAAAGGGACACTTCACCGCCTGACTCATTACACCAAGGCCAAGGTTTAACGGGAGTTTCTGAGATTGTGGAGCGGCCCAGGAAAGGGGGACAGGAAATGCACCACCACGCTTGCCCACTAATACATCAAATCCCAAGATATTTCTCTTACAAGGGCTTAGAGCCACCTCCACAGCCATTACCCGCTTTTCTCCAGGTAGCCAAAGTTGAGTCTGCGCTACGGGACATTTTTCTGCACCCATCACCCCTATTCTGTTTATAGTCTTTCTCAATGGTTTAATTCCTAACTCATTGGCTTGTTGCTTATTTAGAACACTAATTTAGGCCCCTGTAATTAAGAACTTTCAACTTATTCACTTTGGACGCACGAAGATATGTATATGAGGTTCCTTGTCAGCGGACCATTGGCAGGAATTCACTATGTGGAGTGGGCGGCCCGAACCCCACTCTTCCAGTTTTTTAACTCATTCTGTTCCCCTCACAGGGACACAAAAGGGTTAATTGTGTCTGTGCTATCATGAGGAAGGGTGGTTGCCAGTGTTTTCCCTTGATCTTTGGTTTTCCCCTCTAGCAATTCCACCAGTTTCTGGATGTGGTCAGTGGGTTGCCTGTGCAGCACTGCCTGGGGTACTCCCAGTGCTAGCGCTTTTCACCAAAGGTCGTTTTCCTTCCCGGATCGTGGGCTCATCCAGTCTATCTCGGGAAGGTACAGGCTCCCTGTGGGGAGGCCATCCGGGGTGGGGGTTTCGGCTGGCTTGCTGAACCCTCCTATTCCTGTCCATGCCATCACCGGGATCAGTCCATCCAATCTCGTGCCCATGAGTGACAATATTGTGTAACATCTCCGTCCAAGTCAGCACGTGCGTGGGCAGATCCTGAGGGTTTTGCTGTTTGTGTTCTATGGCCCTCTGGATCCTTTCTCTGAGAGACTGAACATGTATTTCTAAGGCATCTGGTAGCCCTCTAATGAGAGGTCTAAGGTGGCTGGGGTCCACTGGTGCAGCCATTAGTACTCCTTGCCACCCCCTCTCATACATTGCCTAATACACGCAGCCTTTTGTACTCCTTCTGCTAACTCCAACAATCCTTTTACTCAGATGGCAATAGGCTCCCCTTGCTCTTTGGGATCCACACCCCCAACCCAATAAGCCACTCGGGATGTAATCAACTGGTCGCCTGCTGGGCCATCACTCAGAAACACGTCCCAAAATCCCCTAGCCTCGACATGACTCAACAATATCCGATCGCCCCCCCGTCAAAGAGACATGCCACAAATACTCGGTTTCTGTTTTTCCCAGTCTGCGCGAAAACCTGGCTTGTAATTCACTGAGCTCAGGTCCCATCCGGGGGGTGGTGGTTCGGGGGTTCCTGCCTTGCGGACCCGTATGCCTTTCTGTTTTAATAAGAGGTCACACTTCTTTTCCCTCCGATTCCTCAGAGCTATTTTCATCAGGGTCTCCCCAAATGTCCACATCCCAATCCTCGGGATCTGTGCCTGCAATTAGTTTTCAGATTTGGACAACACTGGGGGGGGGGGGTTCGCTTGTGCTAGCATGATCTCAATTTTTTGTTCTAAAAGACACATCTGCTCTCTTTCTCTTTCCAGATCTCCTTTTAAACAATTGATTTCTAACTGCTTCTTTAAATTGCTCTTTTTTACTATTCCGAAATAATTATAATGATCTTACACTCGAGTTAAACAGGCACCCAGGATGGCACACATGGTCTCTTTACCTTTACCATTTTGATTAATTCTATGGCATTGTTCTACTCACTGTGTGACCGCTGCTGGGTTGAACCACTTCTCCTTCGTCCATTTTATACCTGGACAAGAAGGGCTACAGCCATGCCTCCATAATAATTCCTCTCTTGACACCATCCTGCCGACTACGCCAATTTAATGTTGCAGAGGCTCACAAAATCAAATTAGGCAGGTGATAGATTAAAAAAAAAAAACTTTATTTAAACCAAAATTGTTTAGCAGAAAACTAACTAGAAATGAGGCTCATCAAAGTTGTTCAACACTCCAACAACATCAGTAAACCACAGGTTCAGGATGGTGTACAAGGAATTAATACTGCGCTGCCAGCTTTAGAAATGAGGATCCAAAATGTGCACCCTTACTCACCTATAAGATGAGGGCTCTCAACCTCCAGGAGTTTTCTTGGGCGGTGTCCTGACCCAAGGGGAGAATCCCTGACTGCAGACCCACTGCTCCAAGGACCAATTCAACTTGCCCTCCAGGGGGGCTCCATTTGTACCCTAGTTGAATCTGAGCTGTGGTCAGTTCTAATTGGCTGAGGGCCTTAACTTTCTTACTCCTTGCCCGAGGTGTATACATGACACCCCAGGTGTGTATGTGATGGTCGGCACTTGCCACCATAAAGGTGCAAAAGTAAGGGCGCAAAAAGTAAGGACGCAGTGGTCCTAATGCCTCTGGTCTCTCATCAGGGCGGGTGCACCTGCCACACTCCCTAAGGAATATCAAAAAAAATATTAACATGTTTCACGAGCAAAGAACGAGACAGAATCCAGAGAAGAGCTGGTATCTTCTGAAAGTCTACCACAAGCTGTCCACATTTGGAGGAAGAGAGAGGAATGCGTTTGCGACTGCAAGCATCCTTCTGCACAGGTATGGCAAACTGATGTCATGCTCAGATTTCTGTGTAGATCTTGGCAAGGAAAAGAAACAGAACAAGAAGAAACAGAAAACAAACTAAGCGTGACCTGTGCTTAGGTCTGTGATCTGAACTGAAAGCCATTTCGTAAGTAGACAGCAAGCTGATGTATAAGACAGTAAATACACTTGTTTGTCAGCAGACAGTAAAGGAGAGCCCGACGGGAGTATAGACACAGCCAATTTCCATCTGCAGTCTTAGCAGGGGCAGTCATAGCCCATCAGTACAAACAGGACGAATCCAGACCTTCCCTTTACAACTTCAGTGTGATTTGAAATGTTTTTCAAGAGAGATGTAAAACAAGGAAACATTCATGTGACTTATTTCTTCTAATGAGCTGATTTATTGATCCTTTTGGCATTTTTAATAACTACAAGACAACAGAAAACAAAAGTCAGTGGGACCATCCTTCTCCTGTCAGATATTAAGGTCTGAATCATTGAAGGAGCAGAGACCAACAAAACCCTTGGTTAGGGGGGCTTGATCCCTCCTCTGTCCTCTCCGTCGTGCCCCTTTGCTGACGTTGGGGGAGCACTCCAAGTCTGCCTGACTACAGAAGCAAGTCAAACACATGCACTACAGTCAACATAGCAGGATTATTGTCTCCTTTCATTGTCTGCCATCTCCAACAGTTTCTCACTTTGTTACACCTTCCCTTGGCAGCCCTTTCACAGCCCCACCAAGACTGGGGCTCTGCTTGCCTAGCCACCTAATGGTACCAGCACTCTCTCTGACTCTCGCCAGAGCCCAGCTCTGAAATCGAAAATGTCCAGCGACTGCTCCCACATGGAAGGTGCCAGGACTGAAAGCTGTTGCTGGCCCTCACCTTCCCTTGGCAGCCTTTTCGTAGACCAGCAACACTAGGGCTCTGCGCTTGCCTAGCCACCTCACGGTCCCAACACTCTCTCTCACTCTAGCCATATGCTTGGGGATGTAGGGAGGATTATCCTGGTGGGCAGAGCCACCTGGAAATTACTCTGAAAAACCTTCTGGAAGAGAGAGCCATGGCATCAAAGATCCTACAAAATCAAAAAAGAAGGAGGTGGAAAATTCACTGGGAGATGACAAAGGAAATAAACATTAAAAACACTAGAAGAGAAGAAAAGGGCATGAGAATGAAGGATTTCCCAATGCTGAGTTGTTAGAAGGTGCGAGAAAACCAAGAGCGCCAGTTACAGCAGCAGATGTTAAAACAGACTCTCTGTTCATGCTCCCAAGCAGAGATGATGCTACGCCTGTGAGAGATGAGCCTATGGAAGCAGATTCTATTGCTTTCAAACCAGTGTCTGAAAAGGCGAAAAAGGAGAAGGATAAACCAAAAGCAAAAATTGACAAGACAAAGCAGAAAGTGGAAGTGGCTGTTCCTCCTAAGAAAGACAATATAATAAAACGAGCTAAAGCTTCCCAAGAGAAGGTGGACACCGATTGTGAAAAATCTCCTCGAATGGAACCTCCTGTGAAAAAAGTGAAGGAGGAGTAGCCAACCTTAATTTGTTTATTTTCTTAATTCATCTTCATTAATCTCTTTGAAAACATGTTTGAACTTGTGCATACTCTCTATTTTGAAAAAAAGCACATAGCATCAATTAGCTTTTCTCAGTGTTTAGCTGTAGCTGCTAACCTTTCCAGAGCAGAGCTATGCTGTAAAACTTATTTTTTGTAAAGAGAGCAAGAGAAATCACGAGAAAAGATCTGCCCTGTAACAGTCCAATTAAGTAGAAGCGCCAATGACTGCACATGCGACTTTCAAGTAACTCAAATGGGCTAATAGTGAGATGTTCAGATAAGCTTACTGCGCTGACTGAGATAAAATCTTAATTGGAATGTATAATTAAATGGGCAGCTTTCCCTCTAGTTTTTTTATTTGGGAATACATAAGTGTTGATTATATATTAATGTAATGGTTTAGCTGTAGTCCAACACTATTTGTTCATTCTGATTTGGGGATTTGCTCTAATTAGATAGTACTTTGACAGTGCTGTTTAATTCTAGTTTGATGGAGTTTATAATGGCTTTAATCTTAGTAACACAAGTAACTTTTTATTTTACATTTAATAAAAATATTAAGACATGATTTCAAACAATAAACAACATACGATAGAAAGAAACCTGATTTGGTATGTTTTTCATTAGATGTGTTGTATATTACAAGCCATGTCAGGTCACTGGAAATTAACTAGATTGGTCAATACATTTGTTTTCTTTCTCATATGTCGTGGTTTAACCCCAGCCAGCAAAAATAAACGCCACGCAGCTGCTCGATCACCCCCCCCGGTGGGATGGGGGAGAGAATCGGGAGGGCACAAGTAGGAAAGCTCCCGGGTTGAGATAAAAACAGTTTAATAATTGAAATAAAACTAAGTAGAACAGTAATAATAACAATGAGAACAACAACAATAACAGAATACACAAAACAGGCAATGCACAACACAACCGCTCACCGACCGCCGACCGCGTGTCACGAACGGGGGGCGAGCCCCCCCACCCCCCTGGTTTTTATACTGAGCATGATGTCACATGGTATAGAATACCCCATTGGCCAGCTGGGTCCACCACCCCGGCTGTGCTCCCCCCTCCCGGTGCAAGCATCACCCAGCAACAGCCAAAGCATCAATGGGCCATCAACCCTCCTTTCACACCGAACCCAAAACACAGCACACCCCCCCCAAGCTACTGGGAAGAAAGTTAACCCTGTCCCAGCTGGAACCAGGACATCATATTATACGCATCAAAAAGCTCGAGACATTAAAGCTAAGAAAAAATCTTGAAAGGTAAAAATAAAAAGAGGCGATAGTTAAAGACATAAACCTAAGAAAATATGCAACAGATTAGTTGCAGGAGTATACCATATTGGCGTGTTTGACTTAAGACATAGCAGAAGGTGGCTGACAAACTCTGGATGCAGCAAGTATATTCCCTCTCCATGTTTTAAGGTTTCTCAATCCTTGATATGAGACTTGAGAGTCCTCTGGTTTTTTTTCCTCCTCCAGCTCCAAAGTAAGCTCTTTATCACTTCATCATAACATTGCTGCCATATAGTTTTGAAGAATGAAGGATTAAGGGTGAACAGTGAATGAGGGTTTTTTTGGGAGAGGGTGGGGAGTGGAGGGTGGGTGTTGAAGGGAAGAGCTGCTTTTTTCTTCTCTAGCAGTCTCAGTGGACATTGGCATGAGAAATCATTTGACTTCTTTACAGATTATTATTCAAGCTGACATAAAACCTAACTTGGAGGAAGTCATACAAAGGCTCCACTCACAAGACCCTTTGCACTGAACTCCAGAGGAGAAAGAAGTCCATGCTTCAACAACCATATAGCTCAGCTAGGTGCGAATAGGGGTCCTCCTGCACCTCCTTCAAGAGCACCCCATTACTTCCACTGACAAAGGTACATCCATACGGATGCTCCAAACCAGGACTTGGTTTTGCTGTGCAAAAAGGACAGGGCTAAACTAGTTTAATTCCCTGTATTTTTCTTTAATAATATCTTTCATTAATTTCATATCCCTTCTGTTTCCTCACAGTCCTGTGTTCAAGAGCTGTCCCATGTAAAGCTCAGCTAATTTTCAGGAGAATGCTGTCGAGAAATGAAATGAGGTCCTGCAGCTACTGTGCAGTCCTGCAAACATATTTTTATATGGTTAGCTTTCCGCACATGCAGAACTACAGGGCTATTTTTGCAAGCAGATTTGAGCACATGATATGAAGATGTGGGCCTTTTGACATGCTTACACCACAGTCACAAAAGTGACTTTGAGAGAAAAACATCTAGAGCTCTATGCCAGATGGTTTCCTGAGCTAGATTTGTTAAAACTTAGCATGGACAGTGTGGGAAAATAATGGAAGATTGGCGAGGAGGATTATAAACACGCTCAAGTGACTTGCAGCTGGGGCGTGAAAAAATACACGTATCATTCTAATTGTTCTTTAGCCTTGTGTGTTGGACAAATAGAACATCTGTGTTTAGATAACATAGGTCTGTGATAGACTTAGAGGCACCCTGTTGAACATGCTTGAGATTCCTGCTCTGCTATGGGAAAGATCAAAGCGCAGTGGTAAACTACGCCTGTGCGAATGCCTGAAAAACAGGCGAAACGGCAGGTGATCCTCTAGCATGGACCGAGCTCCACGGTGCTGGTGTCCCCGCTTGTGTGCTTCTGCCCAGGTGCTGCTTCAGGGATCCCCTGCTTGATGAGGTAACGAAAATACATTTACTCTTTGCATTTCATCTATGGTTTGTGGTTGCTCCTGTGTCCTGCCTGTGCCAGCTCACACAGACAGGTTACCCTGCTCTGCAGGCCTGCAGAGCACATGTAGTCTTATTCTCCCCATCCACAATGCAAGAAGGAACGAAGCGTAGAGCGCAAGATGCCATGTAACAGAACACAAGTCTGACATAGCAGATAAGAAACTAGCTTAGCTGTAACTCAAGTCTTAAACTGATTAAAAGAAAAAAAAATCAAAAAAGAGAGAAAGTGAGGATTTGAAAGACCTGACTCGATGCCCTGATTTGCTCATTTATATCAGTTATCAGTATTTGTGTAAAGCTTGTGGCTGGAGATTGGAACGTTCTTGCTAACCCTGATTTTAAGACTGCAGTGTAATAGTATGCAATTAAAGCAAAACCAGCCAAGATGCACTCAGGGACAGCAGTAATGTGCATTACATAGTGTCTTTATCCCATGCTGAACAAGGATGGGGTAAGACAGAACTCCCTTTGGGAAATGCACTCAAATCATGTTGAAAATGCGGAACTCAAGACCTCACTGAATTAGCTACTCGTCTCATTCAAGGCTGAACAATTGCCTTTGTGAACAAGAAAAATGAAGTCAATTGAACGGACTCAGCACACCACAGAAGAGGACAAGCACTTCAGATTGAACCTCAGCAAGACATGAGACATTTAAAACAGTTTCTTCAGTGATGCCCGTACCAGAGAGGGCAGCAGGAATTTAACCATGTCTAGTGGAGAACAAACGCTCTGTGGGTCCAAGTATACTGGTATCAAGAAGGAAAGGTGGGCTGTAATGGTCTAATGGTCTTTATTAAGTCAAAAATGGGAAGCCTAGCAAGGCAGAACAAAGCTTCAAGTCACCAGTGCCTGGGGAACCACTTCACCAAGGAAGTGACGCCAAGCACACTCTGACCTACACCCTGATGGAAATTCCAGCTCTTCTGACAACAGGATGCTGTTACAATACCGCTTGTGGGGTCAGGCAGCACACGGAGCTGCAGCAAGGGCTGGGGACTAACAAGCAAAGGGACACCGGCTGACAAGATGTATGGAACGGCTGCCTGGATGGGAAGCTCTGCTGCACAAGCCTATGCTGACCCAGCCCTCTTTCTGCCTGGATGGATGCCAAAGGCACAGTGGCACAACGCTGCTGGCTCCTGCTGGGCTGCAGGCCCCACGCAACAGGGCTTTCGCAGCAGGAAAAAAAAAGGTCATTCTGCAAATTTTCTGCAGTTGCTGTTCTTTCTCAAACATATGTGCTAAGGCTGTACAGACTGATATGCGTCTGGGAGAGCTGAGGGAGGATCAGCAACAGGCTGTTAGCTCTACCAGCCACAGGAGACGGGACTCCTGGACACATCAGCTAGTGTTGAGACTGGTATACACATTCATCAGGGGCATGGCTTGGGCACACTTGCCTGTGCAGGACCTTACAGGAGGGCTGGCTGGGCTACACCTGTTTCATGAGGACAGCAGACAAGTACTCCAAGACTTCGAACAAAAGCCACTTGTCAACATTCAATCCAGAGAAAATCCACGACTGAAAAAACTAACCAGCCTAAAAGATTTGCTGTTAGGCAGCAGACCCTGGCTGTGATTTCCTATAGAAAGCTGAAAACTACTGTTACAGCTTATTTACTAGTGTTATACAGCCATCTATAAGCGTAAAGTCAGTCCTTTTCTCCTGCTCACCTTTCCCTATTGGATATATGCTACTTTGCTCTTCCTTTTCCTAGCACTACAGCAGCTACCACAGGATTTAACCACCTGCTAACCTCAGGTTCATCCACTGTGCTCACTGAGGGCAGTAGGGATTTCCTCTGGGAAATACTCAGCATGGCCAGCGCCAGCTGCTTGGGGAAGCAGCAGGCAAGAAAATAAACCCACCATACATAACGAACCATAGCTCCATTTCCTCTACATTTCTGGGCATGTGCTCCCTCTGCTCTCATTTCCCCATTTTTATTCACCTAACATCCTGTTGTGGTTTAACCCCAGCCAGCAAATAAACCCCACGCAGCTGCTCGCTCACCGCCCCCCCCTCCGGTGGGATGGGGGAGAGAATTGGGAGGGTACAAGTAGGAAAACTCCCGGGTTGAGATAAAAACAGTTTAATAAGTGAAATAAAACAAAGTAGAACAGTAATAGTAACGAGAACAACAATAACACAATATACAAAGCAGGCGATGCACAATGCAACTGTGCACCACCGCCGACCGCGTGTCACAAACAGCGTGAGCCCCCCCACCCCCCTGGTTTTTATACTGAGCATGATGTCACATGGTATAGAATACCCCATTGGCCAGCTGGGTCAACCTCCCCGGCTGTGCTCCCCCTCCTGCCCCAGCTTCCCCTGCACGTGGCATAGCATGGGAGGCTGAAAAGAGAAACCAAAAGTCTCCCTGGTGCAAGCACCAACCAGCAACAACCAAAGCATCAATGGGCTGTCAACACTCCTCTCATACCAAACCCACAACACAGCACACCCCCAAGCTACTGGGAAGAAAGTTAACTCTGTCCCAGCCGGAAACAGGACACATCCTGGAGAAGTTTTAGCAATCTAAGCTATTTTTTTATGCAGCACTCCAAACTATTTTCCAAATTTTAAATGTAATTTAGTAGGCACTGATCTGTAGACTGCAAAAATTAAGTACTTGTCTGAGAACTGAGAATTCCTGGGAATTTTATGATCCTACACATGCTCATTCAGAAAAAGCAGGGAATGATTTTAAAGAGTGTTTATGCCTAGTGATTATTATCTGTTGTTTGGAAATATCCAGAGACCCCCACCACTAGCAGGCACCATTTGTGCTGGACATCTCTTCTAATTACCTTACAGAGACAACCCCAAGGAAGAGCAAAACAGCAGAAACAACTCCACACAACATGGTAATGCAGAGCACAGCAGAGCAAAGTTAAGACCTCCTACATCCCAACACAGTCACATCCATAAGACTATATTGACCGTTCACAGTTCATGCGTACCACGTTGCAAGAATAAGGTGTTACTTTTGTTTAATTCTGATCGTGTAAAAAACCATGGTAATTCAAAAAACCCAGAACCATTCCAAACCAAGCTCTATCATTTTGCACAATATACCATTTTCATTTCCTGCCATACTTGCAGGTGCCTAGTTTGCAGACCTGTATACTGTATGCTTAACACCTTTGGAGGACAGTATTCTCTAACCGTCTTTGGACTCATCACAGTTCGCAGGCAAGCCAAGAGCATGACGAGGCTGAATGTCCTGTCAGTACACCACAAATTAAATTGAGGATTCACCTTAATGAATGTTTGGCTCAGATGGAACAGTTTCCCTGCTAAGCTAGTAAGCTTGCTTGTATGCAATTTGGTTCAGGTCGTTTCAAATCCACAACTTGCATCTTAATTTTAAGCATCCTAACAAAATAAAACAAATTAAAATCGATCCATTGCCATGGAATATTCACTTTTTAGCAATCTCTCTTTTCCAAAAGAAGAACGGTTTGTCGGAACGAAGATACACACATCTTCCCATTGTGACGCTAATGGGTATAACTTTACCTCTGCCAACTGGAAGAGTACCGACTTCCCACAGAGCTTTACTGGCTCAGGACTTGACAAGTGGGAAGTATTTGATGAGATCTATGTTTTAAATGAACAGAGGAGAAAAAGAATGAAAAAATTAAGGAGCTAGTTAAATCAGTTACTTTTAGATCTTTCTGGCAGAAGGCCCTACTTCAGATAAGCAATCCCATCCAAGAAACACTTTACAGGCATTTAGAAGTCAGCAGGATACAAGCAAATACAGAATTTCTTCCTTAGATTAGGCTTATGGATCCTCTTCTATGTTTGTATTGTCCACAGCCAATATTCTATCATGACGAGTGTTTTATGTGTGTTTTATGTAACTAAGTGAACAAGACATACCCGTTGCTTAAAAACAGGAACTGTGGTGGTCAAGGTTAAATAAAATTCTCCCAGAAAGCCCGGGCAATATTTCCCATTTGGTTAGATATAGAAGAGGACCATTTGTCCTCATAGGCACTGCTTGTTTCACTTTCTTCAGGTAGAAAAAGGAAGTAAGACCTTATGTCTGGAGATCAAATCTAGCCTTCTAAATAGATGTTGGTGTGCCAGCACCAGCACTCAGTAAATAACTACCACTGCACTTCAGGGAATTCCTTTTGCAGCCAAAGTTTTCTGACCTGCTTCCAAGTGCAGCATTAGGAGTTCACCCACGCAAGAATCAATCATTATTTCTCATATCTGATATTTTTTGGCACGGCATTACATGGTAGTATTTGACCTGGAAGCCTTGAAAAGCCCTAAGATTAGGGACAAGACCACCAGTGTTTCCGTGGCATCTGCCTCATCACAAAAGTCATGCTTATGACCATGATCTTTCAGATGCAAAAATTATCAGCTTAGCCTTTCTCTTTATATTTAATATCTTTCTTTTGAACTAGATTATTTGAACAGCTTACTTTTCAATTCTCAACAAGATTCATTACACAAAATCCCAGAACATCCATTTTACTGCAAGCTATTTAAAATATGGTGAATAATACTTGAATATGCATTAATAATCATTTTTAATATTGAACTAAAATAATTCAAAATCCTAGTTTTGCTTTGAGACAGTTCAGTGAACCTACTCAGGGCCTCACTGGAGTTAAGTGATCTTGTGCGCTGCACTTTGCAGGAAGAAGGCCTCAACATTTTCTCTTTCTACCGTAATACATTCTCAGCTCTTAATGATTTTTTCAGTGCAAGATGAATGGCGGAAAAGAGACAGAAAAACACCCACACATTGAAATATAACCTGAGAACATGCAGGCATATATTGCCTCCTGACGCACAATGTGAGGAAAGAGTAAAGAATTCAGTTTTGATGGGAGAAAGGGTGCTCCTAACAAAATGCAAGCGAGATCCATGTAGTACTAATAGAAAGAGAGGAAGCCAACATTTCACTTCAGCAAAAAAAATTCCTTCATAGTCAAAAAAACAAACTGCAAGAGATATAAACTTAGAATTCATTCTGCCAAAGTTGCTGGCCAAATGTCCGAAGTAAGAGGATGGCTAATCAATCAGCTCTCAGTGAGATTACAAATCTCATTCCCTGTCTTAACACCATCTTCTAGTTTTAATCAGAACCTGCAGTAACACAAGCACAAATAGCCCCTTCTTATGTAGAGGTTTAACTTGGGGATCAAATTACTACCTTTTTTACAATGCAGGTCAGCATTTTTTCTACTATATGACATTCTAGTTTGCATAAGAAGCACGTGCCATGGTATTTTTCCATTTCTCCCCCAGAATAGGCATTTCACTTCAACACAGATATTTAATAATTTCAGTATATAGGCAAACCTCAAATATATTAATCTCTTTTACATAATGGCTTTACCTGGGAAGATTACAACTTTATCTAAGGGAAGGTTGGAAGATAAGATACTGACTAGCTCTCACACTCCCAACTTCAAGGCATTCTGACCAAAAGTTTTGGATTCAAACCTTCTATTCAGCACAGAAATAAATAGAAAGGGTTGCCCGTAAGCCTGCTCAAAGTGAGTATGTGGAGAACACAGCAAAACCATTCTCAAGCGTGCATTTTTCTTAAATGCTAATAACCTGTTGGACTTGTTGCATGCTGCATCTGATTATTTTTTTGATTACGTCACTTAGAGAAAAACCTCAGAAAAGCAGATGAAAATGAAGAGTTTGGGGTTTTTTGCTTCATTTTGTTTTTAAGATAGTTAAACTAGCAATTTTATTGCTTCCGCTCTCCAGAAGCATTTTCTTGGTTTAATAACAGATGGGAGTTTGGCTAAGTAAATCTAAGAGGGACTCTTGTTTTTTTTTCAACGAAGCAGTCATCACCATCTGTTTGCATTTGCCAAAGACACCTCCAGTAAGACCAAGAGAGCAAGGGGTCCCATTTGCTCTCCTTCCCTCACATGGCAAGGAAGATGACAGCAACCAGCCCATGTGAGCAGACAGCTTGCAAACAGCCACCATGCTAAGGAACACAGCCCACTGCTTAGAAATCACTGACCTATATAATGGCTCTCCATAAAGGTACAAATGAGAAGGACAAAAGAAGGACCAAGTATCTGCAAGATCAGATCAGAATGAGAAAGCCAAGAGCGTAACTTGGCAACACTCCATAATTAAAATAACCCAAACTTTTATGGGAATGTCACACCATCTTGGAAGACCAGTGCACCCAACAAAGTCTTACTGCTGACATTTTCATCATCTGTTGTGGCAAGCCACTGGGCAGGCCTCATTAGCCATAGCCTCAACAGTTTTAATTGACGACTATAGCACTTGGGACAGACAGACAGATGAAAGGCTACGCCTACATATAACGAGCTGTTTCTGAGTGACAGAGGATTTGTACTCCAGGGGTAAAGGTGTCCATTTTAAATGACAAATCTACTCAATGGGATCGCTGTCTTCACAAAGAGGCACTCCTACTCACCCTGCCATGAAGGCCGCGAAGAGAAAGGGAACATATGAAGAACACCCAAAACTGAGCTGGGACAGCTGCCAAAAGTCTCCAGGCACATCAGACCTCAGCACACTTCACATTTCTTCACAGGTCTACTGGCTACTGGCTAAAAAACTACTTTGTCTACCTCCCTCTTTTCTTTGTAGTGCTGTATATTGCTGACAGCAGCCTACTGCAAATTGCTTACCATAATTTAGCTTACTAAATGCAGTAATGCATTCATATAGACAGGAACCAGCAAGGAACGGGATTTTTGCCAAACTTGACAAAGACACTCTGGGCAAATGAAAGCCCTTATATTTGGAAGAGCACAAGCAGCTTGAATAGCGGGGGTAGGGGAGAAAGCTTAAAGAGGTTCTATAGCATTCTCAGTACTTTCTCCTGGAACAACCTAAATGAAATCAAGGTGCAATCTTCCTGATTTCTGCCCCTTATTTCCAGACACTAAAAAAAGAATCAAAAAATACAACCCCCTCCAGACTGCACACAAGAAAAAATGCATTAACCCTGACTTTAAAACTGTCCTCTCCAGTTTCTAATTAACTTTCTAAGCACCTCTTCTACCTAACATTTGATGATTCATACATGCACTCCAACGTGCCAAATGAGCTGGCTCAGCGTAATGGTATGCAACTCAATGCACTGCCATATCTATATGACAATTTTCAGGTGTGTTTGTTCATTTAGGAGAGGAACTGATTTTAGGTTCTGTGAAATTTTGAAAGTATGGCTAAGTCAGGTTTTAAAATACAATTTGAAAACGCTGTAGTAAAGGCAATTGTCCTGGTTCCAGCTGGGACAGGGTTAACTTTCTTCCCAGTAGCTTGGGGGGTGTGCTGTGTTTTGGGTTCGGTGTGAAAGGAGCGTTGATGGCCCGTTGATGCTTTGGCTGTTGCTGGGTGATGCTTGCACCGGGAGGGGGGAGCACAGCCGGGGTGGTGGACCCAGCTGGCCAATGGGGTATTCTATACCATGTGACATCATGCTCAGTATAAAAACCAGGGGGGTGGGGGGGCTCGCCCCCCGTTCGTGACACGCGGTCGGCGGTCGGTGAGCAGTTGTGTTGTGCATTGCCTGTTTTGTGTATTCTGTTATTGTTGTTGTTCTCATTGTTATTATTACTGTTCTACTTAGTTTTATTTCAATTATTAAACTGTTTTTATCTCAACCCGGGAGCTTTCCTACTTGTGCCCTCCCGATTCTCTCCCCCATCCCACTGGGAGAGGGTGTGATCGAGCGGCTGCGTGGAGGTTATTTTTGCTGGCTGGGGTTAAACCACGACAGCAATTCGTACCCTGTTCAACTCTGCAGATATCTAAAATTGCTGTTTAATTAAAATGTAAGATGGCTAAGATTTTTGCAACTAAGTTAGCAGATTCACTCATGCAAGTCTTAGCAATAAAATTCACAGGAAATGTTCTCTGGCTTATGTCTTTTACTGGGTTTAAAAGGTTGGCTTCACCACATGGCTTCATCCTGCTCAGTTCCACTAATTTTCTCAAAAGAACTTTCCAAGTGAACTTGTAACTTTAAAAAAAAGAGATGCAAACATCTTCATGATTAGAGATATTAAGTCTATTGTATCTTTTATAGGGGTGTTTGTATTCAGGTATTTATGGCACCTGAATCAGTAAATTGTTTTTTGTCTTAATTGAACCTCCTATGAAATACATCGAGGCCCATCTTAGCCAAGCTAAAAACACACAGTACACAATTAGCTTAACATTTAACAGAAGGAAGAATGTTGTATGTAGTCAAACCTCTGTAAGTATACTGAATGACGAACAGAGTATCTTTTCATCTTGTTATGCTACTCCACGATAGCACCAGCTCCAGTCCCAGTCTTCTCAGACACACCCTGAATATACATTTAGCATCACTAATTCCGTAAGCAGTAGCAGACTCCTCCAAATGGGCCAAGAACAGTATGGGTGTGGAGAATCAATTCATAGAGCCACATTAAACACATGGGAGAAGAAATTCTTAAAAGCAATCTTTAAGAACTCCTAATTTTTAATATATGGAGAAAGGAGGAGAACTTACATACTTAAGGATAATTTATAGGCTTTCTAAGTCACCATCTAATGATGCTGCTACATATCCTTGTAGCTGTTGTGATAAGCTTCCTTCGACCTGCAAGTTTATTTTTCAAAGGATTGCTGCCTGTAGGGCAGTTGCCATTTTGTACTGCTGCAGCCTCTTCCATGGGCAGTGCATAGTGTCATTTCAGAGTGTCTTTTATTTGCTGTTTTCCTAGATGCTGTACAACTACCTGAAAGGAGGTTGCAGTGAGGTGGGCGTTGGTCTCTTCTCCCAAGTCACAAGCGATAGGACGAGAGGAAATGGCCTCAAGTTGCGCCGAGGGAGGTTTAGATTGGACATTAGGAGAAATTTCTTTACTGAAAAGGTCAGGCCTTGGAACAGGCTGCCCAGGGAAGTGGTTGAGTCACCATCCCTGGAAGTATTTAAAAGACGTGTAGATGAGGTGCTTAGGGACATGGTGTAGTGGGTATGGTAGTGTTGCGTTGACGGTTGGACTCGATGATCTTAGAGCTCTTTTCCAACCTTAATGATTCTATGATTCTATGATCTTAGAAATACTGGAAGATGGGTGTTGAATTTTTACCATAGGGGTATCATAAGTGACACTGGAGTTAACCAATTTTAAGAAGCTTGTAAGTATTTCTTTTCATTGCTGACAAACCAGGCATTTCATCTTCCTAACAAGAAAAGCCAGCAGGCTGTTTAAGAGTCTCATCCCAGGTTATGTACTTCACTCTGGCCATTACCTTTAATCAGAAATAAAGGATCAGTGCTTTAATTTCTTTCTAATACATTTTGAAAGCCTCAGATCTTAAGTTGGAACTCAAGGTCTTGTGGGTTGATGTTCAAACAAACAAACAAACAAACAAATCACATTTTCTGTGTGCTAGGATCTACCCCATAAGTGGTGATGTTTAGGGAGGAATCTGAAGGTGCACACAGCAATAAGTATTACAGACACAGGAGTCAGATTCATGTCTGGTGTGAAAACAAGTAATAAAAGGAAGCCCCTGCTATGACAAAATTTCTTTCCATATGCACTTACTCAACACCACGCAGCATCCTGTACAATCAATATTTACACAGCTAAATATTTATATGTCACCTGATTATGACCATTTCAAAATCTGGAAAGATATAAACACGCAAGCGATGCTTGCTGAGGGCCAGGATTCTTTGCAACCTCATTCTTGTCTTGTAACTTATGCCAATGAAATCCATTAAAGCTTCGATGAAATAATGTAAACTTTAAAAAAACCCAACAAACCAACCAAATACCACAGTTGCACTTTTAGCAATTACTGGAAATATGTTGACAAAAATGTTGTACATTGCAAAACTAAAGCATAGTTGCATTGAGCTATTTGGTGGTTATAGAATAGAAGAAAATTTTGGAAATTCCAGAACTACAGTTATTTTTGGTGGAGTCAATGACTACAGCAGCCACAACAGATAAAGCACATGATCTAACATTCAAATATACATGTTAGAACTTTAGTTACTAAGACTAGTTAAAAACTAAGTGCAGGAATGACACACCTCTAAATTACTGCTTAAATCACAGCTCCATTATTGCACTAGGGTTTCCACCATGTTCTTGAACACACTCTCCTGCACTTCAAGTTTGACCTATCTAGCTGATAAATGATCCAGTACCATAAACCCTAAAAGAAGGAACAAATAAAAGCATGTATTTTAGTTATTTTTGATTTCTCTTTCAGCTGAACGTCAGATGCTTCTTAAAAGGAAACACTGGGGAAGACAACCCGTTTTAAAGAAACTCACCTCTGCAAACTAAAACAATGATGACTTCTGACAAGCTTCTGTGGAATTAGTTGCATCAGGTTGGCAAGTACTTGAGGAAACCTGAAACAAGGACTGTGGAGAGTAAGACCTCAAGGGTGTTTCTTCCAAGCTAAGAACAACAGCAGGCAAAACAAAATACCATGCAGCAGTAACACGAAGCAGTCTTTAAGAGAAGATTGGACAATCTAACGCTTCACAGTCCTGGACAGGTTAAATCAAATTAAAAAGTGAAAACATAGTTAGCGCCTATTTTAATGTATTTGACAATCACCTAAGAAAAGAGCACAAAAATACCAGGATTTTTTTTTTTTATTCCAAACTTTGCAAAGGAGTTTTATGCAACAAAATACTAAACTGATGATTTTGGGCTACATAGACAAGGACTTTGTATAAGTGATGCTATCAACACTGCTTTATCTGTAATTTATACTACCATTCTGAATAAGAAAATTACTTAAAAGCTAAAAAAAAAGTTTTTGAAGACATTGAGCGTTGCTAAGTGACAGAAATACTTATTAGAAAAATAATCCCCTATCACCGAACAGCATGACCATAAGTAGTTAAGGGTACCACAAGCCTAAAATTGCTCAAATAATGTACCTAAACATCTGTTTGGAGGTGCTTATGAGAAGCAGTGCAAGAAAGAGTCATAACTTCTGAAATCAAAATACAAAGAAATTACTGTTCAAAAACAACAGCCTTATTCGAATTAACACAGAGCTTAGCTGTGCTATTCTTATTAGCCAGAAATGTATTAATCAAACATCATCCTGTAAAGGAATTGTATCAAATATGATACATTCATTAAATGTCACATTTGACTATAAAAGATTTACATGTGTAATTCCTAGAAGCACGAGGTACAGTTATTATAAAATAAGGTATGTAACATGGCTTACAGGAAACTGAAAAAAGGAAGGAGGCTTTGTGGGATGTTAGGAAAAGTAACAGGATGGAATTTTTTTCCCTAACAATTTCTAATTTTTCATGAAATTTTAGTTTCTTTAACACATTTCAGTGCAAATGTGGTTTTATCTTATTTATTACCAAAACAAGTATCTCAACAGCATTTATTAGTGAATGCACACATGAGATTTAGCTAGCAACTGCATCTGTTGCTCGTAAGCACAAAGCACCACAGAATAAGCAGGCCTCCAGCACACGCAGCTTGTCCTGCTGCTCCTGTTGCTGTTTGTCTGAGATGCTTAATCACTGCAATAGCACCAGTGTGTTTTGTTTCGGGAATCTGCTATCCATACTCCCCTGAAAACTCTAGATCCAGGTGTAGCAACCCACAGACCAAGAGGAACTATACCACATGACTATTTGCTTAAATACGCAGTCGAACTTGTTTCTTCCCTGTGTCATGAATGAATAGTTTAGAGGCTGCTTAAAGAATCACTGTCAAAGGTGATTTTAATCCACCGCCACACTCTGCCATAAAACCAAGCAGTAGAAGAGCCTTGTATGATCTATGCTTCCATTGTATTTATTAAACACTAAGCAGGAGGTTTTGTCAGTGTACTAGGGGAGTGCACCAACCCGAAGGGTTTCAAATAATGTATTTTTAAGGCCTGTCTTTTGCTTTTTCAATGGTTTGTGTCACTGTTTTCACTGATGTAATGTTTATTACTGCTTTTCTCATGTTTCTGTATGGGTTAAGATGTCTGTGCCTCAGCAGCAGTGTGGATTGTAGCAGAGATATATGCCGATCTTGCTGCTGTTGAGTGACCTGCCTCTGAAGGTCTGAGCCTCCACACTGGTGTGAAATATATAAGGATGCTGCTTGCATATCTGAGCGCTCATTTGGTTATTTCAGGCTGTCCTGGTTCTAGCTGGGACAGAGTTAACTTTCTTCCCAGTAGCTTGGGGGGTGTGCTGTGTTTTGGGTTTGGTATGAGAGGAATCCATGTTGATGGCCCATTGATGCTTTGGTTGTTGCTGGGTGTTGCTTGCACCAGGGACTTTTTTTTCGGCCTCCCATGCTCTGCCAAGTGCAGGGAAGCTGTGAGGGGGGAAGCATAGACAGTTGACCGAGCTGGCCAATGGGGTATTCTATACCATGTGACATCATGCTCAGTATAAAAAGCAGGGGTGGGGGGAGCTCGCCTCCCGGTTTGTGACATGCGGTCAGCGGTCGGTGAGCAGTTGCATGGTGCATCGCCTGCTTCGTATATTCTGTTATTGTTGTTGTTATCATTGTTATTATTACTGTTCTACTTAATTTTATTTTCATTATTAGACTGTTTTTATCTCAACCTGCGAGTTTTTCTACTTGTGCCCTCCTGATTCTCTCCCCCATCCTACGAGAGGCAGGGGTGAGCGAGCAGCTGCATGGTGTTTAGTTGCTGGCTGAGGTTAAACCACAACAGTTTGGTATACTGGAAAGGATATCCTCAGATAATGGGCCTCATTTTATAGCAGAAATAGTCCAAGGAGTAACTAAATTTTTACAGATACAATGGGATTTACATACTCCTTGGAGACGCCAGTTGAGTGGAAAAGTAGAAAGGGTGAATTAGACTCTAAAGAGACAGATTTCAAAGCTGTATCAAGAAACACAAATGAAGTGGGTAGATGTATTGCCCATAGCGTTAATGACAATTTGAATTACTCCTAGAATTAGAGAAGGAGTAAGTCCTTTTGAAATATTATGGGAAACCATGCCCTACTACTTTAGCTGTAGGAAAAGGAGACCAAATGCATGTAAAAGGAGAAGAGGTGATGACGAATTATTTATTGTCTTTCTCGCAGACTCTATCTCCCTTACGCAGGTATCTTAGCCAATGAGCTCCCTTGCCTCTAGACACACTGGTACATGAATTCCAACATGGAGATGAAGTTTATATTCGCACATGGAAGGATAAACCTTTAAAAGAGAAGTGGAAAGGATCCTATTTGGTGTTACTTACCACTTAAACCGCTGTGAAAGCGAAGGGTTTGGATACTCCTGTGAAGAAAGCTCCTCAAAAAGAATGGACTTCTGAAGGGACAGGACCGTTGAAGCTGAAACTGTCTCGAATTTGATCCAGTGTATGATTTTTCAAAGCTCCAAGTTAATGAATTGCACAAGGGGCTTGAGAAAAATCACAAGGCTTAGTATTTTTGTATTGCGTTTCAGTTACTGCTTTTATCCTTTATTGAAGTATTTGTGTAAATATACTGATCTTTTTAGAACGAGAAACGAAGGAACTAAGGGGGGGGTAATATTCCTTTGTTTTTTCTGGATAGGGCTACTTCATGAAGGACTGGGAGATTCATGGGAAAAGTATTTACATTTTAATTTGTTACAAAAGACAATCCAAATTGATAATAAGTCGGATTGTTGGATTTGCACTAAAATTGGAATCTAAAATGTGATTAACAACATCTTACATCTCCAGAGAAGTAAGAGAAATAAGAACAACCCATTGATTGATAGAGCCACAGGATTTCATTCCTTTGCAAGACGATTTGTCCCATGTTTGGTAGTTAGTGAACTAAAGAAAGATATAGTGAACATTTCTGCTATGATTGAGAAAATTGGGAAAGAAACCTATGATGCTATAAAGGCTTTGCAGGAAGAAGTGTCTGAATTGGCAGAAATAACTCTTCAGGATAGAATGGCTCTGGATGTGATGTTAACATCCCAAGGAGGAGTATGCACAGTGTTAAACACAAGCTGTTGTGTATACATAGATCAAAGTGGTAGAATTTCTACTGATTTAGAAGAAATTCAGAAACAGACAAAATTGCTCCATGAAAGACAGAAAGGTAACACTTCATATGGATTTGAGAAAACATTCAAATGGTTGACTTCTTGGATTCCCGATCTTAGTCTGTGGGTGAAGAATGATTGCTATATTAATTTTTGTTTGTATTTATGTAATAATACAATGTTTTTGGAAATGTTGTTCCATAATTGGAAAACAAAGCTATGAAATGAGACTAATATAAGAGAAACTACAGTGAAGTTCCTCTTCTATAGTCTCAAACGGGGGAAATGTAGTCTAATCAAATCTATATGTTTGAGTTAGCTTTTAGGTTACATTGACATTACCTGAGGGATTAGATGCACCAAGGATAGTGAATCCCAGGCAGGCTCTGGTGAGATAAATGAGGGGGTATGGAAGGAATGAAACAAAAGACATCATTATTCAATCTCTGTAGAGAGGTAACTGGGCATGACCTTGGGGGAAGAAACATGGTAAGTCAGCCAAATAAGGGAGTACCAAGGTAAGCACTAAGAGAACAGAAAAAGAAACTACTTGAATTACAGGTGAACTATCCTAGTTAGCATGGTAAAAAACCCACCCACAGGCAGGAAAGCCCCCTACCAATCAAAGCGCCTTCCCCTCAGAATATGCGCAGTAAAAAGAAAGGACACTGTGACTTTAAGTGAAGACGAGGCATTGCAAGAACCAATAGAAGTAAGGGTGACTAAGTGTAAACGTAAAAGTACCGATAACTTTTTCTCAGAGAGTATAAAATGTCTACCGTGTGTTAGCTGAGGTGTGCCAGGTGTCTCTGCAGATCGTTCCTACAACTATTCCACCTAGGTTTCTCCCATGCTGCCCAGGGCAGACTTACCAGTATTACAAGTGGTGCTGCCTTGGGTGTCTGATGCTTTCTTTGGCCACATGCCTTTGCCCAGGAGAGGACAGTGAGGATCCACCGCATGGGCAGAGCGGCCAGGCATCAGGGCTGTCCAGGGAGCGGGTCCCCTCTGCTGCAGCCGGTGCCCTTCCCTGCCTGGCAGTCGTGTCTGGGGCAGCCCCCTCTGCAAGGGAGAGCTCAGCAGAGCTTGGCTGGACCAGCTCCCCAGGAAGGGTCCCAGCGGGGAGGAACAACAGGGCTCGACTCTTTTTCAGGCATGCAGGATCACCCTCCAACTCTGCGCTCCATTCCTGGGGTGGAAGCGGGTGCAGGAGGCCATTTGCAACTCCATGAGTCTGTCTGCAGCTGAGCTGCTGGACAAAGTGTGCCATCTCCTGGTAAGTGAACTCTGCCACGAGTAGGCAGGCATGGGGCCCTTCCTTGGCACCAGGAGAGGAGCGTCGGGCAAGACGCGGGGCTGTTTTGGCCTGAGAAAAAGTCATGCCCCCCTGCTTTCCCTTAGGTCTTGGACACCCCTGAGATGCTGAAGAGGCTCCACTGCATCGCCAGGTGCCACCACCTGAAGAACGGCCAGGCGCTGCATGGTGCCGCCATTGCAGTCCTCAGTGAGGGCCAGGGCTGGAGCCAAGACGGCCATGGGGGCCTGCACTTTTGCCACATCCCAGGGCAGCCGGAGCTGGGGCTGGCCTCGGGAGGACGGCTGCAGGGGTGGGTGGGTTTCAGGGCAAGAGAAGGGCCGGGGAGCTGGTGCTGGCAGGGCAGCTGGGCCCCGCACAAAGCAACGGCCGCATCCTGGCTGCTGCATTGGGGTATTTCCAGCCTCCCCACAGGTGTCCCCCAGCAGGGCAGGGCTGTGAGGCTGGGCCCTGATGTTTGCCTCTTTGCTCCCCACCTTAGGAGACATCTTCAAAAAAAGCAGGAGGCTCTGGCAGCAGGAGACCTACCTGTTTCCAGGTAGGTCCAAATGGGGCTGAGGTCCAGCCTTGCAGAGCTGGAGGAGGTGGGAGACCTGGCCGAGGTCTGGCCTGGGGGAAGGGAGGGCTGCACCCGGGGTGATGGTCTCCTCATGGCCTGTCCAGTGTCATTGCAGCGTCCCATCACCTGCAAAAAAGTGAATCTGTGATTGTGGATCCGCTTTGTCAGGAGGAGGTCAGGGCAGTAAATCTCTGGGTGTGATGGGGCCATGGGGAAGTAGCCATGCTGTGGCTTGATGGGATGTGGCTGCGGGTGCTGAGGGAGCGGCTGGCATCACCACGAGACTGCTCCTCACGGTCTGTGACAAGCTGCAACCAGTGGGAGAAGTCCCCAAGGATGAGGAGAGAGCCAGGGTCTCTTCCTGGACACAGAGGGGGTCAGGAGCCGTTGGTGCGGAGGGGAAATCATGCTGACCCTCCACTGCACCTACACCCAGCTCTGACCAAAAGAAGACTGAGAGAGACCCAGAGTGACCCTCCAGAAATGGTATTTGGCTCAGGGCAACAGGGACCCAGACAAACTGATAACAGTCCCTATGGCCACCTTTTTTTCCTTTTCCCCTTCCAGGTGATACTGATCAAGCCTCAGGCACCTGCAGCCACATTTGGAGTCCATCATTTGCTCTAGCCAACTCCTCTAACACTGAATATCTCATACAAGTTTAATAAAGAGATTTTGTTTGTTCACTTTGAGCTGTGGGGAAGGTGTGTGTGGGTGTGGAAGATCTGCTTTCTCCATTTAATTTTTATGCCTCAACAAAAACACTGCAAGATTCAGATTGGAGGAGAGCACTGAAATCAAAAGGAGACATGACACAGACAACCCTAACTGCACATTTTCACCTGATTGCCTTAAATAAGATAGGCTTGGGATCCTGATTGCTCGCTTTGCCCTGGAATAGTCACCCAGGGTGATGTCATTGCTTGGGGGTGTGTGTGTGTGTGTGCCATCATCCATGGGCACATAATTGCCCAGGCAGATGTCACTGCCCAGGGGGGTGCAATCATCCATGGGGTCATCATTGCCTAGGGGGATGTCACTGCCCAGGGGGATGTCACTACCCAGTGGGATGTCACTACCCAGGGGGTGCAATCATCCATGGGGTCATCACTGCTCAGGAGGCTGCCATCATCCATGAGGACATCATTGTCTGGCAGGTTGCCACCAGCAGTGCTCCCCTGAGGGTGCCTGTGTGTGAGAAACTGGGTGCCCACTGAATAAAGACCAAGGGCTCAGAGCAGGGGCTCACATGCTGGCAACTCCTTTGTGCACCCCTGAGCTGAAACAAGAGGGATCCCAGCTCCCCTGGGTCTGTGGGGTGCATGGGGGGGGAGCTGAATCCTGCTTCAGCCCAAGGGCTTCCAGCTTGGGATGAGATGCGTGCATTGCCCCAGCTGAACCACTGCCCTGCACAGGGAAAGTGACCTAACCCCGGTCCCTGCCTGTCTGTCTTTTTTATTATTGGTCAAGGATATCCATGTCTAGAGGGGAACATTTACACCCCTCACAGACAACAATGCTCTGGTAGGACAAACCATGTTGCTGGAATCAGGCTTTCTGCTCTTTAGAGAGGGACAGTTGGTGATTACTTCAGTTGACTTCAAAGCACGTTCTCCAGGGGTGACCCTGACGCCTTTCTGGATTCCCAGGGACCCAGAGGGGGAGGAGAAAGTGATGCCTTGGGAATGATGGCTGCTTTCTCCCAGTGATAGCAGCAGGGAGGGTGTGCAGCCCAGGGCTGTCCTTCAGAGCAGGGTCCCTGCATTCCAAGGGGCTGTGTGCCAGGACTGTGTGCAGGGGGACTTTTCAAAACGAAGGTCAGAGTTACCTACTTCAGGCTGTGCTTGCCTGGGTCTATGCTTTCAATTTTCTCTTGTCTGGCTCAGTGGAAATAGAAACAGAGCTGTTATTTAAGAGAAAGGTCTGAAACTCCTAAACCATCACAACGAAGGTTTTGAGGAACTGCAGCAACTGCCTTTTCTGCCCCTCAGCCTACAGAAAGCACCATAATCACATTTCCAATGTTATCAGGGTTTGTGTGACGTGGTCTTTAACCTGCACACACAGAGATGTCCCTGGGCAGTGCCCTGCTGCAAGAAGGTATCTGCAGAGCAGAGCTGAGGACACAGCGGGTGGGATGGAGTCTGTGAGCACTGATGGGGAGGAGACATGGGGACAGGGAAACAGCTCCCAGCAGCAGAGACATGGGCAGGGAGGGAGAGGAAACTGCTCCCAGGAGCAGGAGGGGGTATATGGGTACCTCCCTGCCAACCCCTGCAGTGCAGATGCCTTCCCCGCAGCAACCCTCTGATCTCCTCTGCAACCCAGTAGAGCCTCTGCTCTTAAGGCCATAGGGATTCAGTCACATTTTCAGCAACCTGACCCCTTAAGAGGAGAAATTGCCAAATACCCAACTGTCTTTTCCTGTCCAGCATCCATTGGCAGTGGCACTGTGGCATTTCTCCTGTCCCTGCTGTGTATTTTCTGATTATTGGACTCACTGGGAAGGGGAGAACAGGAGTTGGGCTGCAGTTAAGACCAACCCTGTGGGTCTTCCCAAGTATCCATGTCCCATCCTAATCTGGGGGATCTGGGCAATGCAAATGAGCCAACTCTCTCTTGAGGATACCCTATCTTTTGACTAACTCCCTGGGGGGTGTTTTGGGGCATTCCAGAAGGGAATGCTTTCCCATGGCATCTTTGTGTTATCTAGGAGCCCCATGGAGAAGACACCTCAGTGCTAAGGTCGTGGAAATGCTGCTTGTTGTCTGTATGGGCGTAGCTGCAATAAGCCCTCCGTGTCCCTGGCTGGGAGAGGAGAGCTGAGATCCTCCTCAGGTACAATGACTCGGTGTAGGAGACCAACTGGAAGCTAACACCAAGGCTAACTTGTAACCCCCTGGAACAAAGAACTGTTTTCTCAGAAGAGGGCAGACGATGACAGGAGACAAAACTCAATAAGGGAGCAGGGGGTGGAGATCCCCTGAGCCTGCCCAAGGAATGTCTCAAACAGTCGCAAGACTGGGGGATGGTGAATCCCAGGAAGGCTCTGGTGAGAAAGGCAGCCTCTATAGAGAGTTAACTGGGCATGACCTTGGAGGAAGAAAAATGCTAAGTCGGCCAAATAAGGGAGTACCACGATAGGCACTAAGAAAACAAAAACTGCCAGAAACAGTTCACAACTACGGGTGAACTATCCTAATCAGCATAGTAAAAACCCCACCCACCAGCAGAGAAAGCCCCCTACCCAACAAAGCCCCTTCCCCACTCGAATATGCGCAGTAAAAAGAATGGACACTGTGACTTTAAGTGAAGACGAGGCGTACAAGAACCAATAGAAGCAAAACTCTCTGAGGTACGAAACTGCCACCGTAGCAGAAGGGCAGTTTGTAGTGAATGGCAGACATAAAAGATGCAAGATTAGCCAGGCCAGCTGCTGGCCCACCATCCAGGAACCATGAACCAGAGACTACCAATCATCGCTGGAACCCAGGTTGGTGATACCTCTCTTTTCCATCATCTCAATATCCTCTCTTGTTCTTCTTTCCTCCTTTTTAATTTTCTCTAATTCTCTAATAACATATGAGATAAGACCATTAAGACTACACCCTTGACCACTTAGTCATTCATTATTTGAAATCAATAAAAAGTTTAATTGGATTTATCAGTTGCTTGGCGTGAACTCCACCTTTATTTGTCTGTGGGGGATCGTGAAACCTAGTTGTAGCCTGTCTCCTAACCCAGGGTTTGAGATTCGGGTTGTGACAGATGGGGTGAAGGATTTTCAGATCTGAACTTGGAAACTGGATTCCTGTGCTCTCAGCAGTGTCCGCGTTCTTCTCAGGGGAACTTCTGAGTTTGATTGTCCTCCAGCTCAAAGAGATGCCAGCACAGGGCAACTGAGACCAGGGCTTACGGACAGACCAGATCTTCTCACCCTGCACTAAGGGACAGTCCCTTTGCTTCTCAGGACCCACAAGGTTTCACTCTGAGAGCAGCAAAAATGCCCAGGATTTCTGCCTTAAAAAAAGTCACAGGTGCGGTGGGGACACTAGAAACAAATTAAACAAGACAAAATCCCCACAGCTCTGCTCTGCAGTCAGGTGAATTGGGTCTCTGGTTTAGCAGCACTGTCTGTTTGCAGTTCTTCAGATCCAGACATCCTCTCTTCTCCTTGAGGGTGCTGAAGAGTGCCGCTCAGTGCTCAGTAGGCAGAAGCCCGGCCCCAGCACAGTGCAACAAATTGTGTCGCTTTGGCATAGCCAGGGCCAGGACATTCTTTTTTCAAACATTCTGTCACTTCATCAAGATACCAGACTTGTTCGAGGGTGAAGTCCCAGACCACCAGAGATTGACAACCTTTCCAGGTACCTGCCCATATTCTCCCACCACCCATAACCATACTGCCTTGGGTCATATCCCTGTTTTGATATTTTTAAATAGCTGGTTAACATTTGAAAAAGCAGAAACAATGTTCTTGAGAAGTACCAATAAGAATATTCTGATTACCCAAGGTTGTTCAAGGTACTGAAGAGTTATTGTAACAAGAGAGAAAACATCTACCCCACAGGAGAAAAAGGGGAAGGTACCATTCTCTGTTTCATCCACCAATTGGCTCTCGGAGGAGAAAAAGGAAAAAGTATAATTGTCTCCATAAGATGGTTCCCAAAATACAGGGAGGGCATTAATGTAAGGCCTACATACCAGATCAGGCTCAAGGCCACTGCTTTTATCATAATTCTTCTAGGTAAAACACCACCAAGTGCTACACAACACAGCAAAAAAGGGAGCGTGACACAGATCAGATAAACCAATGTCAGGAACAGATAAGTCAACAACACAACCAGCAACTGTTAAACAGATGTAAGAATTACAGGTTCCCTCTAATATGCTCTGGCCAAATCGTTTGTTACTCCAAACCCTTTGAGCCCTGAGTTGGGTTTAACTGTGTAGGCAGCTAAGCACCACACAGCTGCTCAATCACTTCTCAACTTGCAGTGGGATGGGGAGAGAATCAGAAGGGTAAAAGTGCAAAAACTTGTGAGTTGAGATAAAGACAGTTTAATAAAAAGAAAAAGGGGGGAACAAAAACAACAAAAGCAAACAAAACCAAGAAAAGTACGTGATGCAAAAACAGCAGCCCCCCACAAATATCCCTCCCCCAACCCCTGATTTTATTTTTGAGCACAAAATCATATGGTATGGAATATCCCTTTCGTCAGCTCGGGTTAGCTGTCCCAGCTGTGTTCCCTCCCAGCTTCTTTTGCACCCCCAGCCTGCTCACTGGCAGGGCACTGGGAGAAGCAGAAAAGGCCTTGACGCTGTGTAAGAACTGTTCAGCAATAACTAAAACATCCCTGTGTTATCACTGTTGTAATAACAAATCCAAAACATAGCACCATACAAGCTGCCATGAAGAAATTTAACTCCATCCCAGCTCAAACCAGCACACACAAGCACCCTTATAATTAAAGACAAACACACACAGATACACGCATAAATTATATATAATTACAGGTACAATTAGAATCACAGACACCATAACATGCACAATTGCAGATACATGAACAGACACAGAAATTATTACACGTACAATTGCAGGCACAATTGCATATAAAGATACAATTATATGTACAATTGCAAGTATACAAGTATAGTCACAGATACAAGCACACATTCCATTACACCTACAACTACAGGTACCGCTTGTGATACTGTTAGCAGTAGAGGTGCCATTAACAAACAGGTACTGATCCAAATGCAATTGAAGGTACACATACAGGTACCAGTACAGACTCAGATATCATTACAATTAGACATGCAGGTATCCATATACCATTACAGACACCGATACCAATATAGGCAGACACTAATAATTATACCGTTAGAGATACCACTGCAGATTCCATTGCAGATGCAGATGTCATTGTAGATGCCATGGCAGACACAGATACCGCTGCAGATGCCCTTGCAGAAACACGTAGTATTTCAGATACAACAGCAAATGGAGATGCCATTGGAGATACAGATGCCACTTCAGATACCCTTGCATCTATCACTTCAGATACCCTTGCAATCTACACCATTGCAGATGTAGACAAAACTGGAGGTGCAGAGAGTATTGCAGATAGAGGTAGCATTGCTGATGCAGGTACCATTTCAGAGGAAGGTATATTTGGGGATGCCACTGCAGTTGCAGATAAAGTTTAAGGTGCAAATGCAGATGGAAATAACATTGCAGATGCTACTGCAGATGCAATCAGCATGGCAGATGCAGATGCCAATGCAAATACCACAGCAGATGGAGATGCCATTGCACATGCAGATACGACTGCACATACAGAGACAATAGTGAATGCCAAAAAAGATGCAGGTATCATTGGAGATGCAGATACTAGTACAGATGTAGATACAGCTACTCCTAGACATACAGGTACTCATATAGATACCATTACAGACACCGATACCAACATAGACAGAGACACAATACCAAGACCTTTAATTGCATCTGAAATTGTGTCTGCATCTGCCATCCTGCCTTCAATGGTATCTGCATCTCCTATGGCATCTGCAACAGCATCTGCACTTGTCCCTGCATCTGTAACAATTCCTACAATGGCACTTATCTCTGAAATGCTATCTGCATCTGCAATGGCACCTGCATCTGCAGTGGTGTCTGATATGGCATCTGCATTTTCAGTGCTGTCTGTAATGGTATCTGCATCTGCCATGGTATCTGCATCTGCCATGGTATCCTCCTCTGCATTAGTGTCTGCTGCTATGGCATCTGAAACTTTCTGCATCTGCAGTGCTATCAGCTATAGAACCTGCATCTGCAATGGTATCTGCACTGGAGAGTTGCAGATGACAGTACAGTTGCACACACAGAGACTGTTAGTAGTACAGATACCATTAGAGATACCCTTGCTGATGCTATTTCAGCTAGCGAGAGAATTACACATGCGCATACAGAACCAAATACACATACACTTACAAAAACCATTTCAAGTACATGTGCAGATACAGATACCATTACCTACACAGGTACAGTTACAGGTACAATTATAAACACAGACAGAGAGACCATTAGAGGCACAGCTACTACTGGTACCATCACAACTATAGGCAATGGTACATCACCGATACCTTCACATAAGCCATTATAATTACAGACATGGATTGACATTGAATTTTGGAAACAGTTGCAGATACAGAGACAGAATATGTTAAAGTTTCAGATACAGTGACAGATAAAGATACAATTAACCATAATAGTACAGATGCAAGTACAACCACAGACACCGTTACACATGTAACTGCAGATACAATTACAGGTACAGATTCAATTACACATACAATTAAAGATACAATCAGAGTCCACTGGAGGTAGCATTAGAGATGGAAGTATGATTACACATAAATGTACTGATACAAATACAATTGTAGATGCACATACTGATACTAGCACTGTTGTGCTATGCTATTCTACACCTACAGGTACTCATATTAGATACTGTTACAGACACTGATACCCATAGACAGAGACACTGAAAAATGCTTCAGGCCCTCACCTTCCCTTGACAGCCCCTCCTCAGCCCCAACAAAACCAGGGCTCTGCGCTTGCTCTACCAAGTAACACTCACCCTTGCCGGAGCCCAGAACCCAAGCAAACAACATCAGCTAGGAAGCCAACACAAATATGGTTACGAGTTAAAGCTGTTCCTCAACCTCACCTTCCCTTGGCAGCCCTTTCACAGCCCCACCAACACCGGGGCTCTGCGCTTGCTGTACCACTCAACCATCCACGATGCTGGAGCCAAACTCCAAAGCAGACAAGTACCCCACCAGGCTCCCATACAGAATTAGCCAGGACTGAAAGATACTGGTGGCTCTCACCTTTCCTTGGCAACTCCTTCACAGCCTGACAAACACAGGGGCTCTGGGCTTCCTCTACCCCCTATATCTTATACCCCCTGGAGCCCAGTTTCAAAACGCACAACTAGTACGTCGAGCTCCCACGCAGAAGTAGCCAGGACTGAAAGCTGTTGCTGGTCCTCACATTCCCTTGGCAGCCCTTTCACAGCCCCACCAACTATGAGGCTCTGCGCTTGCTCTAATTCTAACCCTAAACCTTGACAGGGTCCAAGCCCAAAACAGATACCCACCACTTAAGTAGAAGTGGCCACCACCACACAGAAGAGGCCAGGACTGAAAACTCTTGATGGCCCTCACCTTCTCTTGGCAGTCTCTTCACAGACTCAACAACACTGTGGCTCTGCACTTGCTCCAATCCTAACCCTAAACCTTGTAATGTCCAAGCTCAAGGATGGATGGAGTTTGACTGCATCAAACTCCTGGAGAAGTAGCTGAGCCGCCACCATGCCGTGAGTGTCTCTCTTGTCTCGGCTCTGTCCCCTGAGTACTGGTCCTCCAGCCGAGCAGCAGAGGCATCACTTCTCACCTTCTTCCACTCCTTTGCTCTTGCCCAGTGGAAGACATTAAGTGCCAGGAGCCTGGAGACCCTGATTGAGGGCCAAGCAAAGGTAAGAATGGCTGCCTTTTACCCACCTCTCGCTGTGCCTGAGTGCCAGGGATCTCAGGCGTGTGGGGTGACCTTCTGCAGGAGGGTCCCATGGTGCCACTCGGGGAGCTGAGAGGGTTGGGAAGCCACCAGGAACGCCAGCACATCCTCGCTGGCAGTGCTGGGAGGAAACCTGCCGCGTGGGACAGAGAGCCCAGCAGGGCAGATGGTCCCAGCTCTGCCGCACTCAGGCAGCTGGTGCCAGGTGGCAGCTCGCCGGTGGCCCTTTCTGCTGCGGGGCTGCTCTCTAAGCACAGCCTGCTTCTTGCAGGATGATCCCAAGCAAGGGCCTCCACCAGTCCCTTCTGGCAATGGAGGGGGATGTTGCTACTCGGCAGGTGAGTTTTGGAAAGAAACACAGGGAGGACCTTTTTTCCTCCTGCAACCAGCACTTCTGCAGGATGCTGCTGCTGCTGCCCTTCGCCCTGAGAAAGTCAGTCCCCATCGCTCTGCAGCAGGAGAGAGCTGAGCCCTCGGGGTCCCTTCGTTCCCACTTGGCATCTCTCCCTTGCACGCAGGGGCAGAGGGCACATTGCTGAGCACTCACGGTGGTGCCTGCATCTGCTCCATCCTCAGAGCCAGGCAGATGGCTGAACGTGGTTCTCTGAGGACATGGAGCTCTGCTGCTGCACACAGCTCCACAGAGGAGGGCAGGTGCCAGCATACTGACGTCCCCAGCACCCTGACATGCCCAGCACGCCGCATCTCCAGTGAGTAGCTCCCAGCACCTGCAGTGCCCAGCATGCAGCACTAGGCATGGCCAGCACCCATATATTCCCAGCACCGGTTCACGCCGAGCACCCAGCACCCCAGTGCTCAGCATCCAAACCCGCTCAATGCCAGAGGACATCCCCACCCCACTTCAGGGACACATCCCCATTCAACCTGCCCACATTCCAGAGGGATGTCATCTGCTGACAGTGTCCTCTCACCTCACAGTATGACCTGGGCGCCTTCCTCCCCAACACCTCATCCTCCATGCGCCACCCGCTGCCAGCGGAGAAGGGCAAGGCCTTCAACACTTCCTCGACACTGTCCCCAAGGTGACATCACTGCCAACATCCTTGTGGCCCTCATGCTCCTCAGCTCCCACCTCAGCGCTGTGGTGAGTGTGGCCCCACTGTCACCATGCCATCCCCAAAAAAGCAGCTCTGTGGGGATGAGGAACCCCACATTAGGACATGGGTACACGTCACCTCTTTGGATATCCCCAAGCCCAGGGTGGTGGCCACCTTCACTTTATAAGTACCACTGAGAGCAAGCGCATAGCCATGGTGCTCTTGGGCCTTTGAATGGACTGCCAAGGGAAGGCGAGGTGCAACAACAGCTTTCACTCATAGGCATATTTGTGTTGGCTTCCTAGCTAGTGGTGTTCCCTAGGGTCCTGTGCTCCGACAAGGGTGAGTGTTACTTGGTAGAGTAAGCGCAGAGCCCTGGTTTTGTTGGCGTTGAGAAGGGGCTGTCAAGGGAAGGTGAGGGCCTCAAGCAGCTTTTCACTCATTGCCACTTCTGTATCGGAGCTTCAGGTGGTGTGTGTCCATTTTGGGCTTGGACTCTGGCAAAGATTAGGGGTAGGATTAGAGCAAGCGCAGAACCTCATAGTTGGTGGGGCTGTGAAAGGGCTGCCAAGGCACCTGCACATTCCCAACGCCCAGGCATGAACAGCACCAGGACAAGCCCAGCACTGTGACGTGCCCAGCACCCCGAGGGGCCAGCAAGCAGCACCCAGCCATGCCCAGCACCCAGACATACCCAGCACCCACAGCGCCCAGCACCAGCACATTGACATGCCCAGAACTGCACACCCCCAGTGTGCAGTGCCAAACATCCAGCGCCCTGCATGCAGCCATGTCCAGCACCCCCCCCCGGATACAGCACCTAGCATCAGAGTACCCAGCACCCCCTGTATCCACCACCAGCACCGAATGTACCTGAACATGCCCAGAACCAAACACCTCAAGCGCCCAGCACCCACACAGCCCAGCACACAGCAGTGGGACATGCCCAGCACCCAATACCCCCAGTACCCAGCACCTAGCACCCAGCACCCTCAGTGCCCAGCACCCGGACATACCCAGCACCCCACACACCCAGTGCCCAACACCCACCACCTGGACATGGCCATCACCCAGCAACCCCACCGCCCAGCACCTAGCAACAGGACATGCTGAGTACCCAGCACCACCAATGGCCAGCACCCAGACATGCCCAGCAACAGGACATGCCTAGCTCCCAGCACCCCCACCTCCCAGCACCTGGACATGCCCAGCACCCAGCAACAGGACATGACCAGCACCCAGCACCACCAATGGCCAGCTCCCAGCACCATGACATGCCCAACACCCCTAGCGCCCAGAGCCCAGCACCCCTAGCACCTAGTACACAGCACCCCTAGCACCCAGTACACAGCACTCCCAGCGCCCAGAAGACGGACATTGCCAGCACTCATCTGCCCCAGCTCCTGGACATGCCCAGCACACAGATATGCCCTGCACCCACAGTATCCAGCACCACACACCCAGCACCCCGACATGCCCAGTACTTACAAAGACCCAGCACCCAGCACCCACCATCCAGCACCTGGACTTGCCCTGCACCCGCAGTAACTATCACTACATACCCAGCACCTGGTCATACACAGCACCCCGCACACACAGCATCCAGCACCCCCAGCACATGGAGGTGCCCAGTACCCCCAGCACCCAGCACTCAGCCACGTCCAGCACCCCCCCAGACACAGCACCTCAGCACTCAGCACCAGAGTACCCAGCACCCCCTGTAACCATGACCCCCAGCACCCACCACCCCCAGTACCAGAACACTCCCAGCACCCCCAACACCTGCACATGCCCAGTACCCTCAGTACCCCCAGCGCCCAGCAACCAAAGAGCCCAGTACCCAGCAGTGGGACATGCCCAGCATGCAGATATGCTCAACACCCCACCGCCCAGCACCCAGACATGCCCAGCAACGGGACATGCCTAGCACCCAACACCCCAAGTGCCCAGCATCCAGCACCCTGACATGCCCACCACCCCGCCCACCCATTGCCCAGCACCCAGCAAACCCAGCACCCAGCAACAGGTCATGACCAGCACCACCAATGGCCAGCATCCAGCAACCAGAGATGCCCAGCAATGGGACATGCCTAGCACACAGCACCCCAAGCGCCCAGCACCCAGCACACCCAGCACACAGCACCCCAAGCGCCCAGCACCCAGCACACCCAGCACCCAGCACACAGACGTGCCCAGCACCCAGCGCTCAGCACCCAGCAGCCGGACACATGCAGCACCCAGCACTGCCAGTACCCAACACCCCCAGCACACAGCACTCCCACTGCCCAGCACCCAGCAACCCCACCGCCCAGCACCCAGCACCCCCACCGCCCAGCATCCAGTACCCAGATATGCCTAGCACTAGGAAATACCCAGCAGCCGGTCATGGCCAGCACCCGGACATGGCCAGCACCCAGCAACCGCAGTGCCCAGCACCCAGCGCCAAGCAGCCGGACATGCCCCCACAGCCAAGCAACCAGCAGCTGGACATGCCCAGCACCCAGTACCCCCACAGGCCAACATCCAGAACAATGACATGCCCAGCACCCCTAGCGCTCAGCACCCAGCACCCGGACACGCCCAGCACCTGGACATGCCTAGCACCCTTTGTGCCCAGCACCCCAAAAGCCCAGTATCTAGCACTCCCAGTGCCCATCAGCCAGCACACCCAGTGCCCAGCAACCAGCACTCCAAGCGCCCAGCACCCAGCTGCCAGATATGTGCAACAGCCAGGACCCCAAGTGCACAGCACCCCCACTGCCCAGCAACCAGTACTCCCACCACCCAGCACCCAGTACTTTTAGTGGCCAGCACCCAACCACCCCAGTGCCCAGCACCCCCAATGACCAGCACGCAGCACCTGGACATAGCCACGGTCCAGCACCACCAGAGCCCAGCACCAAGCACAACCAGTGCCCACCCAGCATCCAGCACCCGGACATGCCCAGCACCCACACCGCCGGTACCCAGCATCTAGCACCTGGACACATCCAACACAAGTACCTGGCCAGCACACAGCATGCCTCATGCCCAGCAATCAGCACCTCAAGAGCCCAGTACTCCCAGTGCCCATTACCCAGCACTGAACATGCAGACCTGCCCAGTACCCAGAACAGAACAACTCCACTGCCCAGAACCAATGTCATGACCATTACCTGGACATACCCAGCACACAGCACCCCAAGCGCCCAGTATACAGCAGCCAGCATCTGGACATGCCCAGCAGAGGGACGTGCCCAGCAGCTGCTCTTCCCAGCTCTACACACCCAGCAACTGGATACGCCCAGCACTCTGCACACCCAGCACCTTGTTTCAGCCGGGATAGATTTACATTTCCTCCTAGTGCTGTGTTTTGGATTTAGTATGAGAAGAATGTTGATAACACACTGATGTTTTAATTTTTCCTAAGTAGTCTAAAGTGAAAGACTTTTCAGCTTCCCATGCTCTGACAGGTGCACAAGAAGCTGGGAGGGAGCATAGCCAGGACAGCTAGCCCAACTGGCTGACAGGGTATTCCATACCATATGAAGTCACGCTCAGTATATAAGTAAGGGACTTTGTCCAGGAAGTAGCAAGCACTACTTGTTTATCAGTCAGAGGGTGGTGAGCAATTGCATTATGCATGACTCACTTCTTTGTATATTCTACGACTATTATCATCCCTTCCTTTTCTGATCTATTAAACTGTCTTTATGTCAATCCATGAATTTTACTTTTTTCTGATTCTCTTCCTTATCCACTTTTTTTTTGATTCTCTTCCCCCCACTGCGGGGGGGTGGGGGCGTGCAAGCAAGGAGGGGGGAAGTGACCAAGCGGCTGTGTGGTGTTTGACTGCCTGCTGTGTTAAACCAAAACAGTTCTTTCTGGCACCCAATGTGGGGAACGAAGGGTTGAGATAACTACAGATCTGACCAAAGTGTCTTAAGGTAAGATGTTTTAGAAGCATTCATTATATTGGTTTAATAGTCGCTGGTCACAATGTTGATTTATAGGCTCTCAAAGTTGTGGGGCTGGTTGTCAATGTTGGGTTATGTAATACCTTGCTTGCAGTATATGTTCCCTGTGTGCTGTTATGCTGTTTATCACTGCTGAGCTGGGTCAAGGTTTTTGCTGCACTGTGTAACACTGTTTTATGATATGATAAGATCATTGGTCGTGAGTCTAATCTGGTATATGTACTTAGCATTGCCGTCATCTCTGTACCTCGGGAATCACGTCTTAGAGTCTATTAGTAATTACACTCTTTTCTCCTCAGAGAACAAATTTATGGGGGAGAGAGGGTGGGACACTTTCCCCCATGTGTTCATCTTCCCTTTCATGGCTGCAGAAACTCCTTTTTCTTCTACCCTCTTCATGAAGCCCTCCACAACAGTTCCTGAGAATTTTGAATAACCTTGGGATGTTCACACAAGCATGTTCATATTGCTATGTCTCCTGAATGTGGTTCAGGTCTTGTTTAGGATTAAACAACTATTTAGGAATACTGTCTGGAGATCAACCCCGGCAACAGACACGGTGGCTACTCAAAGTCCCGCGACAGGCACTGCGGCTACTTCAACCCCTGTGACAATCACTGTGGCTACTCAAACCCCGGCGACAGACACCGCGGGTACTCTAACCCCCATCACAGGCACTGCAGCTTCTCAAGCCCCGGCAGCAGGCACTACAGTTACTCCAACACTGGCAACAAGCACTGCAGCTATTCCAATCCCGGCGACAGGCACTGGTGCCACTCAAACCCCAGGAAAAGTCACTGCGCCTGAACCAGAAAACCATCCTGTGCCAGTATCAGTCGCCCCTCTACATAAGAAGAAATACAAAAGAAAATCACCTTCTTTAGTAAGGGATGAAGATGAATCAGGGCCATCACAACAGCAGGAGCAGGACGAAACAGAAGCCATAAATGAGATGGTAACCACCCAATCCCTATCCCTGAACAAGCTGTGAGATATGTGAAAATATTTCATTTGTCATCCAAGCGAGCACATTGTCACCTGGCTGCTCTGATGCTGGGATAACGGGGCCAGTAGCCTGGAATTAGAGGATGGAAGCCAAGCAGCTGGGAGCCCTTTCTAGGAAAGGGATCATTGACAAAACAATTGGAAAAGTGGCACAAGCCTCCGGAGGTGACTCCTGTCAGGCGTGAAAAAAAGGTATCTCTTCAAGGAGGATGTTATATGTCACCCAGGCAAGTGGACCACCATGGAGAAAGGTATCCAGTACCTGAGGGAATTAGCCATGCTGGAAGTGATTTATGATGACCTGCACAACGAGCAGTTACCCACAGATTCAGATGAAGTCAAGTGCACCCAACCCATGTGGCGGAAAGTTAATACGGAGTGTACCATTGTCGTATGCAAACTCATTGGCAATAATGACCTGGAAAGACGGAGAGGAACAAATGGTGGATGAATTGGCTGGCCCATTCTGGCAATACGAAGAAAGTCTCTCTTCCTCCCTACGGGCCTGTGTCTCTGCTGTGGAGAAACTGTCTTAGGAGGTCCAGCAACTCAAAAAGGATATGTCCTATTCACCTGCATGGGCCAGTGTCTCAGCCATTAGGAGCAAGCGTCCCTCTGCTCAAGAGAGGAGATATTGTGGATACACACCCCGGGGCACCCTGTGGTTTTACCTGTGTGACAACAGAAACGACATGAGGAAGTGGGATGGAAAATCTACCTCAGCCCTACAGGCAAGGAAAAACAACCACAAAAGGGGGTTCTTACAGGAAAACTGCTGCTCTGGTCTCCAGTGAGCAGTTCCCCAGACAGAGCAGAAGGGCTGATTCCACTTCCAACCTTAATAAAGGGACATTAGACTCGCATCTACAAGAAGTGAGTAATGAGTACTATGACCAGGACTGGAGGGGCCCTGCCTCCAGCCAGGTGGAGGAAAGGGACAACTGGGTTTACTGGACTGTGTGGATACAATGGCCTGGCACATCAGATCCACAGGAGTATAAGGGTCTAGCAGACACCGGTGCCTACCTCAGGAGAGGGTATGTAAAGGACCCAAAAGGGTACTGGTGGGCATTTGGTATAGCTGCCTTGGAGACGGAGGAAATTAAACAGCTGACTACCTTGCCCTCTCAAAGAGTCCTCTCAAAGCACTCTTCTATTGTGGGGTTGCTGAGGGTCAAAGAACAACAGGTGCCGATTGCTACCACAATGGTGCACCGGCGACAATATTGCACCGAGACTCTCTCCTTCCCATCCATAAGCTGATGTGTTGACTGGAGAGCCAATGAATGATCAGCAAGACTCGCTCACCCTTTAACAGTCCCATATGGCCAGTGCTAATAGAGAGTGGAGACTAACAATGGACTACCGTGGCTTGGACGAAGTCACGTCACCACTGAGTGCTGCTGTACCAGACATGCTAGAACTCCCATACGAACTGGAGTCAAAGGCAGCCAAGTGGTACGCCACAATTGATATCTCTAATGCATTCTTCTCGATCCCTTTGGCGGCGGAGTGCAGGCCACAGTTTGCTTTCACTTGGAGGGGCATCCAGTACACCTGAAATTGACTGCCTCAGGGGTGGAAACACAGCCCTACCATTTGCCATGGACTGATCCACACCGCACTGGAACAGGGTGAGGCAGCCGGGGAGAACAGCCCTACCTGGAGCCTCTGGCAGAAAGCAGCAGGGGAGACTCGAGGTCGACCCTTAGGGTTTTGGAGTTGGGGATACAGAGGATCCAAGGCTCGCTACACTCCAACTGAGAAAGAGATATTGGCAGCATATGCAGGGGTTCGAGCTGCTTCGGAAGTGGTTGGTACTGAAGCACAGCTCCTCCTGGCACCCCGACTGCTGGTGCTGGGCTGGATGTTCAAAGGGAGCGTCCCCTCTACACATCATGCAACCGATGCTACGTGGAGTAAGTGGGTTGCGCTGATCACACAATGGGCCCGAATAAGAAATCCCAGTCGCCCAGGAATCTTGGAAGTGATCACGAACTGGCCAGAAGGCAAAGATTTTGGAATATCCCCAGAGGAGGAGGTGACACGTGCCGAAGAGGCCCCACTGTAAAACAAACTACCAGAAAACGAGAAGCAATATGCCCTATTCACTGATGGGTCCTGTCACCTTGTGGGAAAGCATCAGAGGTGGAATGCTGCTATGGAGTCCTATATGCCAAGTTGCAGAAACTGCTGAAGGAGAAGGTGAATCGAGTCAGTGTGCAGAAGTGAAAGCCATCCAGCTGACTTTAGGTATTGCTGAACAAGAAAAATGGCCAGTACTTTACCTTTATTCTGACTCATGGATGGTGGCAAATGCCCTGTGGGGGTGGTTGCAGCAGTGGAAGCAGAACAACTGGCAGCGCAGAGGTAAACCCCTCTGGGCTGCCGCATTGTTGCAAGGTATCGCTGCCCGGGTAGAGAAATTGGTTGTAAGAGTACGTCACGTAGATGCTCACGTACCCAAGAGTCGGGCCACTGAAGAACATCAAAACAACCAGCAGGTGGATCAGGCTGCCAAGATCGAAGTAGCTCAGGTGGATCTGGACTGGTAACATAAGGGTGCATCATTTATAGCTCGGTGGGCCCTTGACACTTCAGGCCACCAAGGAAGAGATGCAACATATAGATGGGCTCGTGATCGAGGGGTGGACTTGACCATGGACACTATTGCACAAGTTATCCACGAATGTGAAACATGCGCTGCAATCAAGCAAGTCAAGCGAGTAAAGCCTCTTTGGTATGGAGGACGATGGCTGAAATATAAATATGGGGAGGCCTGGCAGATTGATTATATCACACTCCCACAAACCTGACATGGCAAGCACTATGTGCTCACTGTGGTGCAAGTAACCACAGGATGGCTGGAAACATATCCTGTGCCCCATGCCACTGCCCGGAACACCATCCTGGGCCTTGAAAAGCAAGTCCTGTGGCTACATGGCACCTCAGAAAGAACTGAGTCAGACAACAGGACTCATTTCCGAAACACCCTCATCTGTCACTCGAGCTGGCCCTGCCCAATCAAAACTCTTACATACTGTAGAGGGGGATAAAGTCCCTGTTGTGCACATAAGACATATGCTGGGGAAGACAGTCTGGGTTACTCCTGCCTCTGGCAAAAGAAAACCCATTCGTGGGATTGCTTTTGCCCAAGGATCTGGGTGCACCTGGTGGGTAATGCGGGAGGATGGGGAAGTCTGGTGTGTACCTCAAGGGGATTTGATTTGGGGTGAAAATAGCCAATGAACTGGATTATATGATGTTAATTACTACATAATACTGTATGTCATCACTTCTAGGGTTACTATATGTCATAGCAACGGTATTGCAGTAAGAATCACCCAGGTGAATGAAGAACGAACACGGATGAGACTGAGAAAAGTGCAATGATGATAGAACTGCATTAGCAACCGTGATAATGGAACCTGAACTGGCCTCAGCACGCAACAGTCCAACATCACACACCATCTCTCCTGCCCTGAAAGACTGTTCTGGCAAATAGAACCCAAAGTCATGAACTCAACGGACATTTTAGAGGGATGGCCCATAGACTAAGGGAACGATATCTCTGTGTGTATATAACAAAAGGCAGGAAAAAGTGGTGAGGATTACTTGGAATGTATTGGAAAATGTGAGACATGGGCATGACATAGATGGTATAGAATAAGGGGTGGATATTGTCCTGGTTCCAGAGTTAACTTTCTTCCCAGTAGCTTGGGGGTGTGCTGTGTTGTGGGTTTGGTATGAGAGCAGCGTTGACGGCCCATTGATGCTTTGGTTGTTGCTGGGCGGTGCTTGCACCGGGGACTTGTGTTTTTTTTTTTCTTTTCGGCCTCCCATGCCCTGCCAAGTGCAGGGGAAGCCCTGCGGAGGGAGAGGAGCACAGTCGGGGTGGTTGACCCAGCTGGCCAATGGGGTATTCTATACCATGTGATGTCATGTTCAGTATAAAAAATGGGGGGGGGCGGGGCAGGGGGGCACGCCTCTATTCGTGACGTGCGGTCAGCGGTCGGTGAGCAGTTGCATTGTGCATTGCCTGCTTTGTATATTCTGTTATTGTTGTTGTTCTCATTGTTATTATTACTGTTCCACTTAACTTGATTTCAATTATTAAACTGTTTTTATCTCAACCCGTGAGTTTTCCTACTTTTGCACTCCCGATGCTCTCCCCCATCCCACCGGAGGCGGGGGGGGGTGCGGGGAACGAGTGGCTGCGTGCGGTTTAGTTGCTGACTGGGGTTGAACCATGACACATGCCCAGCACAAACAGGGCCCAGCACACAGCACACGCACGTGTCAAGAATCCAGCACCCCCAGGGCACAGCACCCAGCACCTTCAGTGCCCAGCACTGCAGCACCCAGCACCCCCAGCGCCCAGCATCCCTCAATCAGGTATGCCCCGCACCCGGACATACACAGCACCCAGCACCCCCAGGACCCAGCACTCAGAACGCCAGTGCACTGCACCTATCATAGCCTCCACCCGAGAGGATGGAGAAGACCCACCCCCGGTCATGACCAGCAACTGGAAATGCCCATAGCCAGCACCTCTAGCTCCCTAGCGGCCCAGCACACCCACGGCCCAGCACTAACTCCCGGACATGCGTAGAACCCAGCACAGCCACTGCCAACACATAACACCTCGACATGGCCAGCACTCAACAACCCCAGTGCCCAGCACCCAGCACCAAAGCATCCAGCACCCAGCACCCTCACTGCCCACTACTCAGAACCCCAAGGGCCGAGCACACAGCATCCAGAAATGCCCAGCATCTGGACACGCCCAGAACCCAGAGACCTCTCAGGAAAGTAAGGGGTGCGGGACTGTGTTTGAAATTTACGTGCTGCCTTCCTGAGACCACCGCTTCCCCGCTTTTACTGTTTTCCAAGTTCTTTACACAAATATGTTCTTTTGAGGACACTTTTACCCCTTGAATTTCTGGTACATTCATTCAGTCCAGGAGACCAAGTTTACCTGTGAATGTGGAAGGACGACCCCTTTGGAGAAAAGTGGAAAGGACCATTCCAAGTGTTATTAACAACAAACACTGCTGTAAAATTAGAAGAAATAGACTCTTGGATTCATTACACCAAAATAAACAAAATACCTCCTAGACCGTGGACATCTACCCATAAGGAACCATTGAAATTAACTTTAAAGCGTACTTGATGAGTCACCGGAGATGTTGCTGAATTCTTTGTGATATTTAAAATATTTATTGTTAGAAGGGAAACCAAATTAATTAGGAAATTGTGGGTTTAGGAGTAGAAAATGTGGAGCCTGTTGATATTAATTATGACGATCAGTGCATCTGAATCCCAATTTCTATTGCCAAAATGGGATAGAAATCAAAATATCTGGGAACTTTTAGCCTGAGAAATAACCAACATGTCTTCTTTTTGTATTGCAGAACCTAAGTGATAATTCACAGTTAGTTGAGAAGAAAATTCAACAATTAAAGGACTTAACATCTGGATTTAAGGAACGAGAAGGATAAGATCTTTCTTGGTTATTTTCATGGCTTCCAAATTTCAATTGGCTCAAACAGTTATTTTTACTTGCAATACTGGTCGTCATCTTAGCTATAATTACTTGTTGTATGATTCAATGTATGTCTTTTTGTAGACCAAATGCTTATAAGTGAATGGTGTGAGACTCATGATGCTCAACATCATAAGTCTCAAAGGGGGGAATTGATGCAGTAGCTACAGTCTGTTACAGTACCTCTTATTCCATACTGCTTGCTTCTTTAATTCTAAACAATGAAGACTTGTTGCTTAGGAGTTAGGTATCTAGCAGGTATTGTGTTTGCAGGTGTGTAGTATTGTTAGACCCTAGTAATGATTAACCTTGAAATTAAGAACCATAAATGAACGTGGTCCAGACATGGCTCGGAGACAAGCCTCGACCTTAGAAGGAAAGAAAGGAACGGGTTCATGAAGAGTTCACTACCCTACCGACCACCAGAGACCACGTGAGACCCTCAAGAAGACCCTAAAGACTTCAGTGTGCATGTGTCTAGGATGATGTAATATTAAAATTAGTTCTCGGAAATGTAATGAATATGTAAAAGAGAATCTTAAAATATGTATGAGAAGCATGGATATAAACAGAAAGGTGATTAGACCAGGTGTGCTTTATTTGTGGCAAGTCCACCGAGCAACCAGGCCTGAATAAAACAATATCTCTCCTGAGCGTGTGGAATTGGTTACTTGCACGCCGGGCACAAATCCGCTTTTTGGACAACATCTGGGTGCTGGATACTGGGCACTCGGGGCCTGGGGCGGTCGGGGTGCTGGGTGTGTGCCTGTGTTGGTTTCTGGGCCCTAGGGGTGCTGGGTGCTGGGCACTGGGGTTGCTGCGTGCTGGGCATGTCCGGGTGTGTGAAAGACTGAATTGTAGAACTTCTGCCTCAAAGACTGCTTATCTGGCCGAGGATTCCTTTGGCTGCTGAATATGATAAGATCAGCTGCAAGGTGTGAAAGATCTGGGCAAGGGTTCCTTTGACTGCTGAATATTTTAAGAATGGCTGCAAGGCCACAGAGATCTCCGGGTGGCAAGGTGTGAAAAAGACTGAATTGTAGATCTGGGCGAGGATCCCTTTGGCTGCTGGGAACGGCTGCAAGGTGTGAAAGATCTCTGGCTGGCACGTGCTTGGACGGTCAAGTCTCAGGAATGCGGAGACATGTCGTTGCCATGGAAACTGCAACCCTCGAATGAGAATAAAAGGGACTGCCAAGAGCACCCCGGTGCGATTGCCACCCCCGCTGAAACACCGCGGACCCCGGAGCGGCCGCCCACCGCCGGAACACCGAGAGACTTGGACCCCCGGGATGCCGCGGATCCGTGGTGGTGACTCTTCTTGCAACTCTATCCTGAATGCCTGCTTGACTTCTGTCTTCTTTCTCTATTCTATCCTATCGCTACTAATTTTCTCCTTTTGATATTAAAAGTTGCTGGTTTGGGTATACGGCATTTGACCTCGTTTGTGTCTTAATCTCGCTCTTGGGATCATATCGAAACCTCCCCCGACATCAGATCGGGACATTCCCGACACTGGATCGGGACAGTAAATTGGCGTCACGGACAGGATCCCTTGAGACGAGAGTGCCGTACTCTTTTACGTGAGACCTCTCAGGAAAGTGCGGGACTGTGTTTGAAATTTACGTGCTGCCTTCCTGAGACGACCGCTTCCCCGCTTTTACTGTTTTCCGAGATATGTGAGACCTCTCAGGAAAGTAAGGGGTGCAGGGCTGTGTTTGTAACTTAGGTGCTGCCTTCCTGAGAAGACTGCTTCCCCGCTTTGTTTTGCAAATACGTGAAACCTCTCAGGAGAGTGAAGGGGGGCAGGTTTGTGTTTGAAACTTGCACGCTGCCTTCCTGAGACGCCCGCTTCCCTGCTTTGTATAAAGATGCGTGATACTAAAACTGTCCCTTCGGGGAGAGAAGTTTTGTTTGAGTTTTTGGAGAAACGTAATGCACGACCCTCTGTACCCGGGGTAGACTGGGCTCAGGGAAATTGGTATAACTTGCAGAGTGTGGTTGATCGAACGAGAGCTTTACAAAAGATAAGAGAGTAAGATCGGGAAAGGGAAAAGCAATGGTTTGTGCTGTTCTCGGCGCCAGTTTGGCTGCTGCTGTAGAGGCGAGGGAACGCTGTCGTGCTGCTGAATCCCAGATTATTGAATCTCTCCAAAACCTTGTTCGGTCCCTTAAGGGGCAAGTAGTGGAATTAAAAGAACAATTGCAGAAGAGAGAGACCAGGTGAAACATCTGCAGAGTGCTCTTAAGGAGCAACTCCTTGCAGGCACTTCCCACGAGGAAATACCCCCAAAATCAGAAACTGTTTACCCTTTTGATGACTTACAGGCAGCGAGAGAAAAAGTAGAGAAATTAGAACCACCCTTGCTGCGACCCTTGGTTAAGACCGAGTATATTTATGATGATGATCAGGATCAGTTCCCCAAAGTCACAGCCAACGAGGTCCCCTATGCTGCCACCGAATTAGCAAAGCTCAAAAAGGATTTTGGCCGAACCCCTAGGGAATGGGAGACGGAGTATGTGTTGAGAGTGTCGTTATCTAGGAGGGATCAGATCAGATTTTGGTGAGTGAAAAAGAGGCGGAGGGCTATTGGGGACCGGGAGTGTTTTTAACTACTGGGAATTACCGCACCCCTTGGTCTTTAACCCAGTGGGCAGCCTATTGGGCGGGGGGTTTGAACCCCTTGGAGAGGGGGGATCCCCTCGCAATCATGGGGACTGTTGATCAGTCGGTGGAAAGTGTGCAGAAGGGAGCTTGCTTGCAGATGATGTATGATTGGAAGTTGGAGCCTAGGCAGGAGTCCCCAATGATGATGCGTGTAGATCCTGAGCGAATGACTCGCCTTGTAAGGGGACTCCCCAATTCCTTAAAGCCGATTGGCATACAATTACAGGGGAAAATAGAGGCAATGGCTCAGGGCGAAAGAGTTGCAGCTGCTTTAGAAGGACTTACACCCGATCGGCACTGCCGGTCCCCGGATAGGAAGATGTGGACTTGGGGGGAGATCACCCAAGAATTGATCAATTACGGGCGCAAGTATGGCCCCGTAAACCTTCCGGCCACTAAAACAGACTCTAGAGGCCTGAGGCGAGCTGAAGTAAAAATGGTTCCATGCCCTGAGAGTGATGGAAAAACACCCCTCGCCTGGAGGGAGGGACATCCCAAAGAAGCGCAGCAGTCTGTGGGCACAGGGGGGTGGCAAAAGGGGATCCCGCGTGACTTAATGGATGGATTGCCGACTGACAAGTTAGAAAAACTGGGGTCTGAATGGCCCGATAAATCGGCAGATAAAGACACGGGTTCTAAAAATATCACCCTGAGTGCACCCTCTTTAATTGACTTACCAGAAACAAAAGTCCCCCGATATTGGGCGGAAAACTAGATCCTTCGTCCTCCAATGGTGAGCGGGGGGGCAAAGGCTGGATGAACATCAGACAGCTCACCGAAAACGGCTGGGGTGATTTACTAATTACAGGTGGTGTAGGGCCAAAAGAAGTCCCGGTCACATTTTTGGTAGATACTGGGGCTCAAATTTCAGCTATTAAAACGAAAGGTGCTACTAGCTGTGGGGTTAAATTTTCTAAACAGAGACTGTTTGTAGCAGATGCATTTGGCAACGTTCGACCACAGGCGTTAGCAATGGTCAGCCTATGATTGCCGGGAGAAGATATTGCTACCACGGTAACAATGGTGGTGGGAGATTTTCCACTCAACCTTCTGGGACTTGATGTCCTGAAAGGGAGGACCTGGATTGATAATAAAGGGAGACCGTGGTCGTTTGGCTCTCCCACAATAGACATTCGACTGCTACAAACGGCACCGCCACTTCCCCCTTCGACGCTTACGAATGTTAAGCCTTACCCGATACCCTTGGGGGCCAGAGGGGGAATAACACCTGTGTTAGAGGACTTAAAGGGACAGGGCATCGTGGTTCTGACCCACTGCCCTTTTAACTCCCCAGTGTGGCCAGTACAAAAACCCAATGGCAAGTGGAGACTAACTGTGGATTATCGTAGACTTAATGCAAATACCAGTCCATTGACGGCCGTGGTACCGAATACTGCTGAGCTTATAGCTGTAATCCAGGAACGAGCCCACCCGATCATGGCAATGGTGGATGTTAAGGACATGTTTTTTATGGCCCCCCCCCCCTACAATCTGAGAACCAAGACCGTTTTGCTTTTACTTGGGAAGGTCAGCAATTCACTTTCACCCAACTCCAGCAGGGATACAAGCATTCCCCAACATTACCCCACCATGCATTGGCGCAGGAGCTGGAAAGAATCCGGGTAGAGAAGGGGGTGAGTATTTACCAATATATTGATGATATTCTTGTGGGAGGGGATAAGGTAGAAAGGGTTCAGACAACCCGAGATAATATAATTTCCCATCTGGAAAGTTTGGGACTGAAGATTCCGCCTGAGAAAACACAAACACCCTCGAGTGAAGTAAAGTTTTTAGGGATCTGGTGGAAGGGAGGAATGACACGTATCCCGCCTGACACCCTCTCCTCGCTAGATCAGATTAAGATGCCAGAGTCAAAAAAGGACTTACAGCATGTGCTGGGGCTGCTTGTGTTTTGGAGAAAACACATTCCTGATTTTTCAATTATTACAAGACCCCTGTATGACTTGTTGCGAAAAGGGGCCCAGTGGGAATGGACTGAGCCTCATGAAGAGGCACTGCAGTTGCTGGTGTTTGAAGCAACTGCCCATCAAGCTCTGGGTCCTATTCACCCTACAGACCCAGTCCATATCGAATGGGGATTTGCCAAAACTGGGCTATCGATACATTTGTGGCAAAAGGGCCCTGAAGGACCCACTCGACCTATTGGATTCTATTCTCGCAGTTTTAAAGATGCTGAACAAAGATATACAGCTTGGGAAAAGGGTTTGTTTGTGGTCAGTTTAGCCTCGATAGAGGCTGAACGAACTAGCCGACAACAACCAATAGTGCTCAGAGGCCCATTTAAAGTAATTAGAACAGTTTTGTTGTAATGGTATGCCCAGATAGAACATTACTGCGACATCTTCACGGTATCCGAGGGAGCCACAAAGATGTTAACCGTTCAAGAGGAGATGGGCCCAGATAGGGAAACGAGTGCATTCCCTCCCGTAATACAAGTGGCCCCTGCATTTTCCGGGCAGTTGCAGAACATTTGGTTTACCGACACTTCTTCCAAGTGGGAAGGAAAAACCTGGGAATATCGAGCCGTGGCACTCCATGTAGACATTAATGAACAAATAATTACTGAAGGGGAAGGTAGCGCTCAAGTAGGGGAACTAATTGCAGTATGGGGTGTTTTTCAACATGAGGCCCAATCTGCTTCTCCTGCCTATATTTATACTGATTCCTACGCTGTATTTAAAGGCTGTACCGAATGGCTTCCATTTTGGGAACAGAACGAGTGGGAAGTCAACAGGATACCTGTATGGCAGAAGGAGAAATGGCAGGACATTCTAACTATTGCTAGGCAAGGAAAATTTGCAGTAGGCTGGGTGGCTTCCCACCAGCAAGATGATACTGCTGCAAGCCAGTGGAATGGCAAAGCTGATGAACTAGCCCTGTTGGCTCCCCTGCAGAACACCCAAATAACTGAAGACTGAGAACGGTTGCTAGAGTGCCTACATGTAAAAAGGAAACACTCAGGGGCTGAGGACCTCTATTGTGAGGCCCAAGCCCAAGGTTGGCCAGTGACCAGGGACGAATGTAAGACTTGTGTGTCCGCTTGCGAACAATGTCGTACCTGCTTAGAAAGACATCCCCTGGAGGATGACGCCCTGCACTTGAGGGAGGGGAAAGGGCTGTGGGAAGCCTGGCAGGTGGACTACATCGGCCCTTCCCGGAAATCAGAAGGTAAGCATTATGCGTTGGTTGGGGTAGAGGTATTGTCGGGGCTAGTCCAGACCAAAGCATTTGCTAGAGCAACGGGGGAAAACACGGTAAAAGCTCTGAAGGAGTGGTTTGGTACCTTCCCCAAACCGCATTCAATTCAATCGGATAATGGTTCCCACTTTACTGCCAGAGTAGTCCAAGACTGGTTCCTTAAAACGAACCGAGTCTGCTTTCTTTTCTTTTTCAGGTGGAGACTCCGAAGCCAACCAGAAGAAATAACTGAAGCCGAGGATCACCTGAATGGTTTTGTTCTATCATTGAAAATAATGTTTTGGTTAATTATTTTTACTGTGTTTGGTGTTTGGGGAGGCTCCTGTGCCCCCCTTTTCAACTTGCCATGGCAAAATGAATTCATTGTTTTAGGTCAACAAGTAGCTGATACCTTTAACCTTACCAATTGTTGGGTATGCGGAGGACCCTTGGGTTTAGAGAGTTGGCCCTGGACTTTCATGCCCCTTTCTCCTAAATGGTTAGTGAGTAATTACAGTGAGATCAAAAATGATTCCTATTGGAGCGAGGATACACGGCCTTGGATGATACCCGACCCGAGGTGAATATTGTCTAAACAGAACACAGGAGGGTGGTGTCTTTGTAGGAAATAGCAAATGTGATTGGACCTATACATATGGAAATCATTGCTTCATTGAGGGCTGTAAGACAACGCTTAACTACAATAATGAACCTTTTGTATCTCGTGAGCTGGGATGGGCCTGGGTGAATGAGATCGGGCACCGGAAAATATTTCCTTCCCATTGGTCTCCGATCAATCGCACGAAAAATATTACCGGTGTGGCTGAAAAATGCTCCTGGAGTAATGATACAGGTGCTTGGTCCTGATCCATTTACAAGCTATCTGGCAACAACGTACCCATACCATTAAACCATTCGCTCGGAGCAGACAATACCACCTATTTCCAATTACCACCGACCCCCACAGGTCTGTTTGAAAACAGTACCTGGGCAATGAAAGGTCATTATTGGCTCTGTGGACAACACGCATACAAGCAACTGCCCAAAAATTGGACTGGGGTGTGTTATGTGGGGCTAATTTGCTCCTTGTTCCTTTTGCCCCCGGAGAATGAAGGTGACGGTTTGGGTGTTAAGTTATACGATGATCTCAATCGATATCGGCGGTCCATTGATACCTCTGTAACAGGTGGAAGTGGTCAAACCTGGGGTAAAGACGAGTGGACCCCTCAGCGTATAATCCAGCATTATGGACCTGCCACCTGGAACCCCAACGAGTGGCTTAGCGGTGCTCAAGAACGTATCTATAATTGAAACCGCATCATCCGGCTACAAGCCGTCCTAGAAATTATTACTAACGAGACGGCCCGTGCCCTGGATCTGTTAGCAGACCAGGCTACACAAATGCGCACAGCGATATTCCAACACCGCATGGTTCTCGATTACCTGCTAGCCGAAGAAGGGGGTGTCTGTGGTACACTGAATGATTCCAACTGTTGCTTAAAAATTGATGACAGCAGTAAAATTTGTTAAAATTACCATAGGAATACGAAAATTGGCCCATGTTCCTGTCCAGACATGGAAAGGCTGGGATGTTGACTTGTTTTCCTGGCTCCCAGGCGGCCCATGACTTAGGCGAGTCTTATTTTATTTGTTATGTGGTTTTGCCATGTTGTTGTTCTTGCCATGTGTCATTCCATGTTTTATGCAGTTAATTCAATGTGTTGTAACCAATATGAATTTGTAATCACCATTTCACCTGATGGTGTTAAACAAATACGCACGGTGCGTCGAACAACACCATCAGTAGTGCGGATTGTATGAATTGCTCTTTTCTAGCCTTTTCTACGTAACTATCTTTCTCAAAACCGCCATGGGTCCTGAAGCAATCTTTGAGGCAAGGGGTGGTGTGAAAGACTGAATTGTAGAACTTCTGCCTCAAAGACTGCTTTTCTGGCCGAGGATTCCTTTGGCTGCTGAATATGATAAGATCAGCTGCAAGGTGTGAAAGATCTGGGCGAGGGTTCCTTTGACTGCTGAATATTTTAAGAATGGCTGCAAGGCCACAGAGATCTCCGGCTGGCAAGGTGTGAAAAAGCACCTGCACACACCCAGCACCCACAAGACCCTGCACTCAGCATTGGGTCATGACCAGCAACTGGAAATGCCCACAGCCAGCACCCCTACCTCCCTGCACCCAGCACCCCCAGGGCCCAGCAACCACCCGCACATGCCCAACACCCCCACCACCCAACACCCACCACCTGGACATGCCCAGCATCTAGCACATCCAAGGATCATCAGCCCCAGCGCAAAGCACCCAGCACCCCCATTGCCTAGCACCCAGCATCACCACTGCCAGCACACAGTACCCAGCTCCCAGACATGCCCAGCACTCAAGACATGCCCAGCAGGCAGCTTCCCTGCTGCCCATCACCCAGCACCCCCAGTGCCCAGCGCACAGCACCCTGACATGCCCAGCACACAGCACCCCTACTGCCCCACACTGCCAGTGTCCAGTACCCAGCAACCAGTCATGCCCAGCACCCAAACATGCCCAGCACTCCACACACCAGAACGCAGCAAACCAGCACCCAACATCTCTAGTGATCAGCACATAGCACCCAGATATGCCCAGCACCCCAAACACGCGCCATCCATCACCCCCACAGCTATTATACCCAGTGCCCAGAAACCAGCATACCCTACACCCCCACGGCCCAGGAACCCCATTACCACACACCCAGACATGCCCAGCACCCGGAAATACACAGCACCCCAGGGCCCAGCACTAACTGCCGGACATGCGCAACATCCAGCACACCCACTGCCAACACACAGCACCTGGACATGCCCACCGCCCAGCACCCGGCATCCCCAGCGTCCAGCACCCTCACTGCGCACCACCCAGAACCCCAAGCGCCGAGCACACAGCACCCCGTCATGTCCAGCAACTGGAAATGCCCACAGCCACCACCCCTAGCTCCCAGCAGCCAGCTCCCCCTGTCCCCAGCACCCAGTCATGCCAAGCACCCGGACATGCCCAGCACCCAACACCCCAGTGCCCAGCACCCAATACCCCCAGCACCTAGTAGCCCCAGCACCCAGCAGCAAGACATAGCCTGCACTTGCTTATGCATGATACCCAGCACTCCCAGGGCCCAGCAACCAGCACTTAGCCCCCAGCACTCGCACTGCCAGCAACCCCAGTGCACAGCATCTGGCATATGGGCATGCCCAGCACACGGACATACCCACCAGCCAGCACCCCTAGTGCCCAACACCCAAAGCTCCCTCCATCCATCACCCTGACATGCCCAGCACTCAGCACCCCCATTACCCAACAGCCAGGATCAAGAAATGCCCATCAAGAAGCACTCCCACGCCTACCACCGCCAGTGCCCAATAACCAGCACACAGACAATGCCCATCAGCCAGCATCCCCAGCAGCCAGCACCAAGCACTCAGTACACAGGCATGCCCAGCACCCTGATATGCATAGTCCCCAGCACCCCCACTGCCCAGCAATCCCAGTGCCCCGGACCCCTCACTTGGACATGCCCAGCACCCAGAGATGCCCAGCACCCCACACCCGCAGTGCCTAGAACCCAGTACCCCCAATGACCGGCACCCAGCGCAGCCCGTGCCCAGCACTGCCTGGAGCCAGCAGCCACCACCACCATGATCATCACCTGCCCATTCCCAGCACCAAGACCTCCCAGTGCCCAGCACAGGGACATGTCGAGCACCCAGATATGCCCAACACCCAGCAACGCCAGCACCCAGCCTTGTCCAGAACCCACTACATTCAGGGCCTAGCACACAGTACCCCCACAGCCCAGCACCAAGCACTGCCAACGATACCAAGGCATGCTGGATGTTGCGCATTTACGGTGCTGGAGATGGCTGGGTGCTGGGCAGTTGGGAAGGGGCTGTAAAGGTGAGAGCCGCGAACATATTTCAGTCCTGGCTAAATGTGTGTGGGAGAGGACGGGGCGCTTGACTGCTTTCCAGTGGAGCTCCCGCAAGGTTGACGGTTGAGTGCTATAGCAAGCGCATACCCCGGTGTTGGTGGGGACCGCAAAGGGCTGCCAGGGAAGGCGAGTGCATCGAACATTGGCCGTGGTTCCTTCAGTGTTGGAGCGCCATCTAGTGGGTAGACGTTTCGGAGCCTGGCTCTGAGGACGGTAGGACGAAGGTTGATGTTCAGGTGGGAGACCAAAGGGAGGGGGCCGGTGGTGTTGGGGCTGAGAAGGGGCTGCCATGGGAAGGTGAGGGCCAGCATCAGCCTTCAGTGCTGGCTACTTGTCTGTTGCAGCCCCATGTGGTGGGTGGCTATTTCGGAGCTTGGCTCTGATAAGGGTAATGACTGTGATGAATTCAGGTGTGAAAATAGACAGAGAGCCCCGGTGTTGGTGGGGCTGAGGAGTGGCAGCCAAGGGAAGGTGAGGGCCAGTATAAGCCTTCAAGCCTGGCAACGTCTGTGCCTGAGTCCCATGTGGTGCGTGGCCGCTTCGGAGCTTGGCTCTGATGAGGGCAAGGGTTAGGCAGAGGTTAGGAGGGAGAAGGGACACGGAGCTCCGGTTTTGGTGGGGCTGAGAAGGGACTACCAAGCAAATGTGAGGGCCAACATCAAGCTTGAGTCCAGGCTACTTCCGTGCCTGAGTCCCATGTGGTGGATGGCCGCTTCGGAGCTTGGCTCTGATGAGGGAAAGGCTTAGGCAGAGGTTTGGAGGGAGAACAGACACAGAGCCTCGTTCTTGGTGGAGCTGCCAAGGGAAGGGTAGGGCCAGTACAATGCGTCGGTCCTGGCAACCTCTGTGCCTGAGTCCAAAGTGGTGGGTGGCCTTTCCGGTGCTTGGGTCTGATGAGGGCAAGTGTTATGCAGAGCTTAGGTGGCAGAACAGACACAGACCCCGGTGTTGGTGGAGCTGAGGAGTGGCAGCCAAGGGAAGGTGAGGGCTAGTATAAGCCTTCAAGCCTGGCAGCATCTGTGCCTGAGTCCCATGTGGTGGGTGGCCGCTTCGGAGCTTCGCTCTGATGAGGGCACGGGATAGGGTGAGGTTAGGTGGGAGGACAGACACAGAGCCCCCAGTATTGGTGGGGCTGAGGAGGGGCTGCCAATGGAATGTGAGGGCAGTAGAAGCCTCCAGTCCAGCCTACTTCTGTGCCTGAGTCCATGAGGTGGGTGGCTATTCCGGTGCTTGGGTCTGATGAGGGCAAGGGTTAGGCAGAGCTTAGGTGGCAAGACAGACACAGATCCCAGTGTTGGTGGAGCTGAGGAGTGGCAGCCAAGGGAAGGTAAGGGCCAGTATAAGCCTTCAAGCCTGGCAACGTCTGTGCCTGAGTCCCATGTGGTGCGTGGCCGCTTCGGAGCTTGGCTCTGATGAGGGAAAGGGTTAGGCAGAGGTTAGGAGGGAGAAGGGACATGGAGCTCCGGTTTTGGTTTGGCTGAGAAGGGACTGCCAAGCAAATGTGAAAGCCAACATCAAGCTTGAGTCCAGGCTACTTCTGTACAGAGTGCGATATGGACGGTGGCCATTTCGGAGCTTGGCTCTGATAATGGTAAAGGGTAGGGTGAGATTAGGTGGGAGAACAGACACAGAGTCCTGTTATTGTTGGGACCGAGGAGGGGCTACCAAGGGAAGGTGAGGGCCAGCATGAACGTCAGTCCTGGCTACTTCCGTGCCTGAGTCCCATGAGGTGGGTGGCCGATTCGGAGCTTGGCTCTGATGAGGGAACGGTTTAGGCAGAGGTTTGGAGGGAGAACAGACACAGAGCCCCGGTGTTGGTGGGGCTGCCAAGCAAAGGTGAGGGCCAGCATCAAGCTTGAGTCCTGGCTACTTCTGTACGGAGTCCAAAGGGGAGGGCGGCCATTTCGGAGCTTGGCTCTGATGAGGGCACGGCATAGGGTGAGGTTAGGTGGGAGGACAGACACAGAGCCCCCAATATTGGTGGGGCTGAGGAGGGGCTGCCAATGGAATGTGAGGGCAGTATAAGTCTGCAGTCCTGGCTACTTCTGTGCCTGAGTGCCATGTGGTGTGTGGCCGTTCCGGTGCTTGGCTCTGATGAGGGCAAGGGTTAGGCAGAGCGTAGGTGGCAGAACAGACACAGAGCCCCGGTGTTGATGGAGCTGAGGAGTGGCAGCCAAGGGAAGGTGAGGGCCAGTATAAGCCTTCAAGCCTGGCAACGTCCGTGCCTGAGTCCCATGTGGTGGGAGGCCGATTCGGAGCTTGGGTCTGATAAGGGAAAAGGATAGGCAGAGGTTTGGAGGGAGAACAGACACAGAGTCCCGTTATTGTTGGGACCGAGGAGGGGCTACCAAGGGAAGGTGAGGGCCAGCATCAACGTCAGTCCTGGCTACTTCTGTGCCACAGTCCCATGTGGTGGGTGGCCGTTTCGGAGCTTGGCTCTGATGAGGGAAAGGCTTAGGCAGAGGTTTGGAGGGAGAACAGACACAGAGCCTCGTTCTTGGTGGAGCTGCCAAGGGAAAGGTAGGGCCAGTACAACACGTCTGTCCTGGCAACCTCTGTGCCTGAGTCCAATGTGGTGGGTTGCCACTTCGGAGCTTGGCTCTGATTAGGGTACGGACGTGGTTGAATTCAGATGCGAGAAGAGACACAGAGCCCCGGTGCTGGTGGGGCTGCCAAGCAAAGGTGAGGGCCAGCATCAAGCTTGAGTCCAGGCTACTTCTGTACAGAGTGCAATATGGACGGTGGCCATTTTGGAGCTTGGCTCTGATAAAGGTAAGGGGTAGGGTGAGATTAGGTGGGAGAACAGACACAGAGTCCTGTTATTGTTGGGACCGAGGAGGGGCTACCAAGGGAAGGTGAGGGCCAGCATCAACTTCAGTCCTGGCTACTTCCGTGCCTGAGTCCCATGAGGTGGGGGGCCGTTCCGGTGCTTGGCTCTGATGAGGGAAAGGTTTAGGCAGAGGTTAGGAGGGAGAAGGGACACGGAGCTCCGGTGTTAGTGGGGCTGAGAAGGGACTACCAAGCAAATGTGAGGGCCAACATCAAGCTTGAGTCCAGGCTACTTCTGTGCCACAGTCCCATGTGGTGGGTGGCCGCTTCGGAGCTTGGCTCTCATGAGGGAAAGGCTTAGGCAGAGGTTTGCAGGGAGAACAGACACAGAGCCTCGTTCTTGGTGGAGCTGCCAAGGGAAAGGTAGGGCCAGTAGAACGCGTCTGTCCTGGCAAGCTCTGTGCCTGAGTCCAATCTGGTGGGTTGCCACTTCGGAGCTTGGCTCTGATTAGGGTACGGACGTGGTTGAATTCAGATGCGAGAAGAGACACAGAGCCCCGGTGTTGGTGGGGCTGCCAAGCAAAGGTGAGGGCCAGCATCAAGCTTGAGTCCAGGCTACTTCTGTACAGAGTGCGATATAGACGGTGGCCATTTCGGAGCTTGGCTACTGGGAAGAAAGTTAACCCTGTCCCAGCTGGAACCAGGACAACCCAGCACCCAGACATGCCCAACACCCACACATACCCAGCACAACCAGGGCAGAGCACACAGCACACGCACGTGCCAAGAAACAAGCACCCCCAGAGCACAGAACCCAGCAACTCCAGAGCACAGGCCCAGCACCGGATATGCCCAGCACCCAGCACCCAGTACCTCCAGCACCAAGAGATGCCCTGTACTCAGTTATGCATAGTACCCAGCAATACTAGGGCCCCGCAACCACACCAGCCAGAACCCAGCAACCCGAGTGCCCAGCCCCCAGCAACCTCAGGGCCCAGCCCCCAGCACCCGCACATTCCCAGTACCCAGCAACCCCACTGCCCAACCCACCCCCCGGACATGCCCAGCACACAGCACCCCCAGGGACCACCACCCCCAGCGCCCAGTACCCAGCACCCAAACATGCCCAGCACCCAAACATGCCCAGCATGCTACACACCAGAACACAGCAAACCAGTCCCCAACATCCCCAGTGATCAGCACGTAGCACCCGGACATGCCCAGCACCCAGCACGCCCAGTGCCCTGCACCCAGTACACCAAACACCCACCACCATACAGGTCTCGCAGCCAGCACCTCCCCAGTGCCCAGAAACCAGCATACCCAACACCCCCACAGCCCAAGAACCCGTTTACCCAGCATCCAGACATGCCCAGCACTCGGACATACACAGCACCCCCAGGGCCCAGCACTAACTCCTGGACAGGTGCACAACCCAGCACCCCAACCGCCAACAAACAGCACCTGGACATGCCCACCACTCAGCAGCCCCAGTGCCCAGCACCCAGCACCGCAACAGCCAGCATCCCCAGCGTCCAGCACCCTCACCGCCGACCACCCAGAACCCCAAGTGCCGAGCACACAGCATCCGCACATGCCCAGCACCTGGACACGCCCAGCACCTGGTCATGTCCAGCAACTGAAATGCCCACAGCCAGCACCCCTAGCTCCCAGCAGCCAGCACCCCCAGTGCCCAGCATCAGTCATGCCAAGGACGAGGACATGCCCAACACCCCAGTGGCCAACACCCAATACCCCCAGCACTCAGCAGCAAGACATACCCTGCACCCGCTTATGCATAGTACCCAGCACTCCCAGGGCCCAGCAACCAGCACCCACAGGACTTAGCACCCAGCAACCCCAGTGCACAGCACCCACTAACCCCAGTGCCCAGCATCCCCAGCGCACAGCATCCGGCATATGGACATACCCAGCACACGGACATACCCACTAGCCAGCACCCCTAGTGCCCAGCACCCAAAACTCCCTCCATCCATCACCCAGACGTGCCCAGTGCTCAGCGCCCCCAACAGCCAGGATCAGAAAATGCCCAGCAACAAGCACTCCCATGCCTACCACCGCCAGTGCCCAATAACCAGCACACAGACAATGCCCACCAGCCAGCATCCAGAACCCAGCGCCAAGCACTCAGTACACAGGCATGCCCAGCACCCTGATATGCATAGTCCCCAGCACCCCCAGTGCCCAGCAGTCCCATTGCCCCGGACCCATCACTTGGACATGCTCAGCACCCAGAGATGTCCAGCACCCCGCACGCCCAGTGCCTAGAACCCAGTACCCCCAATGACCAGCACCCAGCGCAGCCAGTGCCCAGCACTGCCTGTAGCCAGCATCCACCACCCAGACACGATCATCATCTGCCCATTCCCAGCACCAAATCCTCCCAGTGCCCAGCACAGGGACATGGCGAGCACCCAGATATGCCCAACACCCAGCAACCGCAGCACCCAGACCTGTCCAGAACCCACTACACTCAGGGCCTAGCACACAGTACCCCCACGACCCAGCACCGACACATGCCCAGCACCAAGCACTGCCAAAGATCCCAAGGGGTGCTAGGTGTGCTGGATGTTGCGCATTTGCGGTGCTGGAGATGGCTGGGTGCTGGGCAGCTGAGAAGGGGTTGTAAAGGGAAGGTGAGCGCCGCGAACATATTTCAGCCCTGGCTAAATGTGTGTGGGAGCTCCACGGGGCGCTTGTCTGCTTTGCAGTTGGGCTGCGGCAAGGTTGACGGTTGAGTGCTACGGCAAGCGCCTAGCCCCGGTGGTGATGGGGACCTCAAAGGGCTGCCGGGGCAGGCGAGTGGGACGCACAAGTCATCTTGGTTCCCTCTGTGTTGGAGCGCCATCTGGTGGGTAGACGTTTCAGAGCCTGGCTCTGATGAAGGTAACATGTCGGTTGATGTTAAGGTGGGAGACCAAAGAGAAGGGAGCAGGGGTTGGTGGGGCTGACAAGAGATCGTGAGGGCCAGCATCAGCCTTGGTTCCTGGCTACTTCAGTGCCTAAGCCCCAAGTTGCGGGTGGCCTCTTTGGAGCTTGGCTCTGATGAGGGTAAGGGATATGTCGAGCTAAGTGCGAGAACAGACACAGAGCCCCGGTATTGGTGCGGCTGAGAAGGGGCTGCCAAGGGACCGTGAGGGCCAGCATCAGCCTTGGTTCCTGGCTACTTCAGTGCCTGAGCCCCATGTCGAGGGTGGCCGCTGCGGAGCTTGGCTCTGATGAGGGTAAAGGATATGTGGAGGATAAGTGGCAGAACAGAGACAGAGCCCCGGTGTTGGTGGGGCTGCCTAGGGACTGCAAATGGAAGGGGAGGGCCAGCACCACCCTTGATTCCTGGCTATCTCAGTGCCAAGCCCCATGTGGAGGGTGGCCGCTGCGGAGCTTTGCCCTGATGAGGGTAAGGGATATGTCGAGGATACGTGGGAGAACAGAGACAGAGACCCGGTATTGGTGGGGCTGAGAAGGGGCTGCAAAGAGATCGTGAGGGCCAGCATCAACCTTGATTCCTGGCTATCTCAGTGTCAAGCCCCACGTGGAGGGTGGTCGCTGCGGAGCTTGGCTCCGATGAGGGTAAGGGATAGGTTGCTGTTAGGTGCGAGCAGAGACCCGGTATTGGTGGTGCTGAGACGGGGCTGCCCTTCAGTGCCTGAGCCCCATGTTGAGGGTGGCCACTTCGGAGCTCTGTCCTGATGAGGGTAAGGGATATGTCGAGGCTAAGTGGGAGAACAGAGACAGAGACCCGGTATTGGTGGGGCTGAGAAGGGGCTGCAAAGAGATCGTGAGGGCCAGCATCAACCTTGATTCCTGGCTCAGTGCAAAGCCCCACGTGGTGGCCGCTGCGGAGCTTTGCTCCGATGAGGGTAAGGGATAGGTCGCTGTTAGGTGCGAGCAGAGACACAGAGCCCCGGTATTGCTGGGGCTGAAGAGGGGGCCGACAAGAGACCGTGAGGGCCAGCATCAACCTTGGTTCCTGGCTACTTCAGTGCCTAGCTCCATGTGGCCGGTGGCCACTTCGGAGATTGGCCCTGAGAAGGGTCAGGGCTAGGTTGAGGTTAGGTGGAAGAAGAGGCACAGAGCCCCGGTGTTGGTGAGACAGAGAAGGGGCTGCCAAGAGATCGTGAGGGCCGGCATCAACCTTGGTTCCTGGCTACTACAGTGCCTAAGCCCTACTTCCATACCTAAGCGCCACTTGGAGAGTGGTCGCTTCGGAGGTGGCCCTGGTGAGAGTCAGGGCTAGGTTAATGTTAGGCGAGGGAACAGACTCAGAGCCCCTGTGTTGGCGAGGCTGCCAAGGAAGGTGTGGGCCAGCATCATCCGCGAGTCCTGGCTCTTCAGTGCCAAGTCCTATGTGGAGTTTGGCCGCTTCGGAAGCTTGGCTCTGAGGAGGGTAAGGGATATGTAGAGGATGAATGGGAGAACAGAGACAGAGCCCCGGTGTTGGTGGGGCTGAGAATGGGCTGCCAAGAGATCGTGAGGGCCAGCATCATCCTTGAGTCCTGGCTATGTCTATGCCTGAGCCGGTGGAGGTGGGTGGCCGTTTCGGAGCTTGCCTCTGAGGAGGATAAGGGATAGTTTGAGGTTCTGCGGAGATAACGAGATCCTTCTGCATTAGTTAACGCCACCCACCACATGGACTCCAAAGGAGGAGTAGCCCCTTCCCGGTCCCACTAGCCCTCTCCCTTATTCTCTAACCTAAATATCAACCTTTGCCTTACCATCTCTCAAGCCCATTTCCTAAACGGCTTCCCACCAGAGGGCGCTCCAACACAGAAAGAACCAGCTGTTCTGGTTGAAAGCTGTTTCTGGCTCTTGCCTTTCGTGGAAGCCCTTTCCGAGGGAGCTGCTCTCGCTCTACCACCCAACCAGCAACCTTACCACAGCCCAACTGCAAAGCAGTCGATCCCCTCTTCGGGCTCCCATAAACTAACAGGCAGGACTGAAAGATGTTGGTGGCTCTCACCTTCCCTTGATAGCCCCTTCTCAGCTGCCCAACACCCAGCCAGCTCCAGCACCCCAAATGTGCCATATCCACCACACCTAGCACTCCTTGCTACACATTGGTGGTGCCTGGTGCTAGGCATGTTCCGTTGCTGAGTCGTGGGGGTGTTGGGGGGTGGGAACTGCGGGGACTGGCTTCTTGTCATGTCCTGGTGCTGGGGATGCTGGGTGCTGTGTGCTGGGCTCCGGGGCTGCTGGGCATGTCGAGGTGCTGTGCATTGGTGGTGGGTGTGCTGCGTTGTGTGCATGTGTGGGAATCAGTGCTGGGCCATGGGAGTGCTGGGCCCTGGCAGTGCTGGGTGGAGGGTATGATGGGTGCATGTGTTGGTTTAACCCCAGCCAGCAAATAAACCCCACGCAGCCACTGGCTCACCTCCCCCCCCACCCCGTGGGATTGGGGAGAGAATCGAGAAGGCACAAGTAGGAAAGCTCCCGTGTTGAGATAAAAACAGTTTAATGGTTGAAATAAAACGAAGTAGAACAGTAATAATAACAATGAGAACAACAACAACAACAGACGATACAAAGCAGGCAATGCACAATGCAACTGCTCACCGCTGCCGACCGCGTGTCATGAACTGGGGGGGGAGGGGGTGTCGTTTCAGTGCCAAGCCCCATGTGGAGGGTGGCCGCTTCGGAGGTGGCCCTGGTGAGAGTCAGGGCTAGGTTGATGTTAGGCGGGAGAACAGACTCAGAGCCCCGGTGTTGGTGGGGCTGCCTAGGGACTGCAAATGGAAGGGGAGGGCCAGCACCACCCTTGATTCCTGGCTATCTCAGTGCCAAGCCCCATGTGGAGGGTGGCCGCTGCGGAGCTTTGCCCTGATGAGGGTAAGGGATATGTCGAGGATTCGTGGGAGAACAGAGACAGAGCCCCGGTATTGGTGGGGCTGCAAAGAGATCGTGAGGGCCAGCATCAACCTTATTCTGGCTACTTCCCTATCTAAGCCCCACGTGGAGAGTGGTCGCTTCGGAGCTGGGCCCTGATGAGGGTCAGGGCTAGGTTGAGGTTAGGTGGGAGAACAGAGACAGAGCCCCGGCATTGGTGCGCCTGAGAAGGGGCTGCGCAGTGATCGTGAGGGCCAGCATCAACCTTGATTCCTGGCTACTGCCGTACCTAAGCCCCACATGAAGAGTGGTCGCTTCGGAGCTTGGCTCCGATGAGGGTAAGGGATAGGTCGCTGTTAGGTGCGAGCAGAGACACAGAGCCCCGGTATTGGTGGGGCTGAAGAGGGGGCCGACAAGAGACCGTGAGGGCCAGCATCAACCTTGGTTCCTGGCTACTGCAGTGCCAAGCCCCATGTGGAGGGTGGCCTCTTCGGAGCTCTGCCCTGATGAGGGTAAGGGATATGTCGAGGCTAAGTGGGAGAACAGAGACAGAGACCCGGTGTTGGTGGGGCTGAGAATGGGCTGCCAAGAGATCGTGAGGGCCAGCATCATCCTTGAGTCCTGGCTATGTCTATGCCTGAGCCGGTGGAGGTGGGTGGCCGTTTCGGAGCTTGCCTCTGAGGAGGATAAGGGATAGTTTGAGGTTCTGCGGAGATAACGAGATCCTTCTGCATTAGTTAACGCCACCCACCACATGGACTCCAAACGAGGAGTAGCCCCTTCCCGGTCCCACTAGCCCTCTCCCTTATTCTCTAACCTAAATATCAACCTTTGCCTTACCATCTCTCAAGCCCATTTCCTAAACGGCTTCCCACCAGAGGGCGCTCCAACACAGAAAGAACCAGCTGTTCTGGTTGAAAGCTGTTTCTGGCTCTTGCCTTTCGTGGAAGCCCTTTCCGAGGGAGCTGCTCTCGCTCTACCACCCAACCAGCAACCTTACCACAGCCCAACTGCAAAGCAGTCGATCCCCTCTTCGGGCTCCCATAAACTAACAGGCAGGACTGAAAGATGTTGGTGGCTCTCACCTTCCCTTGATAGCCCCTTCTCAGCTGCCCAACACCCAGCCAGCTCCAGCACCCCAAATGTGCCATATCCACCACACCTAGCACTCCTTGCTACACATTGGTGGTGCCTGGTGCTAGGCATGTTCCGTTGCTGAGTCGTGGGGGTGTTGGGGGGTGGGAACTGCGGGGACTGGCTTCTTGTCATGTCCTGGTGCTGTCCTGGTGGCCACTTCGGAGATTGGCCCTGATAAGGGTCAGGGCTAGGTTGAGGTTAGGTGGAAGAAGAGGCACAGAGCCCCGGTGTTGGTGAGACAGAGAAGGGGCTGCCAAGAGATCGTGAGGGCCGGCATCAACCTTGGTTCCTGGCTACTACAGTGCCTAAGCCCTACTTCCGTACCTAAGCCCCACTTGGAGAGTGGTCGCTTCGGAGGTGGCCCTGGTGAGAGTCAGGGCTAGGTTGATGTTAGGCGGGAGAACAGACTCAGAGCCCCGGTGATGGTGGGGCTGCCTAGGGACTGCAAATGGAAGGGGAGGGCCAGCACCACCCTTGATTCCTGGCTATCTCAGTGCCAAGCCCCATGTGGAGGGTGGCCGCTGCGGAGCTTTGCCCTGATGAGGGTAAGGGATATGTCGAGGATTCGTGGGAGAACAGAGACAGAGCCCCGGTATTGGTGGGGCTGCAAAGAGATCGTGAGGGCCAGCATCAACCTTGATTCCTGGCTACTGCCGTACCTAAGCCCCACATGAAGAGTGGTCGCTTCGGAGCTTGGCTCCGATGAGGGTAAGGGATAGGTCGCTGTTAGGTGCAAGCAGAGACACAGAGCCCCGGTATTGGTGGGGCTGAAGAGGGGGCCGACAAGAGACCGTGAGGGCCAGCATCAACCTTGGTTCCTGGCTACTTCAGTGCCAAGCCCCATGTGGAGGGTGGCCTCTTCGGAGCTCTGCCCTGATGAGGGTAAGGGATATGTCGAGGCTAAGTGGGAGAACAGAGACAGAGACCCGGTTTTGGTGGCCTGAGAAGGGGCTGCCAAGGGACCGTGAGGGCCAGCATCAGCCTTGGTTCCTGGCTACTTCAGTGCCTAGCTCCATGTGGCCGGTGGCCACTTCGGAGATTGGCCCTGAGAAGGGTCAGGGCTAGGTTGAGGTTAGGTGGAAGAAGAGGCACAGAGCCCCGGTGTTGGTGAGACAGAGAAGGGGCTGCCAAGAGATCGTGAGGGCCGGCATCAACCTTGGTTCCTGGCTACTACAGTGCCTAAGCCCTACTTCCGTACCTAAGCCCCACTTGGAGAGTGGTCGCTTCGGAGGTGGCCCTGGTGAGAGTCAGGGCTAGGTTAATGTTAGGCGAGGGAACAGACTCAGAGCCCCTGTGTTGGCGAGGCTGCCAAGGAAGGTGTGGGCCAGCATCATCCGCGAGTCCTGGCTCTTCAGTGCCAAGTCCTATGTGGCGTTTGGCCTCTTCGGAAGCTTGGCTCTGAGGAGGGTAAGGGATATGTAGAGGATGAATGGGAGAACAGAGACAGAGCCCCGGTGTTGGTGGGGCTGAGAATGGGCTGCCAAGAGATCGTGAGGGCCAGCATCATCCTTGAGTCCTGGCTATTTCTATGCCTGAGCCGGTGGAGGTGGGTGGCCGTTTCGGAGCTTGCCTCTGAGGAGGATAAGGGATAGTTTGAGGTTCTGCGTAGATAACGAGATCCTTCTGCATTAGTTAACGCCACCCACCACATGGACTCCAAACGAGGAGTAGCCCCTTCCCGGTCCCACTAGCCCTCTCCCTTATTCTCTAACCTAAATATCAACCTTTGCCTTACCATCTCTCAAGCCCATTTCCTAAACGGCTTCCCACCAGAGGGCGCTCCAACACAGAAAGAACCAGCTGTTCTGGTTGAAAGCTGTTTCTGGCTCTTGCCTTTCGTGGAAGCCCTTTCCGAGGGAGCTGCTCTCGCTCTACCACCCAACCAGCAACCTTACCACAGCCCAACTGCAAAGCAGTCGATCCCCTCTTCGGGCTCCCATAAACTAACAGGCAGGACTGAAAGATGTTGGTGGCTCTCACCTTCCCTTGATAGCCCCTTCTCAGCTGCCCAACACCCAGCCAGCTCCAGCACCCCAAATGTGCCATATCCACCACACCTAGCACTCCTTGCTACACATTGGTGGTGCCTGGTGCTAGGCATGTTCCGTTGCTGAGTCGTGGGGGTGTTGGGGGGTGGGAACTGCGGGGACTGGCTTCTTGTCATGTCCTGGTGCTGGGGATGCTGGGTGCTGTGTGCTGGGCTCCGGGGCTGCTGGGCATGTCGAGGTGCTGTGCATTGGTGGTGGGTGTGCTGGGTTGTGTGCATGTGTGGGAATAGGTGCTGGGCCATGGGAGTGCTGGGCCCTGGCAGTGCTGGGTGGAGGGTATGATGGGTGCATGTGTTGGTTTAACCCCAGCCAGCAAATAAACCCCACGCAGCCGCTGGCTCACCTCCCCCCCCACCCCGTGGGATTGGGGAGAGAATCGAGAAGGCACAAGTAGGAAAGCTCCCGTGTTGAGATAAAAACAGTTTAATGGTTGAAATAAAACGAAGTAGAACAGTAATAATAACAATGAGAACAACAACAACAACAGACGATACAAAGCAGGCAATGCACAATGCAACTGCTCACCGCTGCCGACCGCGTGTCATGAACTGGGGGGGGGAGGGGGTGTCGTTTCAGTGCCAAGCCCCATGTGGAGGGTGGCCGCTTCGGAGGTGGCCCTGGTGAGAGTCAGGGCTAGGTTGATGTTAGGCGGGAGAACAGACTCAGAGCCCCGGTGATGGTGGGGCTGCCTAGGGACTGCAAATGGAAGGGGAGGGCCAGCACCACCCTTGATTCCTGGCTATCTCAGTGCCAAGCCCCATGTGGAGGGTGGCCGCTGCGGAGCTTTGCCCTGATGAGGGTAAGGGATATGTCGAGGATTCGTGGGAGAACAGAGACAGAGCCCCGGTATTGGTGGGGCTGCAAAGAGATCGTGAGGGCCAGCATCAACCTTATTCTGGCTACTTCCCTATCTAAGCCCCACGTGGAGAGTGGTCGCTTCGGAGCTGGGCCCTGATGAGGGTCAGGGCTAGGTTGAGGTTAGGTGGGAGAACAGAGACAGAGCCCCGGCATTGGTGCGCCTGAGAAGGGGCTGCGCAGTGATCGTGAGGGCCAGCATCAACCTTGATTCCTGGCTACTGCCGTACCTAAGCCCCACATGAAGAGTGGTCGCTTCGGAGCTTGGCTCCGATGAGGGTAAGGGATAGGTCGCTGTTAGGTGCGAGCAGAGACACAGAGCCCCGGTATTGGTGGGGCTGAAGAGGGGGCCGACAAGAGACCGTGAGGGCCAGCATCAACCTTGGTTCCTGGCTACTTCAGTGCCAAGCCCCATGTGGAGGGTGGCCTCTTCGGAGCTCTGCCCTGATGAGGGTAAGGGATATGTCGAGGCTAAGTGGGAGAACAGAGACAGAGACTAGGTTTTGGTGGCCTGAGAAGGGGCTGCCAAGGGACCGTGAGGGCCAGCATCAGCCTTGGTTCGTGGCTACTTCAGTGCCTAGCTCCATGTGGCCGGTGGCCACTTCGGAGATTGGCCCTGAGAAGGGTCAGGGCTAGGTTGAGGTTAGGTGGAAGAAGAGGCACAGAGCCCCGGTGTTGGTGAGACAGAGAAGGGGCTGCCAAGAGATCGTGAGGGCCGGCATCAACCTTGGTTCCTGGCTACTACAGTGCCTAAGCCCTACTTCCGTACCTAAGCCCCACTTGGAGAGTGGTCGCTTCGGAGGTGGCCCTGGTGAGAGTCAGGGCTAGGTTAATGTTAGGCGAGGGAACAGACTCAGAGCCCCTGTGTTGGCGAGGCTACCAAGGAAGGTGTGGGCCAGCATCATCCGCGAGTCCTGGCTCTTCAGTGCCAAGTCCTATGTGGCGTTTGGCCGCTTCGGAAGCTTGGCTCTGAGGAGGGTAAGGGATATGTAGAGGATGAATGGGAGAACAGAGACAGAGCCCCGGTGTTGGTGGGGCTGAGAATGGGCTGCCAAGAGATCGTGAGGGCCAGCATCATCCTTGAGTCCTGGCTATTTCTATGCCTGAGCCGGTGGAGGTGGGTGGCCGTTTCGGAGCTTGCCTCTGAGGAGGATAAGGGATAGTTTGAGGTTCTGCGGAGATGACGAGATCCTTCTGCATTAGTTAACGCCACCCACCACATGGACTCCAAACGAGGAGTAGCCCCTTCCCGGTCCCACTAGCCCTCTCCCTTATTCTCTAACCTAAATATCAACCTTTGCCTTACCATCTCTCAAGCCCATTTCCTAAACGGCTTCCCACCAGAGGGCGCTCCAACACAGAAAGAACCAGCTGTTCTGGTTGAAAGCTGTTTCTGGCTCTTGCCTTTCGTGGAAGCCCTTTCCGAGGGAGCTGCTCTCGCTCTACCACCCAACCAGCAACCTTACCACAGCCCAACTGCAAAGCAGTCGATCCCCTCTTCGGGCTCCCATAAACTAACAGGCAGGACTGAAAGATGTTGGTGGCTCTCACCTTCCCTTGATAGCCCCTTCTCAGCTGCCCAACACCCAGCCAGCTCCAGCACCCCAAATGTGCCATATCCACCACACCTAGCACTCCTTGCTACACATTGGTGGTGCCTGGTGCTAGGCATGTTCCGTTGCTGAGTCGTGGGGGTGTTGGGGGGTGGGAACTGCGGGGACTGGCTTCTTGTCATGTCCTGGTGCTGGGGATGCTGGGTGCTGTGTGCTGGGCTCCGGGGCTGCTGGGCATGTCGAGGTGCTGTGCATTGGTGGTGGGTGTGCTGCGTTGTGTGCATGTGTGGGAATCAGTGCTGGGCCATGGGAGTGCTGGGCCCTGGCAGTGCTGGGTGGAGGGTATGATGGGTGCATGTGTTGGTTTAACCCCAGCCAGCAAATAAACCCCACGCAGCCGCTGGCTCACCTCCCCCCCCACCCCGTGGGATTGGGGAGAGAATCGAGAAGGCACAAGTAGGAAAGCTCCCGTGTTGAGATAAAAACAGTTTAATGGTTGAAATAAAACGAAGTAGAACAGTAATAATAACAATGAGAACAACAACAACAACAGACGATACAAAGCAGGCAATGCACAATGCAACTGCTCACCGCTGCCGACCGCGTGTCATGAACTGGGGGGGGAGGGGGTGTCGTTTCAGTGCCAAGCCCCATGTGGAGGGTGGCCGCTTCGGAGGTGGCCCTGGTGAGAGTCAGGGCTAGGTTGATGTTAGGCGGGAGAACAGACTCAGAGCCCCGGTGTTGGTGGGGCTGCCTAGGGACTGCAAATGGAAGGGGAGGGCCAGCACCACCCTTGATTCCTGGCTATCTCAGTGCCAAGCCCCATGTGGAGGGTGGCCGCTGCGGAGCTTTGCCCTGATGAGGGTAAGGGATATGTCGAGGATTCGTGGGAGAACAGAGACAGAGCCCCGGTATTGGTGGGGCAGCAAAGAGATCGTGAGGGCCAGCATCAACCTTATTCTGGCTACTTCCCTATCTAAGCCCCACGTGGAGAGTGGTCGCTTCGGAGCTGGGCCCTGATGAGGGTCAGGGCTAGGTTGAGGTTAGGTGGGAGAACAGAGACAGAGCCCCGGCATTGGTGCGCCTGAGAAGGGGCTGCGCAGTGATCGTGAGGGCCAGCATCAACCTTGATTCCTGGCTACTGCCGTACCTAAGCCCCACATGAAGAGTGGTCGCTTCGGAGCTTGGCTCCGATGAGGGTAAGGGATAGGTCGCTGTTAGGTGCGAGCAGAGACACAGAGCCCCGGTATTGGTGGGGCTGAAGAGGGGGCCGACAAGAGACCGTGAGGGCCAGCATCAACCTTGGTTCCTGGCTACTTCAGTGCCAAGCCCCATGTGGAGGGTGGCCTCTTCGGAGCTCTGCCCTGATGAGGGTAAGGGATATGTCGAGGCTAAGTGGGAGAACAGAGACAGAGACCCGGTTTTGGTGGCCTGAGAAGGGGCTGCCAAGGGACCGTGAGGGCCAGCATCCGCCTTGGTTCCTGGCTACTTCAGTGCCTAGCTCCATGTGGCCGGTGGCCACTTCGGAGATTGGCCCTGAGAAGGGTCAGGGCTAGGTTGAGGTTAGGTGGAAGAAGAGGCACAGAGCCCCGGTGTTGGTGAGACAGAGAAGGGGCTGCCAAGAGATCGTGAGGGCCGGCATCAACCTTGGTTCCTGGCTACTACAGTGCCTAAGCCCTACTTCCGTACCTAAGCCCCACTTGGAGAGTGGTCGCTTCGGAGGTGGCCCTGGTGAGAGTCAGGGCTAGGTTAATGTTAGGCGAGGGAACAGACTCAGAGCCCCTGTGTTGGCGAGGCTGCCAAGGAAGGTGTGGGCCAGCATCATCCGCGAGTCCTGGCTCTTCAGTGCCAAGTCCTATGTGGCGTTTGGCCTCTTCGGAAGCTTGGCTCTGAGGAGGGTAAGGGATATGTAGAGGATGAATGGGAGAACAGAGACAGAGCCCCGGTGTTGGTGGGGCTGAGAATGGGCTGCCAAGAGATCGTGAGGGCCAGCATCATCCTTGAGTCCTGGCTATTTCTATGCCTGAGCCGGTGGAGGTGGGTGGCCGTTTCGGAGCTTGCCTCTGAGGAGGATAAGGGATAGTTTGAGGTTCTGCGGAGATGACGAGATCCTTCTGCATTAGTTAACGCCACCCACCACATGGACTCCAAACGAGGAGTAGCCCCTTCCCGGTCCCACTAGCCCTCTCCCTTATTCTCTAACCTAAATATCAACCTTTGCCTTACCATCTCTCAAGCCCATTTCCTAAACGGCTTCCCACCAGAGGGCGCTCCAACACAGAAAGAACCAGCTGTTCTGGTTGAAAGCTGTTTCTGGCTCTTGCCTTTCGTGGAAGCCCTTTCCGAGGGAGCTGCTCTCGCTCTACCACCCAACCAGCAACCTTACCACAGCCCAACTGCAAAGCAGTCGATCCCCTCTTCGGGCTCCCATAAACTAACAGGCAGGACTGAAAGATGTTGGTGGCTCTCACCTTCCCTTGATAGCCCCTTCTCAGCTGCCCAACACCCAGCCAGCTCCAGCACCCCAAATGTGCCATATCCACCACACCTAGCACTCCTTGCTACACATTGGTGGTGCCTGGTGCTAGGCATGTTCCGTTGCTGAGTCGTGGGGGTGTTGGGGGGTGGGAACTGCGGGGACTGGCTTCTTGTCATGTCCTGGTGCTGGGGATGCTGGGTGCTGTGTGCTGGGCTCCAGGGCTGCTGGGCATGTCGAGGTGCTGTGCATTGGTGGTGGGTGTGCTGGGTTGCGTGCATGTGTGGGAATCAGTGCTGGGCCATGGGAGTGCTGGGCCCTGGCAGTGCTGGGTGGAGGGTATGATGGGTGCATGTGTTGGTTTAACCCCAGCCAGCAAATAAACCCCACGCAGCCGCTGGCTCACCTCCCCCCCCACCCCGTGGGATTGGGGAGAGAATCGAGAAGGCACAAGTAGGAAAGCTCCCGTGTTGAGATAAAAACAGTTTAATGGTTGAAATAAAACGAAGTAGAACAGTAATAATAATAATGAGAACAACAACAACAACAGACGATACAAAGCAGGCAATGCACAATGCAACTGCTCACCGCTGCCGACCGCGTGTCATGAACTGGGGGGGGAGGGGGTGTCGTTTCAGTGCCAAGCCCCATGTGGAGGGTGGCCGCTTCGGAGCTTTGCCCTGATGAGGGTAAGGGATATGTCGAGGATTCGTGGGAGAACAGAGACAGAGCCCCGGTATTGGTGGGGCTGCAAAGAGATCGTGAGGGCCAGCATCAACCTTATTCTGGCTACTTCCCTATCTAAGCCCCACGTGGAGAGTGGTCGCTTCGGAGCTGGGCCCTGATGAGGGTCAGGGCTAGGTTGAGGTTAGGTGGGAGAACAGAGACAGAGCCCCGGCATTGGTGCGCCTGAGAAGGGGCTGCGCAGTGATCGTGAGGGCCAGCATCAACCTTGATTCCTGGCTACTGCCGTACCTAAGCCCCACATGAAGAGTGGTCGCTTCGGAGCTTGGCTCCGATGAGGGTAAGGGATAGGTCGCTGTTAGGTGCAAGCAGAGACACAGAGCCCCGGTATTGGTGGGGCTGAAGAGGGGGCCGACAAGAGACCGTGAGGGCCAGCATCAACCTTGGTTCCTGGCTACTTCAGTGCCAAGCCCCATGTGGAGGGTGGCCTCTTCGGAGCTCTGCCCTGATGAGGGTAAGGGATATGTCGAGGCTAAGTGGGAGAACAGAGACAGAGACCCGGTTTTGGTGGCCTGAGAAGGGGCTGCCAAGGGACCGTGAGGGCCAGCATCAGCCTTGGTTCCTGGCTACTTCAGTGCCTAGCTCCATGTGGCCGGTGGCCACTTCGGAGATTGGCCCTGAGAAGGGTCAGGGCTAGGTTGAGGTTAGGTGGAAGAAGAGGCACAGAGCCCCGGTGTTGGTGAGACAGAGAAGGGGCTGCCAAGAGATCGTGAGGGCCGGCATCAACCTTGGTTCCTGGCTACTACAGTGCCTAAGCCCTACTTCCGTACCTAAGCCCCACTTGGAGAGTGGTCGCTTCGGAGGTGGCCCTGGTGAGAGTCAGGGCTAGGTTAATGTTAGGCGAGGGAACAGACTCAGAGCCCCTGTGTTGGCGAGGCTGCCAAGGAAGGTGTGGGCCAGCATCATCCGCGAGTCCTGGCTCTTCAGTGCCAAGTCCTATGTGGCGTTTGGCCTCTTCGGAAGCTTGGCTCTGAGGAGGGTAAGGGATATGTAGAGGATGAATGGGAGAACAGAGACAGAGCCCCGGTGTTGGTGGGGCTGAGAATGGGCTGCCAAGAGATCGTGAGGGCCAGCATCATCCTTGAGTCCTGGCTATTTCTATGCCTGAGCCGGTGGAGGTGGGTGGCCGTTTCGGAGCTTGCCTCTGAGGAGGATAAGGGATAGTTTGAGGTTCTGCGTAGATAACGAGATCCTTCTGCATTAGTTAACGCCACCCACCACATGGACTCCAAACGAGGAGTAGCCCCTTCCCGGTCCCACTAGCCCTCTCCCTTATTCTCTAACCTAAATATCAACCTTTGCCTTACCATCTCTCAAGCCCATTTCCTAAACGGCTTCCCACCAGAGGGCGCTCCAACACAGAAAGAACCAGCTGTTCTGGTTGAAAGCTGTTTCTGGCTCTTGCCTTTCGTGGAAGCCCTTTCCGAGGGAGCTGCTCTCGCTCTACCACCCAACCAGCAACCTTACCACAGCCCAACTGCAAAGCAGTCGATCCCCTCTTCGGGCTCCCATAAACTAACAGGCAGGACTGAAAGATGTTGGTGGCTCTCACCTTCCCTTGATAGCCCCTTCTCAGCTGCCCAACACCCAGCCAGCTCCAGCACCCCAAATGTGCCATATCCACCACACCTAGCACTCCTTGCTACACATTGGTGGTGCCTGGTGCTAGGCATGTTCCGTTGCTGAGTCGTGGGGGTGTTGGGGGGTGGGAACTGCGGGGACTGGCTTCTTGTCATGTCCTGGTGCTGGGGATGCTGGGTGCTGTGTGCTGGGCTCCGGGGCTGCTGGGCATGTCGAGGTGCTGTGCATTGGTGGTGGGTGTGCTGGGTTGTGTGCATGTGTGGGAATAGGTGCTGGGCCATGGGAGTGCTGGGCCCTGGCAGTGCTGGGTGGAGGGTATGATGGGTGCATGTGTTGGTTTAACCCCAGCCAGCAAATAAACCCCACGCAGCCGCTGGCTCACCTCCCCCCCACCCCGTGGGATTGGGGAGAGAATCGAGAAGGCACAAGTAGGAAAGCTCCCGTGTTGAGATAAAAACAGTTTAATGGTTGAAATAAAACGAAGTAGAACAGTAATAATAACAATGAGAACAACAACAACAACAGACGATACAAAGCAGGCAATGCACAATGCAACTGCTCACCGCTGCCGACCGCGTGTCATGAACTGGGGGGGGGAGGGGGTGTCGTTTCAGTGCCAAGCCCCATGTGGAGGGTGGCCGCTTCGGAGGTGGCCCTGGTGAGAGTCAGGGCTAGGTTGATGTTAGGCGGGAGAACAGACTCAGAGCCCCGGTGATGGTGGGGCTGCCTAGGGACTGCAAATGGAAGGGGAGGGCCAGCACCACCCTTGATTCCTGGCTATCTCAGTGCCAAGCCCCATGTGGAGGGTGGCCGCTGCGGAGCTTTGCCCTGATGAGGGTAAGGGATATGTCGAGGATTCGTGGGAGAACAGAGACAGAGCCCCGGTATTGGTGGGGCTGCAAAGAGATCGTGAGGGCCAGCATCAACCTTATTCTGGCTACTTCCCTATCTAAGCCCCACGTGGAGAGTGGTCGCTTCGGAGCTGGGCCCTGATGAGGGTCAGGGCTAGGTTGAGGTTAGGTGGGAGAACAGAGACAGAGCCCCGGCATTGGTGCGCCTGAGAAGGGGCTGCGCAGTGATCGTGAGGGCCAGCATCAACCTTGATTCCTGGCTACTGCCGTACCTAAGCCCCACATGAAGAGTGGTCGCTTCGGAGCTTGGCTCCGATGAGGGTAAGGGATAGGTCGCTGTTAGGTGCGAGCAGAGACACAGAGCCCCGGTATTGGTGGGGCTGAAGAGGGGGCCGACAAGAGACCGTGAGGGCCAGCATCAACCTTGGTTCCTGGCTACTTCAGTGCCAAGCCCCATGTGGAGGGTGGCCTCTTCGGAGCTCTGCCCTGATGAGGGTAAGGGATATGTCGAGGCTAAGTGGGAGAACAGAGACAGAGACTAGGTTTTGGTGGCCTGAGAAGGGGCTGCCAAGGGACCGTGAGGGCCAGCATCAGCCTTGGTTCCTGGCTACTTCAGTGCCTAGCTCCATGTGGCCGGTGGCCACTTCGGAGATTGGCCCTGAGAAGGGTCAGGGCTAGGTTGAGGTTAGGTGGAAGAAGAGGCACAGAGCCCCGGTGTTGGTGAGACAGAGAAGGGGCTGCCAAGAGATCGTGAGGGCCGGCATCAACCTTGGTTCCTGGCTACTACAGTGCCTAAGCCCTACTTCCGTACCTAAGCCCCACTTGGAGAGTGGTCGCTTCGGAGGTGGCCCTGGTGAGAGTCAGGGCTAGGTTAATGTTAGGCGAGGGAACAGACTCAGAGCCCCTGTGTTGGCGAGGCTGCCAAGGAAGGTGTGGGCCAGCATCATCCGCGAGTCCTGGCTCTTCAGTGCCAAGTCCTATGTGGCGTTTGGCCGCTTCGGAAGTTTGGCTCTGAGGAGGGTAAGGGATATGTAGAGGATGAATGGGAGAACAGAGACAGAGCCCCGGTGTTGGTGGGGCTGAGAATGGGCTGCCAAGAGATCGTGAGGGCCAGCATCATCCTTGAGTCCTGGCTATTTCTATGCCTGAGCCGGTGGAGGTGGGTGGCCGTTTCGGAGCTTGCCTCTGAGGAGGATAAGGGATAGTTTGAGGTTCTGCGGAGATGACGAGATCCTTCTGCATTAGTTAACGCCACCCACCACATGGACTCCAAACGAGGAGTAGCCCCTTCCCGGTCCCACTAGCCCTCTCCCTTATTCTCTAACCTAAATATCAACCTTTGCCTTACCATCTCTCAAGCCCATTTCCTAAACGGCTTCCCACCAGAGGGCGCTCCAACACAGAAAGAACCAGCTGTTCTGGTTGAAAGCTGTTTCTGGCTCTTGCCTTTCGTGGAAGCCCTTTCCGAGGGAGCTGCTCTCGCTCTACCACCCAACCAGCAACCTTACCACAGCCCAACTGCAAAGCAGTCGATCCCCTCTTCGGGCTCCCATAAACTAACAGGCAGGACTGAAAGATGTTGGTGGCTCTCACCTTCCCTTGATAGCCCCTTCTCAGCTGCCCAACACCCAGCCAGCTCCAGCACCCCAAATGTGCCATATCCACCACACCTAGCACTCCTTGCTACACATTGGTGGTGCCTGGTGCTAGGCATGTTCCGTTGCTGAGTCGTGGGGGTGTTGGGGGGTGGGAACTGCGGGGACTGGCTTCTTGTCATGTCCTGGTGCTGGGGATGCTGGGTGCTGTGTGCTGGGCTCCGGGGCTGCTGGGCATGTCGAGGTGCTGTGCATTGGTGGTGGGTGTGCTGCGTTGTGTGCATGTGTGGGAATCAGTGCTGGGCCATGGGAGTGCTGGGCCCTGGCAGTGCTGGGTGGAGGGTATGATGGGTGCATGTGTTGGTTTAACCCCAGCCAGCAAATAAACCCCACGCAGCCGCTGGCTCACCTCCCCCCCCACCCCGTGGGATTGGGGAGAGAATCGAGAAGGCACAAGTAGGAAAGCTCCCGTGTTGAGATAAAAACAGTTTAATGGTTGAAATAAAACGAAGTAGAACAGTAATAATAACAATGAGAACAACAACAACAACAGACGATACAAAGCAGGCAATGCACAATGCAACTGCTCACCGCTGCCGACCGCGTGTCATGAACTGGGGGGGGAGGGGGTGTCGTTTCAGTGCCAAGCCCCATGTGGAGGGTGGCCGCTTCGGAGGTGGCCCTGGTGAGAGTCAGGGCTAGGTTGATGTTAGGCGGGAGAACAGACTCAGAGCCCCGGTGTTGGTGGGGCTGCCTAGGGACTGCAAATGGAAGGGGAGGGCCAGCACCACCCTTGATTCCTGGCTATCTCAGTGCCAAGCCCCATGTGGAGGGTGGCCGCTGCGGAGCTTTGCCCTGATGAGGGTAAGGGATATGTCGAGGATTCGTGGGAGAACAGAGACAGAGCCCCGGTATTGGTGGGGCAGCAAAGAGATCGTGAGGGCCAGCATCAACCTTATTCTGGCTACTTCCCTATCTAAGCCCCACGTGGAGAGTGGTCGCTTCGGAGCTGGGCCCTGATGAGGGTCAGGGCTAGGTTGAGGTTAGGTGGGAGAACAGAGACAGAGCCCCGGCATTGGTGCGCCTGAGAAGGGGCTGCGCAGTGATCGTGAGGGCCAGCATCAACCTTGATTCCTGGCTACTGCCGTACCTAAGCCCCACATGAAGAGTGGTCGCTTCGGAGCTTGGCTCCGATGAGGGTAAGGGATAGGTCGCTGTTAGGTGCGAGCAGAGACACAGAGCCCCGGTATTGGTGGGGCTGAAGAGGGGGCCGACAAGAGACCGTGAGGGCCAGCATCAACCTTGGTTCCTGGCTACTTCAGTGCCAAGCCCCATGTGGAGGGTGGCCTCTTCGGAGCTCTGCCCTGATGAGGGTAAGGGATATGTCGAGGCTAAGTGGGAGAACAGAGACAGAGACCCGGTTTTGGTGGCCTGAGAAGGGGCTGCCAAGGGACCGTGAGGGCCAGCATCAGCCTTGGTTCCTGGCTACTTCAGTGCCTAGCTCCATGTGGCCGGTGGCCACTTCGGAGATTGGCCCTGAGAAGGGTCAGGGCTAGGTTGAGGTTAGGTGGAAGAAGAGGCACAGAGCCCCGGTGTTGGTGAGACAGAGAAGGGGCTGCCAAGAGATCGTGAGGGCCGGCATCAACCTTGGTTCCTGGCTACTACAGTGCCTAAGCCCTACTTCCGTACCTAAGCCCCACTTGGAGAGTGGTCGCTTCGGAGGTGGCCCTGGTGAGAGTCAGGGCTAGGTTAATGTTAGGCGAGGGAACAGACTCAGAGCCCCTGTGTTGGCGAGGCTGCCAAGGAAGGTGTGGGCCAGCATCATCCGCGAGTCCTGGCTCTTCAGTGCCAAGTCCTATGTGGCGTTTGGCCTCTTCGGAAGCTTGGCTCTGAGGAGGGTAAGGGATATGTAGAGGATGAATGGGAGAACAGAGACAGAGCCCCGGTGTTGGTGGGGCTGAGAATGGGCTGCCAAGAGATCGTGAGGGCCAGCATCATCCTTGAGTCCTGGCTATTTCTATGCCTGAGCCGGTGGAGGTGGGTGGCCGTTTCGGAGCTTGCCTCTGAGGAGGATAAGGGATAGTTTGAGGTTCTGCGGAGATGACGAGATCCTTCTGCATTAGTTAACGCCACCCACCACATGGACTCCAAACGAGGAGTAGCCCCTTCCCGGTCCCACTAGCCCTCTCCCTTATTCTCTAACCTAAATATCAACCTTTGCCTTACCATCTCTCAAGCCCATTTCCTAAACGGCTTCCCACCAGAGGGCGCTCCAACACAGAAAGAACCAGCTGTTCTGGTTGAAAGCTGTTTCTGGCTCTTGCCTTTCGTGGAAGCCCTTTCCGAGGGAGCTGCTCTCGCTCTACCACCCAACCAGCAACCTTACCACAGCCCAACTGCAAAGCAGTCGATCCCCTCTTCGGGCTCCCATAAACTAACAGGCAGGACTGAAAGATGTTGGTGGCTCTCACCTTCCCTTGATAGCCCCTTCTCAGCTGCCCAACACCCAGCCAGCTCCAGCACCCCAAATGTGCCATATCCACCACACCTAGCACTCCTTGCTACACATTGGTGGTGCCTGGTGCTAGGCATGTTCCGTTGCTGAGTCGTGGGGGTGTTGGGGGGTGGGAACTGCGGGGACTGGCTTCTTGTCATGTCCTGGTGCTGGGGATGCTGGGTGCTGTGTGCTGGGCTCCAGGGCTGCTGGGCATGTCGAGGTGCTGTGCATTGGTGGTGGGTGTGCTGGGTTGCGTGCATGTGTGGGAATAGGTGCTGGGCCATGGGAGTGCTGGGCCCTGGCAGTGCTGGGTGGAGGGTATGATGGGTGCATGTGTTGGTTTAACCCCAGCCAGCAAATAAACCCCACGCAGCCGCTGGCTCACCTCCCCCCCCACCCCGTGGGATTGGGGAGAGAATCGAGAAGGCACAAGTAGGAAAGCTCCCGTGTTGAGATAAAAACAGTTTAATGGTTGAAATAAAACGAAGTAGAACAGTAATAATAATAATGAGAACAACAACAACAACAGACGATACAAAGCAGGCAATGCACAATGCAACTGCTCACCGCTGCCGACCGCGTGTCATGAACTGGGGGGGGAGGGGGTGTCGTTTCAGTGCCAAGCCCCATGTGGAGGGTGGCCGCTTCGGAGCTTTGCCCTGATGAGGGTAAGGGATATGTCGAGGATTCGTGGGAGAACAGAGACAGAGCCCCGGTATTGGTGGGGCTGCAAAGAGATTGTGAGGGCCAGCATCAACCTTATTCTGGCTACTTCCCTATCTAAGCCCCACGTGGAGAGTGGTCGCTTCGGAGCTGGGCCCTGATGAGGGTCAGGGCTAGGTTGAGGTTAGGTGGGAGAACAGAGACAGAGCCCCGGCATTGGTGCGCCTGAGAAGGGGCTGCGCAGTGATCGTGAGGGCCAGCATCAACCTTGATTCCTGGCTACTGCCGTACCTAAGCCCCACATGAAGAGTGGTCGCTTCGGAGCTTGGCTCCGATGAGGGTAAGGGATAGGTCGCTGTTAGGTGCAAGCAGAGACACAGAGCCCCGGTATTGGTGGGGCTGAAGAGGGGGCCGACAAGAGACCGTGAGGGCCAGCATCAACCTTGGTTCCTGGCTACTTCAGTGCCAAGCCCCATGTGGAGGGTGGCCTCTTCGGAGCTCTGCCCTGATGAGGGTAAGGGATATGTCGAGGCTAAGTGGGAGAACAGAGACAGAGACCCGGTTTTGGTGGCCTGAGAAGGGGCTGCCAAGGGACCGTGAGGGCCAGCATCAGCCTTGGTTCCTGGCTACTTCAGTGCCTAGCTCCATGTGGCCGGTGGCCACTTCGGAGATTGGCCCTGAGAAGGGTCAGGGCTAGGTTGAGGTTAGGTGGAAGAAGAGGCACAGAGCCCCGGTGTTGGTGAGACAGAGAAGGGGCTGCCAAGAGATCGTGAGGGCCGGCATCAACCTTGGTTCCTGGCTACTACAGTGCCTAAGCCCTACTTCCGTACCTAAGCCCCACTTGGAGAGTGGTCGCTTCGGAGGTGGCCCTGGTGAGAGTCAGGGCTAGGTTAATGTTAGGCGAGGGAACAGACTCAGAGCCCCTGTGTTGGCGAGGCTGCCAAGGAAGGTGTGGGCCAGCATCATCCGCGAGTCCTGGCTCTTCAGTGCCAAGTCCTATGTGGCGTTTGGCCTCTTCGGAAGCTTGGCTCTGAGGAGGGTAAGGGATATGTAGAGGATGAATGGGAGAACAGAGACAGAGCCCCGGTGTTGGTGGGGCTGAGAATGGGCTGCCAAGAGATCGTGAGGGCCAGCATCATCCTTGAGTCCTGGCTATTTCTATGCCTGAGCCGGTGGAGGTGGGTGGCCGTTTCGGAGCTTGCCTCTGAGGAGGATAAGGGATAGTTTGAGGTTCTGCGGAGATGACGAGATCCTTCTGCATTAGTTAACGCCACCCACCACATGGACTCCAAACGAGGAGTAGCCCCTTCCCGGTCCCACTAGCCCTCTCCCTTATTCTCTAACCTAAATATCAACCTTTGCCTTACCATCTCTCAAGCCCATTTCCTAAACGGCTTCCCACCAGAGGGCGCTCCAACACAGAAAGAACCAGCTGTTCTGGTTGAAAGCTGTTTCTGGCTCTTGCCTTTCGTGGAAGCCCTTTCCGAGGGAGCTGCTCTCGCTCTACCACCCAACCAGCAACCTTACCACAGCCCAACTGCAAAGCAGTCGATCCCCTCTTCGGGCTCCCATAAACTAACAGGCAGGACTGAAAGATGTTGGTGGCTCTCACCTTCCCTTGATAGCCCCTTCTCAGCTGCCCAACACCCAGCCAGCTCCAGCACCCCAAATGTGCCATATCCACCACACCTAGCACTCCTTGCTACACATTGGTGGTGCCTGGTGCTAGGCATGTTCCGTTGCTGAGTCGTGGGGGTGTTGGGGGGTGGGAACTGCGGGGACTGGCTTCTTGTCATGTCCTGGTGCTGGGGATGCTGGGTGCTGTGTGCTGGGCTCCGGGGCTGCTGGGCATGTCGAGGTGCTGTGCATTGGTGGTGGGTGTGCTGCGTTGTGTGCATGTGTGGGAATCAGTGCTGGGCCATGGGAGTGCTGGGCCCTGGCAGTGCTGGGTGGAGGGTATGATGGGTGCATGTGTTGGTTTAACCCCAGCCAGCAAATAAACCCCACGCAGCCGCTGGCTCACCTCCCCCCCCACCCCGTGGGATTGGGGAGAGAATCGAGAAGGCACAAGTAGGAAAGCTCCCGTGTTGAGATAAAAACAGTTTAATGGTTGAAATAAAACGAAGTAGAACAGTAATAATAACAATGAGAACAACAACAACAACAGACGATACAAAGCAGGCAATGCACAATGCAACTGCTCACCGCTGCCGACCGCGTGTCATGAACTGGGGGGGGAGGGGGTGTCGTTTCAGTGCCAAGCCCCATGTGGAGGGTGACCGCTTCGGAGGTGGCCCTGGTGAGAGTCAGGGCTAGGTTGATGTTAGGCGGGAGAACAGACTCAGAGCCCCGGTGTTGGTGGGGCTGCCTAGGGACTGCAAATGGAAGGGGAGGGCCAGCACCACCCTTGATTCCTGGCTATCTCAGTGCCAAGCCCCATGTGGAGGGTGGCCGCTGCGGAGCTTTGCCCTGATGAGGGTAAGGGATATGTCGAGGATTCGTGGGAGAACAGAGACAGAGCCCCGGTATTGGTGGGGCTGCAAAGAGATCGTGAGGGCCAGCATCAACCTTATTCTGGCTACTTCCCTATCTAAGCCCCACGTGGAGAGTGGTCGCTTCGGAGCTGGGCCCTGATGAGGGTCAGGGCTAGGTTGAGGTTAGGTGGGAGAACAGAGACAGAGCCCCGGCATTGGTGCGCCTGAGAAGGGGCTGCGCAGTGATCGTGAGGGCCAGCATCAACCTTGATTCCTGGCTACTGCCGTACCTAAGCCCCACATGAAGAGTGGTCGCTTCGGAGCTTGGCTCCGATGAGGGTAAGGGATAGGTCGCTGTTAGGTGCAAGCAGAGACACAGAGCCCCGGTATTGGTGGGGCTGAAGAGGGGGCCGACAAGAGACCGTGAGGGCCAGCATCAACCTTGGTTCCTGGCTACTTCAGTGCCAAGCCCCATGTGGAGGGTGGCCTCTTCGGAGCTCTGCCCTGATGAGGGTAAGGGATATGTCGAGGCTAAGTGGGAGAACAGAGACAGAGACTAGGTTTTGGTGGCCTGAGAAGGGGCTGCCAAGGGACCGTGAGGGCCAGCATCAGCCTTGGTTCGTGGCTACTTCAGTGCCTAGCTCCATGTGGCCGGTGGCCACTTCGGAGATTGGCCCTGAGAAGGGTCAGGGCTAGGTTGAGGTTAGGTGGAAGAAGAGGCACAGAGCCCCGGTGTTGGTGAGACAGAGAAGGGGCTGCCAAGAGATCGTGAGGGCCGGCATCAACCTTGGTTCCTGGCTACTACAGTGCCTAAGCCCTACTTCCGTACCTAAGCCCCACTTGGAGAGTGGTCGCTTCGGAGGTGGCCCTGGTGAGAGTCAGGGCTAGGTTAATGTTAGGCGAGGGAACAGACTCAGAGCCCCTGTGTTGGCGAGGCTGCCAAGGAAGGTGTGGGCCAGCATCATCCGCGAGTCCTGGCTCTTCAGTGCCAAGTCCTATGTGGAGTTTGGCCGCTTCGGAAGCTTGGCTCTGAGGAGGGTAAGGGATATGTAGAGGATGAATGGGAGAACAGAGACAGAGCCCCGGTGTTGGTGGGGCTGAGAATGGGCTGCCAAGAGATCGTGAGGGCCAGCATCATCCTTGAGTCCTGGCTATTTCTATGCCTGAGCCGGTGGAGGTGGGTGGCCGTTTCGGAGCTTGCCTCTGAGGAGGATAAGGGATAGTTTGAGGTTCTGCGGAGATGACGAGATCCTTCTGCATTAGTTAACGCCACCCACCACATGGACTCCAAACGAGGAGTAGCCCCTTCCCGGTCCCACTAGCCCTCTCCCTTATTCTCTAACCTAAATATCAACCTTTGCCTTACCATCTCTCAAGCCCATTTCCTAAACGGCTTCCCACCAGAGGGCGCTCCAACACAGAAAGAACCAGCTGTTCTGGTTGAAAGCTGTTTCTGGCTCTTGCCTTTCGTGGAAGCCCTTTCCGAGGGAGCTGCTCTCGCTCTACCACCCAACCAGCAACCTTACCACAGCCCAACTGCAAAGCAGTCGATCCCCTCTTCGGGCTCCCATAAACTAACAGGCAGGACTGAAAGATGTTGGTGGCTCTCACCTTCCCTTGATAGCCCCTTCTCAGCTGCCCAACACCCAGCCAGCTCCAGCACCCCAAATGTGCCATATCCACCACACCTAGCACTCCTTGCTACACATTGGTGGTGCCTGGTGCTAGGCATGTTCCGTTGCTGAGTCGTGGGGGTGTTGGGGGGTGGGAACTGCGGGGACTGGCTTCTTGTCATGTCCTGGTGCTGGGGATGCTGGGTGCTGTGTGCTGGGCTCCAGGGCTGCTGGGCATGTCGAGGTGCTGTGCATTGGTGGTGGGTGTGCTGCGTTGTGTGCATGTGTGGGAATCAGTGCTGGGCCATGGGAGTGCTGGGCCCTGGCAGTGCTGGGTGGAGGGTATGATGGGTGCATGTGTTGGTTTAACCCCAGCCAGCAAATAAACCCCACGCAGCCGCTGGCTCACCTCCCCCCCCACCCCGTGGGATTGGGGAGAGAATCGAGAAGGCACAAGTAGGAAAGCTCCCGTGTTGAGATAAAAACAGTTTAATGGTTGAAATAAAACGAAGTAGAACAGTAATAATAACAATGAGAACAACAACAACAACAGACGATACAAAGCAGGCAATGCACAATGCAACTGCTCACCGCTGCCGACCGCGTGTCATGAACTGGGGGGGGAGGGGGTGTCGTTTCAGTGCCAAGCCCCATGTGGAGGGTGGCCGCTTCGGAGCTTTGCCCTGATGAGGGTAAGGGATATGTCGAGGATTCGTGGGAGAACAGAGACAGAGCCCCGGTATTGGTGGGGCTGCAAAGAGATCGTGAGGGCCAGCATCAACCTTATTCTGGCTACTTCCCTATCTAAGCCCCACGTGGAGAGTGGTCGCTTCGGAGCTGGGCCCTGATGAGGGTCAGGGCTAGGTTGAGGTTAGGTGGGAGAACAGAGACAGAGCCCCGGCATTGGTGCGCCTGAGAAGGGGCTGCGCAGTGATCGTGAGGGCCAGCATCAACCTTGATTCCTGGCTACTGCCGTACCTAAGCCCCACATGAAGAGTGGTCGCTTCGGAGCTTGGCTCCGATGAGGGTAAGGGATAGGTCGCTGTTAGGTGCAAGCAGAGACACAGAGCCCCGGTATTGGTGGGGCTGAAGAGGGGGCCGACAAGAGACCGTGAGGGCCAGCATCAACCTTGGTTCCTGGCTACTTCAGTGCCAAGCCCCATGTGGAGGGTGGCCTCTTCGGAGCTCTGCCCTGATGAGGGTAAGGGATATGTCGAGGCTAAGTGGGAGAACAGAGACAGAGACCCGGTTTTGGTGGCCTGAGAAGGGGCTGCCAAGGGACCGTGAGGGCCAGCATCAGCCTTGGTTCCTGGCTACTTCAGTGCCTAGCTCCATGTGGCCGGTGGCCACTTCGGAGATTGGCCCTGAGAAGGGTCAGGGCTAGGTTGAGGTTAGGTGGAAGAAGAGGCACAGAGCCCCGGTGTTGGTGAGACAGAGAAGGGGCTGCCAAGAGATCGTGAGGGCCGGCATCAACCTTGGTTCCTGGCTACTACAGTGGCTAAGCCCTACTTCCGTACCTAAGCGCCACTTGGAGAGTGGTCGCTTCGGAGGTGGCCCTGGTGAGAGTCAGGGCTAGGTTAATGTTAGGCGAGGGAACAGACTCAGAGCCCCTGTGTTGGCGAGGCTGCCAAGGAAGGTGTGGGCCAGCATCATCCGCGAGTCCTGGCTCTTCAGTGCCAAGTCCTATGTGGCGTTTGGCCGCTTCGGAAGCTTGGCTCTGAGGAGGGTAAGGGATATGTAGAGGATGAATGGGAGAACAGAGACAGAGCCCCGGTGTTGGTGGGGCTGAGAATGGGCTGCCAAGAGATCGTGAGGGCCAGCATCATCCTTGAGTCCTGGCTATTTCTATGCCTGAGCCGGTGGAGGTGGGTGGCCGTTTCGGAGCTTGCCTCTGAGGAGGATAAGGGATAGTTTGAGGTTCTGCGTAGATAACGAGATCCTCTGCATTAGTTAACGCCACCCACCACATGGACTCCAAACGAGGAGTAGCCCCTTCCCGGTCCCACTAGCCCTCTCCCTTATTCTCTAACCTAAATATCAACCTTTGCCTTACCATCTCTCAAGCCCATTTCCTAAACGGCTTCCCACCAGAGGGCGCTCCAACACAGAAAGAACCAGCTGTTCTGGTTGAAAGCTGTTTCTGGCTCTTGCCTTTCGTGGAAGCCCTTTCCGAGGGAGCTGCTCTCGCTCTACCACCCAACCAGCAACCTTACCACAGCCCAACTGCAAAGCAGTCGATCCCCTCTTCGGGCTCCCATAAACTAACAGGCAGGACTGAAAGATGTTGGTGGCTCTCACCTTCCCTTGATAGCCCCTTCTCAGCTGCCCAACACCCAGCCAGCTCCAGCACCCCAAATGTGCCATATCCACCACACCTAGCACTCCTTGCTACACATTGGTGGTGCCTGGTGCTAGGCATGTTCCGTTGCTGAGTCGTGGGGGTGTTGGGGGGTGGGAACTGCGGGGACTGGCTTCTTGTCATGTCCTGGTGCTGGGGATGCTGGGTGCTGTGTGCTGGGCTCCGGGGCTGCTGGGCATGTCGAGGTGCTGTGCATTGGTGGTGGGTGTGCTGGGTTGTGTGCATGTGTGGGAATAGGTGCTGGGCCATGGGAGTGCTGGGCCCTGGCAGTGCTGGGTGGAGGGTATGATGGGTGCATGTGTTGGTTTAACCCCAGCCAGCAAATAAACCCCACGCAGCCGCTGGCTCACCTCCCCCCCCACCCCGTGGGATTGGGGAGAGACTCGAGAAGGCACAAGTAGGAAAGCTCCCGTGTTGAGATAAAAACAGTTTAATGGTTGAAATAAAACGAAGTAGAACAGTAATAATAACAATGAGAACAACAACAACAACAGACGATACAAAGCAGGCAATGCACAATGCAACTGCTCACCGCTGCCGACCGCGTGTCATGAACTGGGGGGGGGAGGGGGTGTCGTTTCAGTGCCAAGCCCCATGTGGAGGGTGGCCGCTTCGGAGGTGGCCCTGGTGAGAGTCAGGGCTAGGTTGATGTTAGGCGGGAGAACAGACTCAGAGCCCCGGTGATGGTGGGGCTGCCTAGGGACTGCAAATGGAAGGGGAGGGCCAGCACCACCCTTGATTCCTGGCTATCTCAGTGCCAAGCCCCATGTGGAGGGTGGCCGCTTCGGAGCTTTGCCCTGATGAGGGTAAGGGATATGTCGAGGATTCGTGGGAGAACAGAGACAGAGCCCCGGTATTGGTGGGGCTGCAAAGAGATTGTGAGGGCCAGCATCAACCTTATTCTGGCTACTTCCCTATCTAAGCCCCACGTGGAGAGTGGTCGCTTCGGAGCTGGGCCCTGATGAGGGTCAGGGCTAGGTTGAGGTTAGGTGGGAGAACAGAGACAGAGCCCCGGCATTGGTGCGCCTGAGAAGGGGCTGCGCAGTGATCGTGAGGGCCAGCATCAACCTTGATTCCTGGCTACTGCCGTACCTAAGCCCCACATGAAGAGTGGTCGCTTCGGAGCTTGGCTCCGATGAGGGTAAGGGATAGGTCGCTGTTAGGTGCGAGCAGAGACACAGAGCCCCGGTATTGGTGGGGCTGAAGAGGGGGCCGACAAGAGACCGTGAGGGCCAGCATCAACCTTGGTTCCTGGCTACTTCAGTGCCAAGCCCCATGTGGAGGGTGGCCTCTTCGGAGCTCTGCCCTGATGAGGGTAAGGGATATGTCGAGGCTAAGTGGGAGAACAGAGACAGAGACCCGGTTTTGGTGGCCTGAGAAGGGGCTGCCAAGGGACCGTGAGGGCCAGCATCAGCCTTGGTTCCTGGCTACTTCAGTGCCTAGCTCCATGTGGCCGGTGGCCACTTCGGAGATTGGCCCTGAGAAGGGTCAGGGCTAGGTTGAGGTTAGGTGGAAGAAGAGGCACAGAGCCCCGGTGTTGGTGAGACAGAGAAGGGGCTGCCAAGAGATCGTGAGGGCCGGCATCAACCTTGGTTCCTGGCTACTACAGTGGCTAAGCCCTACTTCCGTACCTAAGCGCCACTTGGAGAGTGGTCGCTTCGGAGGTGGCCCTGGTGAGAGTCAGGGCTAGGTTAATGTTAGGCGAGGGAACAGACTCAGAGCCCCTGTGTTGGCGAGGCTGCCAAGGAAGGTGTGGGCCAGCATCATCCGCGAGTCCTGGCTCTTCAGTGCCAAGTCCTATGTGGCGTTTGGCCGCTTCGGAAGCTTGGCTCTGAGGAGGGTAAGGGATATGTAGAGGATGAATGGGAGAACAGAGACAGAGCCCCGGTGTTGGTGGGGCTGAGAATGGGCTGCCAAGAGATCGTGAGGGCCAGCATCATCCTTGAGTCCTGGCTATTTCTATGCCTGAGCCGGTGGAGGTGGGTGGCCGTTTCGGAGCTTGCCTCTGAGGAGGATAAGGGATAGTTTGAGGTTCTGCGGAGATGACGAGATCCTTCTGCATTAGTTAACGCCACCCACCACATGGACTCCAAACGAGGAGTAGCCCCTTCCCGGTCCCACTAGCCCTCTCCCTTATTCTCTAACCTAAATATCAACCTTTGCCTTACCATCTCTCAAGCCCATTTCCTAAACGGCTTCCCACCAGAGGGCGCTCCAACACAGAAAGAACCAGCTGTTCTGGTTGAAAGCTGTTTCTGGCTCTTGCCTTTCGTGGAAGCCCTTTCCGAGGGAGCTGCTCTCGCTCTACCACCCAACCAGCAACCTTACCACAGCCCAACTGCAAAGCAGTCGATCCCCTCTTCGGGCTCCCATAAACTAACAGGCAGGACTGAAAGATGTTGGTGGCTCTCACCTTCCCTTGATAGCCCCTTCTCAGCTGCCCAACACCCAGCCAGCTCCAGCACCCCAAATGTGCCATATCCACCACACCTAGCACTCCTTGCTACACATTGGTGGTGCCTGGTGCTAGGCATGTTCCGTTGCTGAGTCGTGGGGGTGTTGGGGGGTGGGAACTGCGGGGACTGGCTTCTTGTCATGTCCTGGTGCTGGGGATGCTGGGTGCTGTGTGCTGGGCTCCGGGGCTGCTGGGCATGTCGAGGTGCTGTGCATTGGTGGTGGGTGTGCTGCGTTGTGTGCATGTGTGGGAATCAGTGCTGGGCCATGGGAGTGCTGGGCCCTGGCAGTGCTGGGTGGAGGGTATGATGGGTGCATGTGTTGGTTTAACCCCAGCCAGCAAATAAACCCCACGCAGCCGCTGGCTCACCTCCCCCCCCACCCCGTGGGATTGGGGAGAGAATCGAGAAGGCACAAGTAGGAAAGCTCCCGTGTTGAGATAAAAACAGTTTAATGGTTGAAATAAAACGAAGTAGAACAGTAATAATAACAATGAGAACAACAACAACAACAGACGATACAAAGCAGGCAATGCACAATGCAACTGCTCACCGCTGCCGACCGCGTGTCATGAACTGGGGGGGGAGGGGGTGTCGTTTCAGTGCCAAGCCCCATGTGGAGGGTGACCGCTTCGGAGGTGGCCCTGGTGAGAGTCAGGGCTAGGTTGATGTTAGGCGGGAGAACAGACTCAGAGCCCCGGTGTTGGTGGGGCTGCCTAGGGACTGCAAATGGAAGGGGAGGGCCAGCACCACCCTTGATTCCTGGCTATCTCAGTGCCAAGCCCCATGTGGAGGGTGGCCGCTGCGGAGCTTTGCCCTGATGAGGGTAAGGGATATGTCGAGGATTCGTGGGAGAACAGAGACAGAGCCCCGGTATTGGTGGGGCTGCAAAGAGATCGTGAGGGCCAGCATCAACCTTATTCTGGCTACTTCCCTATCTAAGCCCCACGTGGAGAGTGGTCGCTTCGGAGCTGGGCCCTGATGAGGGTCAGGGCTAGGTTGAGGTTAGGTGGGAGAACAGAGACAGAGCCCCGGCATTGGTGCGCCTGAGAAGGGGCTGCGCAGTGATCGTGAGGGCCAGCATCAACCTTGATTCCTGGCTACTGCCGTACCTAAGCCCCACATGAAGAGTGGTCGCTTCGGAGCTTGGCTCCGATGAGGGTAAGGGATAGGTCGCTGTTAGGTGCGAGCAGAGACACAGAGCCCCGGTATTGGTGGGGCTGAAGAGGGGGCCGACAAGAGACCGTGAGGGCCAGCATCAACCTTGGTTCCTGGCTACTTCAGTGCCAAGCCCCATGTGGAGGGTGGCCTCTTCGGAGCTCTGCCCTGATGAGGGTAAGGGATATGTCGAGGCTAAGTGGGAGAACAGAGACAGAGACTAGGTTTTGGTGGCCTGAGAAGGGGCTGCCAAGGGACCGTGAGGGCCAGCATCAGCCTTGGTTCGTGGCTACTTCAGTGCCTAGCTCCATGTGGCCGGTGGCCACTTCGGAGATTGGCCCTGAGAAGGGTCAGGGCTAGGTTGAGGTTAGGTGGAAGAAGAGGCACAGAGCCCCGGTGTTGGTGAGACAGAGAAGGGGCTGCCAAGAGATCGTGAGGGCCGGCATCAACCTTGGTTCCTGGCTACTACAGTGCCTAAGCCCTACTTCCGTACCTAAGCCCCACTTGGAGAGTGGTCGCTTCGGAGGTGGCCCTGGTGAGAGTCAGGGCTAGGTTAATGTTAGGCGAGGGAACAGACTCAGAGCCCCTGTGTTGGCGAGGCTGCCAAGGAAGGTGTGGGCCAGCATCATCCGCGAGTCCTGGCTCTTCAGTGCCAAGTCCTATGTGGCGTTTGGCCGCTTCGGAAGCTTGGCTCTGAGGAGGGTAAGGGATATGTAGAGGATGAATGGGAGAACAGAGACAGAGCCCCGGTGTTGGTGGGGCTGAGAATGGGCTGCCAAGAGATCGTGAGGGCCAGCATCATCCTTGAGTCCTGGCTATTTCTATGCCTGAGCCGGTGGAGGTGGGTGGCCGTTTCGGAGCTTGCCTCTGAGGAGGATAAGGGATAGTTTGAGGTTCTGCGGAGATGACGAGATCCTTCTGCATTAGTTAACGCCACCCACCACATGGACTCCAAACGAGGAGTAGCCCCTTCCCGGTCCCACTAGCCCTCTCCCTTATTCTCTAACCTAAATATCAACCTTTGCCTTACCATCTCTCAAGCCCATTTCCTAAACGGCTTCCCACCAGAGGGCGCTCCAACACAGAAAGAACCAGCTGTTCTGGTTGAAAGCTGTTTCTGGCTCTTGCCTTTCGTGGAAGCCCTTTCCGAGGGAGCTGCTCTCGCTCTACCACCCAACCAGCAACCTTACCACAGCCCAACTGCAAAGCAGTCGATCCCCTCTTCGGGCTCCCATAAACTAACAGGCAGGACTGAAAGATGTTGGTGGCTCTCACCTTCCCTTGATAGCCCCTTCTCAGCTGCCCAACACCCAGCCAGCTCCAGCACCCCAAATGTGCCATATCCACCACACCTAGCACTCCTTGCTACACATTGGTGGTGCCTGGTGCTAGGCATGTTCCGTTGCTGAGTCGTGGGGGTGTTGGGGGGTGGGAACTGCGGGGACTGGCTTCTTGTCATGTCCTGGTGCTGGGGATGCTGGGTGCTGTGTGCTGGGCTCCAGGGCTGCTGGGCATGTCGAGGTGCTGTGCATTGGTGGTGGGTGTGCTGCGTTGTGTGCATGTGTGGGAATCAGTGCTGGGCCATGGGAGTGCTGGGCCCTGGCAGTGCTGGGTGGAGGGTATGATGGGTGCATGTGTTGGTTTAACCCCAGCCAGCAAATAAACCCCACGCAGCCGCTGGCTCACCTCCCCCCCCACCCCGTGGGATTGGGGAGAGAATCGAGAAGGCACAAGTAGGAAAGCTCCCGTGTTGAGATAAAAACAGTTTAATGGTTGAAATAAAACGAAGTAGAACAGTAATAATAACAATGAGAACAACAACAACAACAGACGATACAAAGCAGGCAATGCACAATGCAACTGCTCACCGCTGCCGACCGCGTGTCATGAACTGGGGGGGGAGGGGGTGTCGTTTCAGTGCCAAGCCCCATGTGGAGGGTGGCCGCTTCGGAGCTTTGCCCTGATGAGGGTAAGGGATATGTCGAGGATTCGTGGGAGAACAGAGACAGAGCCCCGGTATTGGTGGGGCTGCAAAGAGATCGTGAGGGCCAGCATCAACCTTATTCTGGCTACTTCCCTATCTAAGCCCCACGTGGAGAGTGGTCGCTTCGGAGCTGGGCCCTGATGAGGGTCAGGGCTAGGTTGAGGTTAGGTGGGAGAACAGAGACAGAGCCCCGGCATTGGTGCGCCTGAGAAGGGGCTGCGCAGTGATCGTGAGGGCCAGCATCAACCTTGATTCCTGGCTACTGCCGTACCTAAGCCCCACATGAAGAGTGGTCGCTTCGGAGCTTGGCTCCGATGAGGGTAAGGGATAGGTCGCTGTTAGGTGCAAGCAGAGACACAGAGCCCCGGTATTGGTGGGGCTGAAGAGGGGGCCGACAAGAGACCGTGAGGGCCAGCATCAACCTTGGTTCCTGGCTACTTCAGTGCCAAGCCCCATGTGGAGGGTGGCCTCTTCGGAGCTCTGCCCTGATGAGGGTAAGGGATATGTCGAGGCTAAGTGGGAGAACAGAGACAGAGACCCAGTTTTGGTGGCCTGAGAAGGGGCTGCCAAGGGACCGTGAGGGCCAGCATCAGCCTTGGTTCGTGGCTACTTCAGTGCCTAGCTCCATGTGGCCGGTGGCCACTTCGGAGATTGGCCCTGAGAAGGGTCAGGGCTAGGTTGAGGTTAGGTGGAAGAAGAGGCACAGAGCCCCGGTGTTGGTGAGACAGAGAAGGGGCTGCCAAGAGATCGTGAGGGCCGGCATCAACCTTGGTTCCTGGCTACTACAGTGCCTAAGCCCTACTTCCGTACCTAAGCCCCACTTGGAGAGTGGTCGCTTCGGAGGTGGCCCTGGTGAGAGTCAGGGCTAGGTTAATGTTAGGCGAGGGAACAGACTCAGAGCCCCTGTGTTGGCGAGGCTGCCAAGGAAGGTGTGGGCCAGCATCATCCGCGAGTCCTGGCTCTTCAGTGCCAAGTCCTATGTGGCGTTTGGCCGCTTCGGAAGCTTGGCTCTGAGGAGGGTAAGGGATATGTAGAGGATGAATGGGAGAACAGAGACAGAGCCCCGGTGTTGGTGGGGCTGAGAATGGGCTGCCAAGAGATCGTGAGGGCCAGCATCATCCTTGAGTCCTGGCTATTTCTATGCCTGAGCCGGTGGAGGTGGGTGGCCGTTTCGGAGCTTGCCTCTGAGGAGGATAAGGGATAGTTTGAGGTTCTGCGTAGATAACGAGATCCTCTGCATTAGTTAACGCCACCCACCACATGGACTCCAAACGAGGAGTAGCCCCTTCCCGGTCCCACTAGCCCTCTCCCTTATTCTCTAACCTAAATATCAACCTTTGCCTTACCATCTCTCAAGCCCATTTCCTAAACGGCTTCCCACCAGAGGGCGCTCCAACACAGAAAGAACCAGCTGTTCTGGTTGAAAGCTGTTTCTGGCTCTTGCCTTTCGTGGAAGCCCTTTCCGAGGGAGCTGCTCTCGCTCTACCACCCAACCAGCAACCTTACCACAGCCCAACTGCAAAGCAGTCGATCCCCTCTTCGGGCTCCCATAAACTAACAGGCAGGACTGAAAGATGTTGGTGGCTCTCACCTTCCCTTGATAGCCCCTTCTCAGCTGCCCAACACCCAGCCAGCTCCAGCACCCCAAATGTGCCATATCCACCACACCTAGCACTCCTTGCTACACATTGGTGGTGCCTGGTGCTAGGCATGTTCCGTTGCTGAGTCGTGGGGGTGTTGGGGGGTGGGAACTGCGGGGACTGGCTTCTTGTCATGTCCTGGTGCTGGGGATGCTGGGTGCTGTGTGCTGGGCTCCGGGGCTGCTGGGCATGTCGAGGTGCTGTGCATTGGTGGTGGGTGTGCTGGGTTGTGTGCATGTGTGGGAATAGGTGCTGGGCCATGGGAGTGCTGGGCCCTGGCAGTGCTGGGTGGAGGGTATGATGGGTGCATGTGTTGGTTTAACCCCAGCCAGCAAATAAACCCCACGCAGCCGCTGGCTCACCTCCCCCCCCACCCCGTGGGATTGGGGAGAGAATCGAGAAGGCACAAGTAGGAAAGCTCCCGTGTTGAGATAAAAACAGTTTAATGGTTGAAATAAAACGAAGTAGAACAGTAATAATAACAATGAGAACAACAACAACAACAGACGATACAAAGCAGGCAATGCACAATGCAACTGCTCACCGCTGCCGACCGCGTGTCATGAACTGGGGGGGGAGGGGGTGTCGTTTCAGTGCCAAGCCCCATGTGGAGGGTGGCCGCTTCGGAGCTTTGCCCTGATGAGGGTAAGGGATATGTCGAGGATTCGTGGGAGAACAGAGACAGAGCCCCGGTATTGGTGGGGCTGCAAAGAGATCGTGAGGGCCAGCATCAACCTTATTCTGGCTACTTCCCTATCTAAGCCCCACGTGGAGAGTGGTCGCTTCGGAGCTGGGCCCTGATGAGGGTCAGGGCTAGGTTGAGGTTAGGTGGGAGAACAGAGACAGAGCCCCGGCATTGGTGCGCCTGAGAAGGGGCTGCGCAGTGATCGTGAGGGCCAGCATCAACCTTGATTCCTGGCTACTGCCGTACCTAAGCCCCACATGAAGAGTGGTCGCTTCGGAGCTTGGCTCCGATGAGGGTAAGGGATAGGTCGCTGTTAGGTGCAAGCAGAGACACAGAGCCCCGGTATTGGTGGGGCTGAAGAGGGGGCCGACAAGAGACCGTGAGGGCCAGCATCAACCTTGGTTCCTGGCTACTTCAGTGCCAAGCCCCATGTGGAGGGTGGCCTCTTCGGAGCTCTGCCCTGATGAGGGTAAGGGATATGTCGAGGCTAAGTGGGAGAACAGAGACAGAGACCCAGTTTTGGTGGCCTGAGAAGGGGCTGCCAAGAGATCGTGAGGGCCGGCATCAACCTTGGTTCCTGGCTACTACAGTGCCTAAGCCCTACTTCCGTACCTAAGCCCCACTTGGAGAGTGGTCGCTTCGGAGGTGGCCCTGGTGAGAGTCAGGGCTAGGTTAATGTTAGGCGAGGGAACAGACTCAGAGCCCCTGTGTTGGCGAGGCTGCCAAGGAAGGTGTGGGCCAGCATCATCCGCGAGTCCTGGCTCTTCAGTGCCAAGTCCTATGTGGCGTTTGGCCGCTTCGGAAGCTTGGCTCTGAGGAGGGTAAGGGATATGTAGAGGATGAATGGGAGAACAGAGACAGAGCCCCGGTGTTGGTGGGGCTGAGAATGGGCTGCCAAGAGATCGTGAGGGCCAGCATCATCCTTGAGTCCTGGCTATTTCTATGCCTGAGCCGGTGGAGGTGGGTGGCCGTTTCGGAGCTTGCCTCTGAGGAGGATAAGGGATAGTTTGAGGTTCTGCGTAGATAACGAGATCCTCTGCATTAGTTAACGCCACCCACCACATGGACTCCAAACGAGGAGTAGCCCCTTCCCGGTCCCACTAGCCCTCTCCCTTATTCTCTAACCTAAATATCAACCTTTGCCTTACCATCTCTCAAGCCCATTTCCTAAACGGCTTCCCACCAGAGGGCGCTCCAACACAGAAAGAACCAGCTGTTCTGGTTGAAAGCTGTTTCTGGCTCTTGCCTTTCGTGGAAGCCCTTTCCGAGGGAGCTGCTCTCGCTCTACCACCCAACCAGCAACCTTACCACAGCCCAACTGCAAAGCAGTCGATCCCCTCTTCGGGCTCCCATAAACTAACAGGCAGGACTGAAAGATGTTGGTGGCTCTCACCTTCCCTTGATAGCCCCTTCTCAGCTGCCCAACACCCAGCCAGCTCCAGCACCCCAAATGTGCCATATCCACCACACCTAGCACTCCTTGCTACACATTGGTGGTGCCTGGTGCTAGGCATGTTCCGTTGCTGAGTCGTGGGGGTGTTGGGGGGTGGGAACTGCGGGGACTGGCTTCTTGTCATGTCCTGGTGCTGGGGATGCTGGGTGCTGTGTGCTGGGCTCCGGGGCTGCTGGGCATGTCGAGGTGCTGTGCATTGGTGGTGGGTGTGCTGGGTTGTGTGCATGTGTGGGAATAGGTGCTGGGCCATGGGAGTGCTGGGCCCTGGCAGTGCTGGGTGGAGGGTATGATGGGTGCATGTGTTGGTTTAACCCCAGCCAGCAAATAAACCCCACGCAGCCGCTGGCTCACCTCCCCCCCCACCCCGTGGGATTGGGGAGAGAATCGAGAAGGCACAAGTAGGAAAGCTCCCGTGTTGAGATAAAAACAGTTTAATGGTTGAAATAAAACGAAGTAGAACAGTAATAATAACAATGAGAACAACAACAACAACAGACGATACAAAGCAGGCAATGCACAATGCAACTGCTCACCGCTGCCGACCGCGTGTCATGAACTGGGGGGGGAGGGGGTGTCGTTTCAGTGCCAAGCCCCATGTGGAGGGTGGCCGCTTCGGAGCTTTGCCCTGATGAGGGTAAGGGATATGTCGAGGATTCGTGGGAGAACAGAGACAGAGCCCCGGTATTGGTGGGGCTGCAAAGAGATCGTGAGGGCCAGCATCAACCTTATTCTGGCTACTTCCCTATCTAAGCCCCACGTGGAGAGTGGTCGCTTCGGAGCTGGGCCCTGATGAGGGTCAGGGCTAGGTTGAGGTTAGGTGGGAGAACAGAGACAGAGCCCCGGCATTGGTGCGCCTGAGAAGGGGCTGCGCAGTGATCGTGAGGGCCAGCATCAACCTTGATTCCTGGCTACTGCCGTACCTAAGCCCCACATGAAGAGTGGTCGCTTCGGAGCTTGGCTCCGATGAGGGTAAGGGATAGGTCGCTGTTAGGTGCAAGCAGAGACACAGAGCCCCGGTATTGGTGGGGCTGAAGAGGGGGCCGACAAGAGACCGTGAGGGCCAGCATCAACCTTGGTTCCTGGCTACTTCAGTGCCAAGCCCCATGTGGAGGGTGGCCTCTTCGGAGCTCTGCCCTGATGAGGGTAAGGGATATGTCGAGGCTAAGTGGGAGAACAGAGACAGAGACCCAGTTTTGGTGGCCTGAGAAGGGGCTGCCAAGGGACCGTGAGGGCCAGCATCAGCCTTGGTTCGTGGCTACTTCAGTGCCTAGCTCCATGTGGCCGGTGGCCACTTCGGAGATTGGCCCTGAGAAGGGTCAGGGCTAGGTTGAGGTTAGGTGGAAGAAGAGGCACAGAGCCCCGGTGTTGGTGAGACAGAGAAGGGGCTGCCAAGAGATCGTGAGGGCCGGCATCAACCTTGGTTCCTGGCTACTACAGTGCCTAAGCCCTACTTCCGTACCTAAGCCCCACTTGGAGAGTGGTCGCTTCGGAGGTGGCCCTGGTGAGAGTCAGGGCTAGGTTAATGTTAGGCGAGGGAACAGACTCAGAGCCCCTGTGTTGGCGAGGCTGCCAAGGAAGGTGTGGGCCAGCATCATCCGCGAGTCCTGGCTCTTCAGTGCCAAGTCCTATGTGGCGTTTGGCCGCTTCGGAAGCTTGGCTCTGAGGAGGGTAAGGGATATGTAGAGGATGAATGGGAGAACAGAGACAGAGCCCCGGTGTTGGTGGGGCTGAGAATGGGCTGCCAAGAGATCGTGAGGGCCAGCATCATCCTTGAGTCCTGGCTATTTCTATGCCTGAGCCGGTGGAGGTGGGTGGCCGTTTCGGAGCTTGCCTCTGAGGAGGATAAGGGATAGTTTGAGGTTCTGCGTAGATAACGAGATCCTCTGCATTAGTTAACGCCACCCACCACATGGACTCCAAACGAGGAGTAGCCCCTTCCCGGTCCCACTAGCCCTCTCCCTTATTCTCTAACCTAAATATCAACCTTTGCCTTACCATCTCTCAAGCCCATTTCCTAAACGGCTTCCCACCAGAGGGCGCTCCAACACAGAAAGAACCAGCTGTTCTGGTTGAAAGCTGTTTCTGGCTCTTGCCTTTCGTGGAAGCCCTTTCCGAGGGAGCTGCTCTCGCTCTACCACCCAACCAGCAACCTTACCACAGCCCAACTGCAAAGCAGTCGATCCCCTCTTCGGGCTCCCATAAACTAACAGGCAGGACTGAAAGATGTTGGTGGCTCTCACCTTCCCTTGATAGCCCCTTCTCAGCTGCCCAACACCCAGCCAGCTCCAGCACCCCAAATGTGCCATATCCACCACACCTAGCACTCCTTGCTACACATTGGTGGTGCCTGGTGCTAGGCATGTTCCGTTGCTGAGTCGTGGGGGTGTTGGGGGGTGGGAACTGCGGGGACTGGCTTCTTGTCATGTCCTGGTGCTGGGGATGCTGGGTGCTGTGTGCTGGGCTCCGGGGCTGCTGGGCATGTCGAGGTGCTGTGCATTGGTGGTGGGTGTGCTGGGTTGTGTGCATGTGTGGGAATAGGTGCTGGGCCATGGGAGTGCTGGGCCCTGGCAGTGCTGGGTGGAGGGTATGATGGGTGCATGTGTTGGTTTAACCCCAGCCAGCAAATAAACCCCACGCAGCCGCTGGCTCACCTCCCCCCCCACCCCGTGGGATTGGGGAGAGAATCGAGAAGGCACAAGTAGGAAAGCTCCCGTGTTGAGATAAAAACAGTTTAATGGTTGAAATAAAACGAAGTAGAACAGTAATAATAACAATGAGAACAACAACAACAACAGACGATACAAAGCAGGCAATGCACAATGCAACTGCTCACCGCTGCCGACCGCGTGTCATGAACTGGGGGGGGGAGGGGGTGTCGTTTCAGTGCCAAGCCCCATGTGGAGGGTGGCCGCTTCGGAGGTGGCCCTGGTGAGAGTCAGGGCTAGGTTGATGTTAGGCGGGAGAACAGACTCAGAGCCCCGGTGATGGTGGGGCTGCCTAGGGACTGCAAATGGAAGGGGAGGGCCAGCACCACCCTTGATTCCTGGCTATCTCAGTGCCAAGCCCCATGTGGAGGGTGGCCGCTGCGGAGCTTTGCCCTGATGAGGGTAAGGGATATGTCGAGGATTCGTGGGAGAACAGAGACAGAGCCCCGGTATTGGTGGGGCTGCAAAGAGATCGTGAGGGCCAGCATCAACCTTATTCTGGCTACTTCCGTACCGAAGCCCCACGTGGAGAGTGGTCGCTTCGGAGCTGGGCCCTGATGAGGGTCAGGGCTAGGTTGAGGTTAGGTGGGAGAACAGAGACAGAGCCCCGGCATTGGTGCGCCTGAGAAGGGGCTGCGCAGTGATCGTGAGGGCCAGCATCAACCTTGATTCCTGGCTACTGCCGTACCTAAGCCCCACATGAAGAGTGGTCGCTTCGGAGCTTGGCTCCGATGAGGGTAAGGGATAGGTCGCTGTTAGGTGCGAGCAGAGACACAGAGCCCCGGTATTGGTGGGGCTGAAGAGGGGGCCGACAAGAGACCGTGAGGGCCAGCATCAACCTTGGTTCCTGGCTACTTCAGTGCCAAGCCCCATGTGGAGGGTGGCCTCTTCGGAGCTCTGCCCTGATGAGGGTAAGGGATATGTCGAGGCTAAGTGGGAGAACAGAGACAGAGACTAGGTTTTGGTGGCCTGAGAAGGGGCTGCCAAGGGACCGTGAGGGCCAGCATCAGCCTTGGTTCGTGGCTACTTCAGTGCCTAGCTCCATGTGGCCGGTGGCCACTTCGGAGATTGGCCCTGAGAAGGGTCAGGGCTAGGTTGAGGTTAGGTGGAAGAAGAGGCACAGAGCCCCGGTGTTGGTGAGACAGAGAAGGGGCTGCCAAGAGATCGTGAGGGCCGGCATCAACCTTGGTTCCTGGCTACTACAGTGCCTAAGCCCTACTTCCGTACCTAAGCGCCACTTGGAGAGTGGTCGCTTCGGAGGTGGCCCTGGTGAGAGTCAGGGCTAGGTTAATGTTAGGCGAGGGAACAGACTCAGAGCCCCTGTGTTGGCGAGGCTGCCAAGGAAGGTGTGGGCCAGCATCATCCGCGAGTCCTGGCTCTTCAGTGCCAAGTCCTATGTGGCGTTTGGCCGCTTCGGAAGCTTGGCTCTGAGGAGGGTAAGGGATATGTAGAGGATGAATGGGAGAACAGAGACAGAGCCCCGGTGTTGGTGGGGCTGAGAATGGGCTGCCAAGAGATCGTGAGGGCCAGCATCATCCTTGAGTCCTGGCTATTTCTATGCCTGAGCCGGTGGAGGTGGGTGGCCGTTTCGGAGCTTGCCTCTGAGGAGGATAAGGGATAGTTTGAGGTTCTGCGGAGATGACGAGATCCTTCTGCATTAGTTAACGCCACCCACCACATGGACTCCAAACGAGGAGTAGCCCCTTCCCGGTCCCACTAGCCCTCTCCCTTATTCTCTAACCTAAATATCAACCTTTGCCTTACCATCTCTCAAGCCCATTTCCTAAACGGCTTCCCACCAGAGGGCGCTCCAACACAGAAAGAACCAGCTGTTCTGGTTGAAAGCTGTTTCTGGCTCTTGCCTTTCGTGGAAGCCCTTTCCGAGGGAGCTGCTCTCGCTCTACCACCCAACCAGCAACCTTACCACAGCCCAACTGCAAAGCAGTCGATCCCCTCTTCGGGCTCCCATAAACTAACAGGCAGGACTGAAAGATGTTGGTGGCTCTCACCTTCCCTTGATAGCCCCTTCTCAGCTGCCCAACACCCAGCCAGCTCCAGCACCCCAAATGTGCCATATCCACCACACCTAGCACTCCTTGCTACACATTGGTGGTGCCTGGTGCTAGGCATGTTCCGTTGCTGAGTCGTGGGGGTGTTGGGGGGTGGGAACTGCGGGGACTGGCTTCTTGTCATGTCCTGGTGCTGGGGATGCTGGGTGCTGTGTGCTGGGCTCCAGGGCTGCTGGGCATGTCGAGGTGCTGTGCATTGGTGGTGGGTGTGCTGCGTTGTGTGCATGTGTGGGAATCAGTGCTGGGCCATGGGAGTGCTGGGCCCTGGCAGTGCTGGGTGGAGGGTATGATGGGTGCATGTGTTGGTTTAACCCCAGCCAGCAAATAAACCCCACGCAGCCGCTGGCTCACCTCCCCCCCCACCCCGTGGGATTGGGGAGAGAATCGAGAAGGCACAAGTAGGAAAGCTCCCGTGTTGAGATAAAAACAGTTTAATGGTTGAAATAAAACGAAGTAGAACAGTAATAATAACAATGAGAACAACAACAACAACAGACGATACAAAGCAGGCAATGCACAATGCAACTGCTCACCGCTGCCGACCGCGTGTCATGAACTGGGGGGGGAGGGGGTGTCGTTTCAGTGCCAAGCCCCATGTGGAGGGTGGCCGCTTCGGAGCTTTGCCCTGATGAGGGTAAGGGATATGTCGAGGATTCGTGGGAGAACAGAGACAGAGCCCCGGTATTGGTGGGGCTGCAAAGAGATCGTGAGGGCCAGCATCAACCTTATTCTGGCTACTTCCGTACCGAAGCCCCACGTGGAGAGTGGTCGCTTCGGAGCTGGGCCCTGATGAGGGTCAGGGCTAGGTTGAGGTTAGGTGGGAGAACAGAGACAGAGCCCCGGCATTGGTGCGCCTGAGAAGGGGCTGCGCAGTGATCGTGAGGGCCAGCATCAACCTTGATTCCTGGCTACTGCCGTACCTAAGCCCCACATGAAGAGTGGTCGCTTCGGAGCTTGGCTCCGATGAGGGTAAGGGATAGGTCGCTGTTAGGTGCAAGCAGAGACACAGAGCCCCGGTATTGGTGGGGCTGAAGAGGGGGCCGACAAGAGACCGTGAGGGCCAGCATCAACCTTGGTTCCTGGCTACTTCAGTGCCAAGCCCCATGTGGAGGGTGGCCTCTTCGGAGCTCTGCCCTGATGAGGGTAAGGGATATGTCGAGGCTAAGTGGGAGAACAGAGACAGAGACCCGGTTTTGGTGGCCTGAGAAGGGGCTGCCAAGGGACCGTGAGGGCCAGCATCAGCCTTGGTTCCTGGCTACTTCAGTGCCTAGCTCCATGTGGCCGGTGGCCACTTCGGAGATTGGCCCTGAGAAGGGTCAGGGCTAGGTTGAGGTTAGGTGGAAGAAGAGGCACAGAGCCCCGGTGTTGGTGAGACAGAGAAGGGGCTGCCAAGAGATCGTGAGGGCCGGCATCAACCTTGGTTCCTGGCTACTACAGTGCCTAAGCCCTACTTCCGTACCTAAGCGCCACTTGGAGAGTGGTCGCTTCGGAGGTGGCCCTGGTGAGAGTCAGGGCTAGGTTAATGTTAGGCGAGGGAACAGACTCAGAGCCCCTGTGTTGGCGAGGCTGCCAAGGAAGGTGTGGGCCAGCATCATCCGCGAGTCCTGGCTCTTCAGTGCCAAGTCCTATGTGGCGTTTGGCCGCTTCGGAAGCTTGGCTCTGAGGAGGGTAAGGGATATGTAGAGGATGAATGGGAGAACAGAGACAGAGCCCCGGTGTTGGTGGGGCTGAGAATGGGCTGCCAAGAGATCGTGAGGGCCAGCATCATCCTTGAGTCCTGGCTATTTCTATGCCTGAGCCGGTGGAGGTGGGTGGCCGTTTCGGAGCTTGCCTCTGAGGAGGATAAGGGATAGTTTGAGGTTCTGCGTAGATAACGAGATCCTCTGCATTAGTTAACGCCACCCACCACATGGACTCCAAACGAGGAGTAGCCCCTTCCCGGTCCCACTAGCCCTCTCCCTTATTCTCTAACCTAAATATCAACCTTTGCCTTACCATCTCTCAAGCCCATTTCCTAAACGGCTTCCCACCAGAGGGCGCTCCAACACAGAAAGAACCAGCTGTTCTGGTTGAAAGCTGTTTCTGGCTCTTGCCTTTCGTGGAAGCCCTTTCCGAGGGAGCTGCTCTCGCTCTACCACCCAACCAGCAACCTTACCACAGCCCAACTGCAAAGCAGTCGATCCCCTCTTCGGGCTCCCATAAACTAACAGGCAGGACTGAAAGATGTTGGTGGCTCTCACCTTCCCTTGATAGCCCCTTCTCAGCTGCCCAACACCCAGCCAGCTCCAGCACCCCAAATGTGCCATATCCACCACACCTAGCACTCCTTGCTACACATTGGTGGTGCCTGGTGCTAGGCATGTTCCGTTGCTGAGTCGTGGGGGTGTTGGGGGGTGGGAACTGCGGGGACTGGCTTCTTGTCATGTCCTGGTGCTGGGGATGCTGGGTGCTGTGTGCTGGGCTCCGGGGCTGCTGGGCATGTCGAGGTGCTGTGCATTGGTGGTGGGTGTGCTGGGTTGTGTGCATGTGTGGGAATAGGTGCTGGGCCATGGGAGTGCTGGGCCCTGGCAGTGCTGGGTGGAGGGTATGATGGGTGCATGTGTTGGTTTAACCCCAGCCAGCAAATAAACCCCACGCAGCCGCTGGCTCACCTCCCCCCCCACCCCGTGGGATTGGGGAGAGAATCGAGAAGGCACAAGTAGGAAAGCTCCCGTGTTGAGATAAAAACAGTTTAATGGTTGAAATAAAACGAAGTAGAACAGTAATAATAACAATGAGAACAACAACAACAACAGACGATACAAAGCAGGCAATGCACAATGCAACTGCTCACCGCTGCCGACCGCGTGTCATGAACTGGGGGGGGGAGGGGGTGTCGTTTCAGTGCCAAGCCCCATGTGGAGGGTGGCCGCTTCGGAGGTGGCCCTGGTGAGAGTCAGGGCTAGGTTGATGTTAGGCGGGAGAACAGACTCAGAGCCCCGGTGATGGTGGGGCTGCCTAGGGACTGCAAATGGAAGGGGAGGGCCAGCACCACCCTTGATTCCTGGCTATCTCAGTGCCAAGCCCCATGTGGAGGGTGGCCGCTGCGGAGCTTTGCCCTGATGAGGGTAAGGGATATGTCGAGGATTCGTGGGAGAACAGAGACAGAGCCCCGGTATTGGTGGGGCTGCAAAGAGATCGTGAGGGCCAGCATCAACCTTATTCTGGCTACTTCCCTATCTAAGCCCCACGTGGAGAGTGGTCGCTTCGGAGCTGGGCCCTGATGAGGGTCAGGGCTAGGTTGAGGTTAGGTGGGAGAACAGAGACAGAGCCCCGGCATTGGTGCGCCTGAGAAGGGGCTGCGCAGTGATCGTGAGGGCCAGCATCAACCTTGATTCCTGGCTACTGCCGTACCTAAGCCCCACATGAAGAGTGGTCGCTTCGGAGCTTGGCTCCGATGAGGGTAAGGGATAGGTCGCTGTTAGGTGCAAGCAGAGACACAGAGCCCCGGTATTGGTGGGGCTGAAGAGGGGGCCGACAAGAGACCGTGAGGGCCAGCATCAACCTTGGTTCCTGGCTACTTCAGTGCCAAGCCCCATGTGGAGGGTGGCCAATGCGGAGCTTTGCCCTGATGAAGGTAAGGGATATGTCGAGGCTAAGTGGGAGAACAGAGACAGAGACCCGGTTTTGGTGGCCTGAGAAGGGGCTGCCAAGGGACCGTGAGGGCCAGCATCAGCCTTGATTCCTGGCTATCTCAGTGCAAAGCCCCACGTGGAGGGTGGTCGCTGCTGAGCTTGGCTCCGATGAGGGTAAGGGATAGGTCGCTGTTAGGTGCGAGCAGAGACACAGAGCCCCGGTATTGGTGGGGCTGAAGAGGGGGCCGACAAGAGACCGTGAGGGCCAGCATCAACCTTGGTTCCTGGCTACTTCAGTGCCAAGCCCCATGTGGAGGGTGGCCTCTTCGGAGCTCTGCCCTGATGAGGGTAAGGGATATGTCGAGGCTAAGTGGGAGAACAGAGACAGAGACCCGGTTTTGGTGGCCTGAGAAGGGGCTGCCAAGGGACCGTGAGGGCCAGCATCAGCCTTGGTTCCTGGCTACTTCAGTGCCTAGCTCCATGTGGCCGGTGGCCACTTCGCAGATTGGCCCTGATAAGGGTCAGGGCTAGGTTGAGGTTAGGTGGAAGAAGAGGCACAGAGCCCCGGTGTTGGTGAGACAGAGAAGGGGCTGCCAAGAGATCGTGAGGGCCGGCATCAACGTTGGTTCCTGGCTACTACAGTGCCTAAGCCCTACTTCCGTACCTAAGCCCCACTTGGAGAGTGGTCGCTTCGGAGGTGGCCCTGGTGAGAGTCAGGGCTAGGTTAATGTTAGGCGAGGGAACAGACTCAGAGCCCCTGTGTTGGCGAGGCTGCCAAGGAAGGTGTGGGCCAGCATCATCCGCGAGTCCTGGCTCTTCAGTGCCAAGTCCTATGTGGAGTTTGGCCGCTTCGGAAGCTTGGCTCTGAGGAGGGTAAGGGATATGTAGAGGATGAATGGGAGAACAGAGACAGAGCCCCGGTGTTGGTGGGGCTGAGAATGGGCTGCCAAGAGATCGTGAGGGCCAGCATCATCCTTGAGTCCTGGCTATTTCTATGCCTGAGCCGGTGGAGGTGGGTGGCCGTTTCGGAGCTTGCCTCTGAGGAGGATAAGGGATAGTTTGAGGTTCTGCGTAGATAACGAGATCCTCTGCATTAGTTAACGCCACCCACCACATGGACTCCAAACGAGGAGTAGCCCCTTCCCGGTCCCACTAGCCCTCTCCCTTATTCTCTAACCTAAATATCAACCTTTGCCTTACCATCTCTCAAGCCCATTTCCTAAACGGCTTCCCACCAGAGGGCGCTCCAACACAGAAAGAACCAGCTGTTCTGGTTGAAAGCTGTTTCTGGCTCTTGCCTTTCGTGGAAGCCCTTTCCGAGGGAGCTGCTCTCGCTCTACCACCCAACCAGCAACCTTACCACAGCCCAACTGCAAAGCAGTCGATCCCCTCTTCGGGCTCCCATAAACTAACAGGCAGGACTGAAAGATGTTGGTGGCTCTCACCTTCCCTTGATAGCCCCTTCTCAGCTGCCCAACACCCAGCCAGCTCCAGCACCCCAAATGTGCCATATCCACCACACCTAGCACTCCTTGCTACACATTGGTGGTGCCTGGTGCTAGGCATGTTCCGTTGCTGAGTCGTGGGGGTGTTGGGGGGTGGGAACTGCGGGGACTGGCTTCTTGTCATGTCCTGGTGCTGGGGATGCTGGGTGCTGTGTGCTGGGCTCCGGGGCTGCTGGGCATGTCGAGGTGCTGTGCATTGGTGGTGGGTGTGCTGCGTTGTGTGCATGTGTGGGAATCAGTGCTGGGCCATGGGAGTGCTGGGCCCTGGCAGTGCTGGGTGGAGGGTATGATGGGTGCATGTGTTGGTTTAACCCCAGCCAGCAAATAAACCCCACGCAGCCGCTGGCTCACCTCCCCCCCCACCCCGTGGGATTGGGGAGAGAATCGAGAAGGCACAAGTAGGAAAGCTCCCGTGTTGAGATAAAAACAGTTTAATGGTTGAAATAAAACGAAGTAGAACAGTAATAATAACAATGAGAACAACAACAACAACAGACGATACAAAGCAGGCAATGCACAATGCAACTGCTCACCGCTGCCGACCGCGTGTCATGAACTGGGGGGGGGGAGGGGGTGTCGTTTCAGTGCCAAGCCCCATGTGGAGGGTGGCCGCTTCGGAGGTGGCCCTGGTGAGAGTCAGGGCTAGGTTGATGTTAGGCGGGAGAACAGACTCAGAGCCCCGGTGATGGTGGGGCTGCCTAGGGACTGCAAATGGAAGGGGAGGGCCAGCACCACCCTTGATTCCTGGCTATCTCAGTGCCAAGCCCCATGTGGAGGGTGGCCGCTGCGGAGTTTTGCCCTGATGAGGGTAAGGGATATGTCGAGGATTCGTGGGAGAACAGAGACAGAGCCCCGGTATTGGTGGGGCTGCAAAGAGATCGTGAGGGCCAGCATCAACCTTATTCTGGCTACTTCCGTACCGAAGCCCCACGTGGAGAGTGGTCGCTTCGGAGCTGGGCCCTGATGAGGGTCAGGGCTAGGTTGAGGTTAGGTGGGAGAACAGAGACAGAGCCCCGGCATTGGTGCGCCTGAGAAGGGGCTGCGCAGTGATCGTGAGGGCCAGCATCAACCTTGATTCCTGGCTACTGCCGTACCTAAGCCCCACATGAAGAGTGGTCGCTTCGGAGCTTGGCTCCGATGAGGGTAAGGGATAGGTCGCTGTTAGGTGCGAGCAGAGACACAGAGCCCCGGTATTGGTGGGGCTGAAGAGGGGGCCGACAAGAGACCGTGAGGGCCAGCATCAACCTTGGTTCCTGGCTACTTCAGTGCCAAGCCCCATGTGGAGGGTGGCCTCTTCGGAGCTCTGCCCTGATGAGGGTAAGGGATATGTCGAGGCTAAGTGGGAGAACAGAGACAGAGACCCGGTTTTGGTGGGGCAGAGAAGGGGCTGCCAAGGGACCGTGAGGGCCAGCATCAGCCTTGGTTCCTGGCTATCTCAGTGTCAAGCCCCACGTGGAGGGTGGTCGCTGCTGAGCTTGGCTCCGATGAGGGTAAGGGATAGGTCGCTGTTAGGTGCGAGCAGAGACACAGAGCCCCGGTATTGGTGGGGCTGAAGAGGGGGCCGACAAGAGACCGTGAGGGCCAGCATCAACCTTGGTTCCTGGCTACTACAGTGCCTAAGCCCTACTTCCGTACCTAAGCCCCACTTGGAGAGTGGTCGCTTCGGAGGTGGCCCTGGTGAGAGTCAGGGCTAGGTTAATGTTAGGCGAGGGAACAGACTCAGAGCCCCTGTGTTGGCGAGGCTGCCAAGGAAGGTGTGGGCCAGCATCATCCGCGAGTCCTGGCTCTTCAGTGCCAAGTCCTATGTGGAGTTTGGCCGCTTCGGAAGCTTGGCTCTGAGGAGGGTAAGGGATATGTAGAGGATGAATGGGAGAACAGAGACAGAGCCCCGGTGTTGGTGGGGCTGAGAATGGGCTGCCAAGAGATCGTGAGGGCCAGCATCATCCTTGAGTCCTGGCTATTTCTATGCCTGAGCCGGTGGAGGTGGGTGGCCGTTTCGGAGCTTGCCTCTGAGGAGGATAAGGGATAGTTTGAGGTTCTGCGGAGATAACGAGATCCTTCTGCATTAGTTAACGCCACCCACCACATGGACTCCAAACGAGGAGTAGCCCCTTCCCGGTCCCACTAGCCCTCTCCCTTATTCTCTAACCTAAATATCAACCTTTGCCTTACCATCTCTCAAGCCCATTTCCTAAACGGCTTCCCACCAGAGGGCGCTCCAACACAGAAAGAACCAGCTGTTCTGGTTGAAAGCTGTTTCTGGCTCTTGCCTTTCGTGGAAGCCCTTTCCGAGGGAGCTGCTCTCGCTCTACCACCCAACCAGCAACCTTACCACAGCCCAACTGCAAAGCAGTCGATCCCCTCTTCGGGCTCCCATAAACTAACAGGCAGGACTGAAAGATGTTGGTGGCTCTCACCTTCCCTTGATAGCCCCTTCTCAGCTGCCCAACACCCAGCCAGCTCCAGCACCCCAAATGTGCCATATCCACCACACCTAGCACTCCTTGCTACACATTGGTGGTGCCTGGTGCTAGGCATGTTCCGTTGCTGAGTCGTGGGGGTGTTGGGGGGTGGGAACTGCGGGGACTGGCTTCTTGTCATGTCCTGGTGCTGGGGATGCTGGGTGCTGTGTGCTGGGCTCCGGGGCTGCTGGGCATGTCGAGGTGCTGTGCATTGGTGGTGGGTGTGCTGGGTTGTGTGCATGTGTGGGAATCAGTGCTGGGCCATGGGAGTGCTGGGCCCTGGCAGTGCTGGGTGGAGGGTATGATGGGTGCATGTGTTGGTTTAACCCCAGCCAGCAAATAAACCCCACGCAGCCGCTGGCTCACCTCCCCCCCCACCCCGTGGGATTGGGGAGAGAATCGAGAAGGCACAAGTAGGAAAGCTCCCGTGTTGAGATAAAAACAGTTTAATGGTTGAAATAAAACGAAGTAGAACAGTAATAATAACAATGAGAACAACAACAACAACAGACGATACAAAGCAGGCAATGCACAATGCAACTGCTCACCGCTGCCGACCGCGTGTCATGAACTGGGGGGGGGAGGGGGTGTCGTTTCAGTGCCAAGCCCCATGTGGAGGGTGGCCGCTTCGGAGGTGGCCCTGGTGAGAGTCAGGGCTAGGTTGATGTTAGGCGGGAGAACAGACTCAGAGCCCCGGTGATGGTGGGGCTGCCTAGGGACTGCAAATGGAAGGGGAGGGCCAGCACCACCCTTGATTCCTGGCTATCTCAGTGCCAAGCCCCATGTGGAGGGTGGCCGCTGCGGAGCTTTGCCCTGATGAGGGTAAGGGATATGTCGAGGATTCGTGGGAGAACAGAGACAGAGCCCCGGTATTGGTGGGGCTGCAAAGAGATCGTGAGGGCCAGCATCAACCTTATTCTGGCTACTTCCCTATCTAAGCCCCACGTGGAGAGTGGTCGCTTCGGAGCTGGGCCCTGATGAGGGTCAGGGCTAGGTTGAGGTTAGGTGGGAGAACAGAGACAGAGCCCCGGCATTGGTGCGCCTGAGAAGGGGCTGCGCAGTGATCGTGAGGGCCAGCATCAACCTTGATTCCTGGCTACTGCCGTACCTAAGCCCCACATGAAGAGTGGTCGCTTCGGAGCTTGGCTCCGATGAGGGTAAGGGATAGGTCGCTGTTAGGTGCAAGCAGAGACACAGAGCCCCGGTATTGGTGGGGCTGAAGAGGGGGCCGACAAGAGACCGTGAGGGCCAGCATCAACCTTGGTTCCTGGCTACTTCAGTGCCAAGCCCCATGTGGAGGGTGGCCAATGCGGAGCTTTGCCCTGATGAAGGTAAGGGATATGTCGAGGCTAAGTGGGAGAACAGAGACAGAGACCCGGTTTTGGTGGCCTGAGAAGGGGCTGCCAAGGGACCGTGAGGGCCAGCATCAGCCTTGATTCCTGGCTATCTCAGTGCAAAGCCCCACGTGGAGGGTGGTCGCTGCTGAGCTTGGCTCCGATGAGGGTAAGGGATAGGTCGCTGTTAGGTGCGAGCAGAGACACAGAGCCCCGGTATTGGTGGGGCTGAAGAGGGGGCCGACAAGAGACCGTGAGGGCCAGCATCAACCTTGGTTCCTGGCTACTTCAGTGTCAAGCCCCATGTGGAGGGTGGCCTCTTCGGAGCTCTGCCCTGATGAGGGTAAGGGATATGTCGAGGCTAAGTGGGAGAACAGAGACAGAGACCCGGTTTTGGTGGCCTGAGAAGGGGCTGCCAAGGGACCGTGAGGGCCAGCATCAGCCTTGGTTCGTGGCTACTTCAGTGCCTAGCTCCATGTGGCCGGTGGCCACTTCGGAGATTGGCCCTGATAAGGGTCAGGGCTAGGTTGAGGTTAGGTGGAAGAAGAGGCACAGAGCCCCGGTGTTGGTGAGACAGAGAAGGGGCTGCCAAGAGATCGTGAGGGCCGGCATCAACCTTGGTTCCTGGCTACTACAGTGCCTAAGCCCTACTTCCGTACCTAAGCCCCACTTGGAGAGTGGTCGCTTCGGAGGTGGCCCTGGTGAGAGTCAGGGCTAGGTTAATGTTAGGCGAGGGAACAGACTCAGAGCCCCTGTGTTGGCGAGGCTGCCAAGGAAGGTGTGGGCCAGCATCATCCGCGAGTCCTGGCTCTTCAATGCCAAGTCCTATGTGGAGTTTGGCCGCTTCGGAAGCTTGGCTCTGAGGAGGGTAAGGGATATGTAGAGGATGAATGGGAGAACAGAGACAGAGCCCCGGTGTTGGTGGGGCTGAGAATGGGCTGCCAAGAGATCGTGAGGGCCAGCATCATCCTTGAGTCCTGGCTATTTCTATGCCTGAGCCGGTGGAGGTGGGTGGCCGTTTCGGAGCTTGCCTCTGAGGAGGATAAGGGATAGTTTGAGGTTCTGCGTAGATAACGAGATCCTCTGCATTAGTTAACGCCACCCACCACATGGACTCCAAACGAGGAGTAGCTCCTTCCCGGTCCCACTAGCCCTCTCCCTTATTCTCTAACCTAAATATCAACCTTTGCCTTACCATCTCTCAAGCCCATTTCCTAAACGGCTTCCCACCAGAGGGCGCTCCAACACAGAAAGAACCAGCTGTTCTGGTTGAAAGCTGTTTCTGGCTCTTGCCTTTCGTGGAAGCCCTTTCCGAGGGAGCTGCTCTCGCTCTACCACCCAACCAGCAACCTTACCACAGCCCAACTGCAAAGCAGTCGATCCCCTCTTCGGGCTCCCATAAACTAACAGGCAGGACTGAAAGATGTTGGTGGCTCTCACCTTCCCTTGATAGCCCCTTCTCAGCTGCCCAACACCCAGCCAGCTCCAGCACCCCAAATGTGCCATATCCACCACACCTAGCACTCCTTGCTACACATTGGTGGTGCCTGGTGCTAGGCATGTTCCGTTGCTGAGTCGTGGGGGTGTTGGGGGGTGGGAACTGCGGGGACTGGCTTCTTGTCATGTCCTGGTGCTGGGGATGCTGGGTGCTGTGTGCTGGGCTCCGGGGCTGCTGGGCATGTCGAGGTGCTGTGCATTGGTGGTGGGTGTGCTGCGTTGTGTGCATGTGTGGGAATCAGTGCTGGGCCATGGGAGTGCTGGGCCCTGGCAGTGCTGGGTGGAGGGTATGATGGGTGCATGTGTTGGTTTAACCCCAGCCAGCAAATAAACCCCACGCAGCCGCTGGCTCACCTCCCCCCCCACCCCGTGGGATTGGGGAGAGAATCGAGAAGGCACAAGTAGGAAAGCTCCCGTGTTGAGATAAAAACAGTTTAATGGTTGAAATAAAACGAAGTAGAACAGTAATAATAACAATGAGAACAAGAACAACAACAGACGATACAAAGCAGGCAATGCACAATGCAACTGCTCACCGCTGCCGACCGCGTGTCATGAACTGGGGGGGGGGAGGGGGTGTCGTTTCAGTGCCAAGCCCCATGTGGAGGGTGGCCGCTTCGGAGGTGGCCCTGGTGAGAGTCAGGGCTAGGTTGATGTTAGGCGGGAGAACAGACTCAGAGCCCCGGTGATGGTGGGGCTGCCTAGGGACTGCAAATGGAAGGGGAGGGCCAGCACCACCCTTGATTCCTGGCTATCTCAGTGCCAAGCCCCATGTGGAAGGTGGCCGCTGCGGAGCTTTGCCCTGATGAGGGTAAGGGATATGTCGAGGATTCGTGGGAGAACAGAGACAGAGCCCCGGTATTGGTGGGGCTGCAAAGAGATCGTGAGGGCCAGCATCAACCTTATTCTGGCTACTTCCGTACCGAAGCCCCACGTGGAGAGTGGTCGCTTCGGAGCTGGGCCCTGATGAGGGTCAGGGCTAGGTTGAGGTTAGGTGGGAGAACAGAGACAGAGCCCCGGCATTGGTGCGCCTGAGAAGGGGCTGCGCAGTGATCGTGAGGGCCAGCATCAACCTTGATTCCTGGCTACTGCCGTACCTAAGCCCCACATGAAGAGTGGTCGCTTCGGAGCTTGGCTCCGATGAGGGTAAGGGATAGGTCGCTGTTAGGTGCGAGCAGAGACACAGAGCCCCGGTATTGGTGGGGCTGAAGAGGGGGCCGACAAGAGACCGTGAGGGCCAGCATCAACCTTGGTTCCTGGCTACTTCAGTGCCAAGCCCCATGTGGAGGGTGGCCTCTTCGGAGCTCTGCCCTGATGAGGGTAAGGGATATGTCGAGGCTAAGTGGGAGAACAGAGACAGAGACCCGGTTTTGGTGGGGCAGAGAAGGGGCTGCCAAGGGACCGTGAGGGCCAGCATCAGCCTTGGTTCCTGGCTATCTCAGTGTCAAGCCCCACGTGGAGGGTGGTCGCTGCTGAGCTTGGCTCCGATGAGGGTAAGGGATAGGTCGCTGTTAGGTGCGAGCAGAGACACAGAGCCCCGGTATTGGTGGGGCTGAAGAGGGGGCCGACAAGAGACCGTGAGGGCCAGCATCAACCTTGGTTCCTGGCTACTACAGTGCCTAAGCCCTACTTCCGTACCTAAGCCCCACTTGGAGAGTGGTCGCTTCGGAGGTGGCCCTGGTGAGAGTCAGGGCTAGGTTAATGTTAGGCGAGGGAACAGACTCAGAGCCCCTGTGTTGGCGAGGCTGCCAAGGAAGGTGTGGGCCAGCATCATCCGCGAGTCCTGGCTCTTCAGTGCCAAGTCCTATGTGGAGTTTGGCCGCTTCGGAAGCTTGGCTCTGAGGAGGGTAAGGGATATGTAGAGGATGAATGGGAGAACAGAGACAGAGCCCCGGTGTTGGTGGGGCTGAGAATGGGCTGCCAAGAGATCGTGAGGGCCAGCATCATCCTTGAGTCCTGGCTATTTCTATGCCTGAGCCGGTGGAGGTGGGTGGCCGTTTCGGAGCTTGCCTCTGAGGAGGATAAGGGATAGTTTGAGGTTCTGCGGAGATAACGAGATCCTTCTGCATTAGTTAACGCCACCCACCACATGGACTCCAAACGAGGAGTAGCCCCTTCCCGGTCCCACTAGCCCTCTCCCTTATTCTCTAACCTAAATATCAACCTTTGCCTTACCATCTCTCAAGCCCATTTCCTAAACGGCTTCCCACCAGAGGGCGCTCCAACACAGAAAGAACCAGCTGTTCTGGTTGAAAGCTGTTTCTGGCTCTTGCCTTTCGTGGAAGCCCTTTCCGAGGGAGCTGCTCTCGCTCTACCACCCAACCAGCAACCTTACCACAGCCCAACTGCAAAGCAGTCGATCCCCTCTTCGGGCTCCCATAAACTAACAGGCAGGACTGAAAGATGTTGGTGGCTCTCACCTTCCCTTGATAGCCCCTTCTCAGCTGCCCAACACCCAGCCAGCTCCAGCACCCCAAATGTGCCATATCCACCACACCTAGCACTCCTTGCTACACATTGGTGGTGCCTGGTGCTAGGCATGTTCCGTTGCTGAGTCGTGGGGGTGTTGGGGGGTGGGAACTGCGGGGACTGGCTTCTTGTCATGTCCTGGTGCTGGGGATGCTGGGTGCTGTGTGCTGGGCTCCGGGGCTGCTGGGCATGTCGAGGTGCTGTGCATTGGTGGTGGGTGTGCTGGGTTGTGTGCATGTGTGGGAATCAGTGCTGGGCCATGGGAGTGCTGGGCCCTGGCAGTGCTGGGTGGAGGGTATGATGGGTGCATGTGTTGGTTTAACCCCAGCCAGCAAATAAACCCCACGCAGCCGCTGGCTCACCTCCCCCCCCACCCCGTGGGATTGGGGAGAGAATCGAGAAGGCACAAGTAGGAAAGCTCCCGTGTTGAGATAAAAACAGTTTAATGGTTGAAATAAAACGAAGTAGAACAGTAATAATAACAATGAGAACAACAACAACAACAGACGATACAAAGCAGGCAATGCACAATGCAACTGCTCACCGCTGCCGACCGCGTGTCATGAACTGGGGGGGGGAGGGGGTGTCGTTTCAGTGCCAAGCCCCATGTGGAGGGTGGCCGCTTCGGAGGTGGCCCTGGTGAGAGTCAGGGCTAGGTTGATGTTAGGCGGGAAAACAGACTCAGAGCCCCGGTGATGGTGGGGCTGCCTAGGGACTGCAAATGGAAGGGGAGGGCCAGCACCACCCTTGATTCCTGGCTATCTCAGTGCCAAGCCCCATGTGGAGGGTGGCCGCTGCGGAGCTTTGCCCTGATGAGGGTAAGGGATATGTCGAGGATTCGTGGGAGAACAGAGACAGAGCCCCGGTATTGGTGGGGCTGCAAAGAGATCGTGAGGGCCAGCATCAACCTTATTCTGGCTACTTCCCTATCTAAGCCCCACGTGGAGAGTGGTCGCTTCGGAGCTGGGCCCTGATGAGGGTCAGGGCTAGGTTGAGGTTAGGTGGGAGAACAGAGACAGAGCCCCGGCATTGGTGCGCCTGAGAAGGGGCTGCGCAGTGATCGTGAGGGCCAGCATCAACCTTGATTCCTGGCTACTGCCGTACCTAAGCCCCACATGAAGAGTGGTCGCTTCGGAGCTTGGCTCCGATGAGGGTAAGGGATAGGTCGCTGTTAGGTGCAAGCAGAGACACAGAGCCCCGGTATAGGTGGGGCTGAAGAGGGGGCCGACAAGAGACCGTGAGGGCCAGCATCAACCTTGGTTCCTGGCTACTTCAGTGCCAAGCCCCATGTGGAGGGTGGCCTCTTCGGAGCTCTGCCCTGATGAGGGTAAGGGATATGTCGAGGCTAAGTGGGAGAACAGAGACAGAGACCCGGTTTTGGTGGCCTGAGAAGGGGCTGCCAAGGGACCGTGAGGGCCAGCATCAGCCTTGGTTCGTGGCTACTTCAGTGCCTAGCTCCATGTGGCCGGTGGCCACTTCGGAGATTGGCCCTGATAAGGGTCAGGGCTAGGTTGAGGTTAGGTGGAAGAAGAGGCACAGAGCCCCGGTGTTGGTGAGACAGAGAAGGGGCTGCCAAGAGATCGTGAGGGCCGGCATCAACCTTGGTTCCTGGCTACTACAGTGCCTAAGCCCTACTTCCGTACCTAAGCGCCACTTGGAGAGTGGTCGCTTCGGAGGTGGCCCTGGTGAGAGTCAGGGCTAGGTTAATGTTAGGCGAGGGAACAGACTCAGAGCCCCTGTGTTGGCGAGGCTGCCAAGGAAGGTGTGGGCCAGCATCATCCGCGAGTCCTGGCTCTTCAGTGCCAAGTCCTATGTGGCGTTTGGCCGCTTCGGAAGCTTGGCTCTGAGGAGGGTAAGGGATATGTAGAGGATGAATGGGAGAACAGAGACAGAGCCCCGGTGTTGGTGGGGCTGAGAATGGGCTGCCAAGAGATCGTGAGGGCCAGCATCATCCTTGAGTCCTGGCTATTTCTATGCCTGAGCCGGTGGAGGTGGGTGGCCGTTTCGGAGCTTGCCTCTGAGGAGGATAAGGGATAGTTTGAGGTTCTGCGGAGATGACGAGATCCTTCTGCATTAGTTAACGCCACCCACCACATGGACTCCAAACGAGGAGTAGCCCCTTCCCGGTCCCACTAGCCCTCTCCCTTATTCTCTAACCTAAATATCAACCTTTGCCTTACCATCTCTCAAGCCCATTTCCTAAACGGCTTCCCACCAGAGGGCGCTCCAACACAGAAAGAACCAGCTGTTCTGGTTGAAAGCTGTTTCTGGCTCTTGCCTTTCGTGGAAGCCCTTTCCGAGGGAGCTGCTCTCGCTCTACCACCCAACCAGCAACCTTACCACAGCCCAACTGCAAAGCAGTCGATCCCCTCTTCGGGCTCCCATAAACTAACAGGCAGGACTGAAAGATGTTGGTGGCTCTCACCTTCCCTTGATAGCCCCTTCTCAGCTGCCCAACACCCAGCCAGCTCCAGCACCCCAAATGTGCCATATCCACCACACCTAGCACTCCTTGCTACACATTGGTGGTGCCTGGTGCTAGGCATGTTCCGTTGCTGAGTCGTGGGGGTGTTGGGGGGTGGGAACTGCGGGGACTGGCTTCTTGTCATGTCCTGGTGCTGGGGATGCTGGGTGCTGTGTGCTGGGCTCCGGGGCTGCTGGGCATGTCGAGGTGCTGTGCATTGGTGGTGGGTGTGCTGCGTTGTGTGCATGTGTGGGAATCAGTGCTGGGCCATGGGAGTGCTGGGCCCTGGCAGTGCTGGGTGGAGGGTATGATGGGTGCATGTGTTGGTTTAACCCCAGCCAGCAAATAAACCCCACGCAGCCGCTGGCTCACCTCCCCCCCCACCCCGTGGGATTGGGGAGAGAATCGAGAAGGCACAAGTAGGAAAGCTCCCGTGTTGAGATAAAAACAGTTTAATGGTTGAAATAAAACGAAGTAGAACAGTAATAATAACAATGAGAACAACAACAACAACAGACGATACAAAGCAGGCAATGCACAATGCAACTGCTCACCGCTGCCGACCGCGTGTCATGAACTGGGGGGGGAGGGGGTGTCGTTTCAGTGCCAAGCCCCATGTGGAGGGTGGCCGCTTCGGAGCTTTGCCCTGATGAGGGTAAGGGATATGTCGAGGATTCGTGGGAGAACAGAGACAGAGCCCCGGTATTGGTGGGGCTGCAAAGAGATCGTGAGGGCCAGCATCAACCTTATTCTGGCTACTTCCCTATCTAAGCCCCACGTGGAGAGTGGTCGCTTCGGAGCTGGGCCCTGATGAGGGTCAGGGCTAGGTTGAGGTTAGGTGGGAGAACAGAGACAGAGCCCCGGCATTGGTGCGCCTGAGAAGGGGCTGCGCAGTGATCGTGAGGGCCAGCATCAACCTTGATTCCTGGCTACTGCCGTACCTAAGCCCCACATGAAGAGTGGTCGCTTCGGAGCTTGGCTCCGATGAGGGTAAGGGATAGGTCGCTGTTAGGTGCAAGCAGAGACACAGAGCCCCGGTATAGGTGGGGCTGAAGAGGGGGCCGACAAGAGACCGTGAGGGCCAGCATCAACCTTGGTTCCTGGCTACTTCAGTGCCAAGCCCCATGTGGAGGGTGGCCTCTTCGGAGCTCTGCCCTGATGAGGGTAAGGGATATGTCGAGGCTAAGTGGGAGAACAGAGACAGAGACCCGGTTTTGGTGGCCTGAGAAGGGGCTGCCAAGGGACCGTGAGGGCCAGCATCAGCCTTGGTTCCTGGCTACTTCAGTGCCTAGCTCCATGTGGCCGGTGGCCACTTCGGAGATTGGCCCTGAGAAGGGTCAGGGCTAGGTTGAGGTTAGGTGGAAGAAGAGGCACAGAGCCCCGGTGTTGGTGAGACAGAGAAGGGGCTGCCAAGAGATCGTGAGGGCCGGCATCAACCTTGGTTCCTGGCTACTACAGTGCCTAAGCCCTACTTCCGTACCTAAGCGCCACTTGGAGAGTGGTCGCTTCGGAGGTGGCCCTGGTGAGAGTCAGGGCTAGGTTAATGTTAGGCGAGGGAACAGACTCAGAGCCCCTGTGTTGGCGAGGCTGCCAAGGAAGGTGTGGGCCAGCATCATCCGCGAGTCCTGGCTCTTCAGTGCCAAGTCCTATGTGGCGTTTGGCCGCTTCGGAAGCTTGGCTCTGAGGAGGGTAAGGGATATGTAGAGGATGAATGGGAGAACAGAGACAGAGCCCCTGTGTTGGCGAGGCTGCCAAGGAAGGTGTGGGCCAGCATCATCCGCGAGTCCTGGCTCTTCAGTGCCAAGTCCTATGTGGCGTTTGGCCGCTTCGGAAGCTTGGCTCTGAGGAGGGTAAGGGATATGTAGAGGATGAATGGGAGAACAGAGACAGAGCCCCGGTGTTGGTGGGGCTGAGAATGGGCTGCCAAGAGATCGTGAGGGCCAGCATCATCCTTGAGTCCTGGCTATTTCTATGCCTGAGCCGGTGGAGGTGGGTGGCCGTTTCGGAGCTTGCCTCTGAGGAGGATAAGGGATAGTTTGAGGTTCTGCGGAGATGACGAGATCCTTCTGCATTAGTTAACGCCACCCACCACATGGACTCCAAACGAGGAGTAGCCCCTTCCCGGTCCCACTAGCCCTCTCCCTTATTCTCTAACCTAAATATCAACCTTTGCCTTACCATCTCTCAAGCCCATTTCCTAAACGGCTTCCCACCAGAGGGCGCTCCAACACAGAAAGAACCAGCTGTTCTGGTTGAAAGCTGTTTCTGGCTCTTGCCTTTCGTGGAAGCCCTTTCCGAGGGAGCTGCTCTCGCTCTACCACCCAACCAGCAACCTTACCACAGCCCAACTGCAAAGCAGTCGATCCCCTCTTCGGGCTCCCATAAACTAACAGGCAGGACTGAAAGATGTTGGTGGCTCTCACCTTCCCTTGATAGCCCCTTCTCAGCTGCCCAACACCCAGCCAGCTCCAGCACCCCAAATGTGCCATATCCACCACACCTAGCACTCCTTGCTACACATTGGTGGTGCCTGGTGCTAGGCATGTTCCGTTGCTGAGTCGTGGGGGTGTTGGGGGGTGGGAACTGCGGGGACTGGCTTCTTGTCATGTCCTGGTGCTGGGGATGCTGGGTGCTGTGTGCTGGGCTCCGGGGCTGCTGGGCATGTCGAGGTGCTGTGCATTGGTGGTGGGTGTGCTGGGTTGTGTGCATGTGTGGGAATCAGTGCTGGGCCATGGGAGTGCTGGGCCCTGGCAGTGCTGGGTGGAGGGTATGATGGGTGCATGTGTTGGTTTAACCCCAGCCAGCAAATAAACCCCACGCAGCCGCTGGCTCACCTCCCCCCCCACCCCGTGGGATTGGGGAGAGAATCGAGAAGGCACAAGTAGGAAAGCTCCCGTGTTGAGATAAAAACAGTTTAATGGTTGAAATAAAACGAAGTAGAACAGTAATAATAACAATGAGAACAACAACAACAACAGACGATACAAAGCAGGCAATGCACAATGCAACTGCTCACCGCTGCCGACCGCGTGTCATGAACTGGGGGGGGAGGGGGTGTCGTTTCAGTGCCAAGCCCCATGTGGAGGGTGGCCGCTTCGGAGCTTTGCCCTGATGAGGGTAAGGGATATGTCGAGGATTCGTGGGAGAACAGAGACAGAGCCCCGGTATTGGTGGGGCTGCAAAGAGATCGTGAGGGCCAGCATCAACCTTATTCTGGCTACTTCCCTATCTAAGCCCCACGTGGAGAGTGGTCACTTCGGAGCTGGGCCCTGATGAGGGTCAGGGCTAGGTTGAGGTTAGGTGGGAGAACAGAGACAGAGCCCCGGCATTGGTGCGCCTGAGAAGGGGCTGCGCAGTGATCGTGAGGGCCAGCATCAACCTTGATTCCTGGCTACTGCCGTACCTAAGCCCCACATGAAGAGTGGTCGCTTCGGAGCTTGGCTCCGATGAGGGTAAGGGATAGGTCGCTGTTAGGTGCAAGCAGAGACACAGAGCCCCGGTATTGGTGGGGCTGAAGAGGGGGCCGACAAGAGACCGTGAGGGCCAGCATCAACCTTGGTTCCTGGCTACTTCAGTGCCAAGCCCCATGTGGAGGGTGGCCTCTTCGGAGCTCTGCCCTGATGAGGGTAAGGGATATGTCGAGGCTAAGTGGGAGAACAGAGACAGAGACCCGGTTTTGGTGGCCTGAGAAGGGGCTGCCAAGGGACCGTGAGGGCCAGCATCAGCCTTGGTTCCTGGCTACTTCAGTGCCTAGCTCCATGTGGCCGGTGGCCACTTCGGAGATTGGCCCTGAGAAGGGTCAGGGCTAGGTTGAGGTTAGGTGGAAGAAGAGGCACAGAGCCCCGGTGTTGGTGAGACAGAGAAGGGGCTGCCAAGAGATCGTGAGGGCCGGCATCAACCTTGGTTCCTGGCTACTACAGTGCCTAAGCCCTACTTCCGTACCTAAGCGCCACTTGGAGAGTGGTCGCTTCGGAGGTGGCCCTGGTGAGAGTCAGGGCTAGGTTAATGTTAGGCGAGGGAACAGACTCAGAGCCCCTGTGTTGGCGAGGCTGCCAAGGAAGGTGTGGGCCAGCATCATCCGCGAGTCCTGGCTCTTCAGTGCCAAGTCCTATGTGGCGTTTGGCCGCTTCGGAAGCTTGGCTCTGAGGAGGGTAAGGGATATGTAGAGGATGAATGGGAGAACAGAGACAGAGCCCCGGTGTTGGTGGGGCTGAGAATGGGCTGCCAAGAGATCGTGAGGGCCAGCATCATCCTTGAGTCCTGGCTATTTCTATGCCTGAGCCGGTGGAGGTGGGTGGCCGTTTCGGAGCTTGCCTCTGAGGAGGATAAGGGATAGTTTGAGGTTCTGCGTAGATAACGAGATCCTCTGCATTAGTTAACGCCACCCACCACATGGACTCCAAACGAGGAGTAGCCCCTTCCCGGTCCCACTAGCCCTCTCCCTTATTCTCTAACCTAAATATCAACCTTTGCCTTACCATCTCTCAAGCCCATTTCCTAAACGGCTTCCCACCAGAGGGCGCTCCAACACAGAAAGAACCAGCTGTTCTGGTTGAAAGCTGTTTCTGGCTCTTGCCTTTCGTGGAAGCCCTTTCCGAGGGAGCTGCTCTCGCTCTACCACCCAACCAGCAACCTTACCACAGCCCAACTGCAAAGCAGTCGATCCCCTCTTCGGGCTCCCATAAACTAACAGGCAGGACTGAAAGATGTTGGTGGCTCTCACCTTCCCTTGATAGCCCCTTCTCAGCTGCCCAACACCCAGCCAGCTCCAGCACCCCAAATGTGCCATATCCACCACACCTAGCACTCCTTGCTACACATTGGTGGTGCCTGGTGCTAGGCATGTTCCGTTGCTGAGTCGTGGGGGTGTTGGGGGGTGGGAACTGCGGGGACTGGCTTCTTGTCATGTCCTGGTGCTGGGGATGCTGGGTGCTGTGTGCTGGGCTCCGGGGCTGCTGGGCATGTCGAGGTGCTGTGCATTGGTGGTGGGTGTGCTGGGTTGTGTGCATGTGTGGGAATAGGTGCTGGGCCATGGGAGTGCTGGGCCCTGGCAGTGCTGGGTGGAGGGTATGATGGGTGCATGTGTTGGTTTAACCCCAGCCAGCAAATAAACCCCACGCAGCCGCTGGCTCACCTCCCCCCCCACCCCGTGGGATTGGGGAGAGAATCGAGAAGGCACAAGTAGGAAAGCTCCCGTGTTGAGATAAAAACAGTTTAATGGTTGAAATAAAACGAAGTAGAACAGTAATAATAACAATGAGAACAACAACAACAACAGACGATACAAAGCAGGCAATGCACAATGCAACTGCTCACCGCTGCCGACCGCGTGTCATGAACTGGGGGGGGGAGGGGGTGTCGTTTCAGTGCCAAGCCCCATGTGGAGGGTGGCCGCTTCGGAGGTGGCCCTGGTGAGAGTCAGGGCTAGGTTGATGTTAGGCGGGAGAACAGACTCAGAGCCCCGGTGATGGTGGGGCTGCCTAGGGACTGCAAATGGAAGGGGAGGGCCAGCACCACCCTTGATTCCTGGCTATCTCAGTGCCAAGCCCCATGTGGAGGGTGGCCGCTGCGGAGCTTTGCCCTGATGAGGGTAAGGGATATGTCGAGGATTCGTGGGAGAACAGAGACAGAGCCCCGGTATTGGTGGGGCTGCAAAGAGATCGTGAGGGCCAGCATCAACCTTATTCTGGCTACTTCCGTACCGAAGCCCCACGTGGAGAGTGGTCGCTTCGGAGCTGGGCCCTGATGAGGGTCAGGGCTAGGTTGAGGTTAGGTGGGAGAACAGAGACAGAGCCCCGGCATTGGTGCGCCTGAGAAGGGGCTGCGCAGTGATCGTGAGGGCCAGCATCAACCTTGATTCCTGGCTACTGCCGTACCTAAGCCCCACATGAAGAGTGGTCGCTTCGGAGCTTGGCTCCGATGAGGGTAAGGGATAGGTCGCTGTTAGGTGCGAGCAGAGACACAGAGCCCCGGTATTGGTGGGGCTGAAGAGGGGGCCGACAAGAGACCGTGAGGGCCAGCATCAACCTTGGTTCCTGGCTACTTCAGTGCCAAGCCCCATGTGGAGGGTGGCCAATGCGGAGCTTTGCCCTGATGAAGGTAAGGGATATGTCGAGGCTAAGTGGGAGAACAGAGACAGAGACCCGGTATTGGTGCGCCTGAGAAGGGGCTGCCAAGAGATCGTGAGGGGCAGCATCAACCTTGATTCCTGGCTATCTCAGTGCAAAGCCCCACGTGGAGGGTGGTCGCTGCTGAGCTTGGCTCCGATGAGGGTAAGGGATAGGTCGCTGTTAGGTGCGAGCAGAGACACAGAGCCCCGGTATTGGTGGGGCTGAAGAGGGGGCCGACAAGAGACCGTGAGGGCCAGCATCAACCTTGGTTCCTGGCTACTTCAGTGTCAAGCCCCATGTGGAGGGTGGCCTCTTCGGAGCTCTGCCCTGATGAGGGTAAGGGATATGTCGAGGCTAAGTGGGAGAACAGAGACAGAGACCCGGTTTTGGTGGCCTGAGAAGGGGCTGCCAAGGGACCGTGAGGGCCAGCATCAGCCTTGGTTCCTGGCTACTTCAGTGCCTAGCTCCATGTGGCCGGTGGCCACTTCGGAGATTGGCCCTGATAAGGGTCAGGGCTAGGTTGAGGTTAGGTGGAAGAAGAGGCACAGAGCCCCGGTGTTGGTGAGACAGAGAAGGGGCTGCCAAGAGATCGTGAGGGCCGGCATCAACCTTGGTTCCTGGCTACTACAGTGCCTAAGCCCTACTTCCGTACCTAAGCCCCACTTGGAGAGTGGTCGCTTCGGAGGTGGCCCTGGTGAGAGTCAGGGCTAGGTTAATGTTAGGCGAGGGAACAGACTCAGAGCCCCTGTGTTGGCGAGGCTGCCAAGGAAGGTGTGGGCCAGCATCATCCGCGAGTCCTGGCTCTTCAGTGCCAAGTCCTATGTGGAGTTTGGCCGCTTCGGAAGCTTGGCTCTGAGGAGGGTAAGGGATATGTAGAGGATGAATGGGAGAACAGAGACAGAGCCCCGGTGTTGGTGGGGCTGAGAATGGGCTGCCAAGAGATCGTGAGGGCCAGCATCATCCTTGAGTCCTGGCTATTTCTATGCCTGAGCCGGTGGAGGTGGGTGGCCGTTTCGGAGCTTGCCTCTGAGGAGGATAAGGGATAGTTTGAGGTTCTGCGTAGATAACGAGATCCTCTGCATTAGTTAACGCCACCCACCACATGGACTCCAAACGAGGAGTAGCCCCTTCCCGGTCCCACTAGCCCTCTCCCTTATTCTCTAACCTAAATATCAACCTTTGCCTTACCATCTCTCAAGCCCATTTCCTAAACGGCTTCCCACCAGAGGGCGCTCCAACACAGAAAGAACCAGCTGTTCTGGTTGAAAGCTGTTTCTGGCTCTTGCCTTTCGTGGAAGCCCTTTCCGAGGGAGCTGCTCTCGCTCTACCACCCAACCAGCAACCTTACCACAGCCCAACTGCAAAGCAGTCGATCCCCTCTTCGGGCTCCCATAAACTAACAGGCAGGACTGAAAGATGTTGGTGGCTCTCACCTTCCCTTGATAGCCCCTTCTCAGCTGCCCAACACCCAGCCAGCTCCAGCACCCCAAATGTGCCATATCCACCACACCTAGCACTCCTTGCTACACATTGGTGGTGCCTGGTGCTAGGCATGTTCCGTTGCTGAGTCGTGGGGGTGTTGGGGGGTGGGAACTGCGGGGACTGGCTTCTTGTCATGTCCTGGTGCTGGGGATGCTGGGTGCTGTGTGCTGGGCTCCGGGGCTGCTGGGCATGTCGAGGTGCTGTGCATTGGTGGTGGGTGTGCTGGGTTGTGTGCATGTGTGGGAATAGGTGCTGGGCCATGGGAGTGCTGGGCCCTGGCAGTGCTGGGTGGAGGGTATGATGGGTGCATGTGTTGGTTTAACCCCAGCCAGCAAATAAACCCCACGCAGCCGCTGGCTCACCTCCCCCCCCACCCCGTGGGATTGGGGAGAGAATCGAGAAGGCACAAGTAGGAAAGCTCCCGTGTTGAGATAAAAACAGTTTAATGGTTGAAATAAAACGAAGTAGAACAGTAATAATAACAATGAGAACAACAACAACAACAGACGATACAAAGCAGGCAATGCACAATGCAACTGCTCACCGCTGCCGACCGCGTGTCATGAACTGGGGGGGGAGGGGGTGTCGTTTCAGTGCCAAGCCCCATGTGGAGGGTGGCCGCTTCGGAGCTTTGCCCTGATGAGGGTAAGGGATATGTCGAGGATTCGTGGGAGAACAGAGACAGAGCCCCGGTATTGGTGGGGCTGCAAAGAGATCGTGAGGGCCAGCATCAACCTTATTCTGGCTACTTCCCTATCTAAGCCCCACGTGGAGAGTGGTCGCTTCGGAGCTGGGCCCTGATGAGGGTCAGGGCTAGGTTGAGGTTAGGTGGGAGAACAGAGACAGAGCCCCGGCATTGGTGCGCCTGAGAAGGGGCTGCGCAGTGATCGTGAGGGCCAGCATCAACCTTGATTCCTGGCTACTGCCGTACCTAAGCCCCACATGAAGAGTGGTCGCTTCGGAGCTTGGCTCCGATGAGGGTAAGGGATAGGTCGCTGTTAGGTGCAAGCAGAGACACAGAGCCCCGGTATTGGTGGGGCTGAAGAGGGGGCCGACAAGAGACCGTGAGGGCCAGCATCAACCTTGGTTCCTGGCTACTTCAGTGCCAAGCCCCATGTGGAGGGTGGCCTCTTCGGAGCTCTGCCCTGATGAGGGTAAGGGATATGTCGAGGCTAAGTGGGAGAACAGAGACAGAGACCCGGTTTTGGTGGCCTGAGAAGGGGCTGCCAAGGGACCGTGAGGGCCAGCATCAGCCTTGGTTCCTGGCTACTTCAGTGCCTAGCTCCATGTGGCCGGTGGCCACTTCGGAGATTGGCCCTGAGAAGGGTCAGGGCTAGGTTGAGGTTAGGTGGAAGAAGAGGCACAGAGCCCCGGTGTTGGTGAGACAGAGAAGGGGCTGCCAAGAGATCGTGAGGGCCGGCATCAACCTTGGTTCCTGGCTACTACAGTGCCTAAGCCCTACTTCCGTACCTAAGCGCCACTTGGAGAGTGGTCGCTTCGGAGGTGGCCCTGGTGAGAGTCAGGGCTAGGTTAATGTTAGGCGAGGGAACAGACTCAGAGCCCCTGTGTTGGCGAGGCTGCCAAGGAAGGTGTGGGCCAGCATCATCCGCGAGTCCTGGCTCTTCAGTGCCAAGTCCTATGTGGCGTTTGGCCGCTTCGGAAGCTTGGCTCTGAGGAGGGTAAGGGATATGTAGAGGATGAATGGGAGAACAGAGACAGAGCCCCGGTGTTGGTGGGGCTGAGAATGGGCTGCCAAGAGATCGTGAGGGCCAGCATCATCCTTGAGTCCTGGCTATTTCTATGCCTGAGCCGGTGGAGGTGGGTGGCCGTTTCGGAGCTTGCCTCTGAGGAGGATAAGGGATAGTTTGAGGTTCTGCGTAGATAACGAGATCCTCTGCATTAGTTAACGCCACCCACCACATGGACTCCAAACGAGGAGTAGCCCCTTCCCGGTCCCACTAGCCCTCTCCCTTATTCTCTAACCTAAATATCAACCTTTGCCTTACCATCTCTCAAGCCCATTTCCTAAACGGCTTCCCACCAGAGGGCGCTCCAACACAGAAAGAACCAGCTGTTCTGGTTGAAAGCTGTTTCTGGCTCTTGCCTTTCGTGGAAGCCCTTTCCGAGGGAGCTGCTCTCGCTCTACCACCCAACCAGCAACCTTACCACAGCCCAACTGCAAAGCAGTCGATCCCCTCTTCGGGCTCCCATAAACTAACAGGCAGGACTGAAAGATGTTGGTGGCTCTCACCTTCCCTTGATAGCCCCTTCTCAGCTGCCCAACACCCAGCCAGCTCCAGCACCCCAAATGTGCCATATCCACCACACCTAGCACTCCTTGCTACACATTGGTGGTGCCTGGTGCTAGGCATGTTCCGTTGCTGAGTCGTGGGGGTGTTGGGGGGTGGGAACTGCGGGGACTGGCTTCTTGTCATGTCCTGGTGCTGGGGATGCTGGGTGCTGTGTGCTGGGCTCCGGGGCTGCTGGGCATGTCGAGGTGCTGTGCATTGGTGGTGGGTGTGCTGGGTTGTGTGCATGTGTGGGAATAGGTGCTGGGCCATGGGAGTGCTGGGCCCTGGCAGTGCTGGGTGGAGGGTATGATGGGTGCATGTGTTGGTTTAACCCCAGCCAGCAAATAAACCCCACGCAGCCGCTGGCTCACCTCCCCCCCCACCCCGTGGGATTGGGGAGAGAATCGAGAAGGCACAAGTAGGAAAGCTCCCGTGTTGAGATAAAAACAGTTTAATGGTTGAAATAAAACGAAGTAGAACAGTAATAATAACAATGAGAACAACAACAACAACAGACGATACAAAGCAGGCAATGCACAATGCAACTGCTCACCGCTGCCGACCGCGTGTCATGAACTGGGGGGGGGAGGGGGTGTCGTTTCAGTGCCAAGCCCCATGTGGAGGGTGGCCGCTTCGGAGGTGGCCCTGGTGAGAGTCAGGGCTAGGTTGATGTTAGGCGGGAGAACAGACTCAGAGCCCCGGTGATGGTGGGGCTGCCTAGGGACTGCAAATGGAAGGGGAGGGCCAGCACCACCCTTGATTCCTGGCTATCTCAGTGCCAAGCCCCATGTGGAGGGTGGCCGCTGCGGAGCTTTGCCCTGATGAGGGTAAGGGATATGTCGAGGATTCGTGGGAGAACAGAGACAGAGCCCCGGTATTGGTGGGGCTGCAAAGAGATCGTGAGGGCCAGCATCAACCTTATTCTGGCTACTTCCGTACCGAAGCCCCACGTGGAGAGTGGTCGCTTCGGAGCTGGGCCCTGATGAGGGTCAGGGCTAGGTTGAGGTTAGGTGGGAGAACAGAGACAGAGCCCCGGCATTGGTGCGCCTGAGAAGGGGCTGCGCAGTGATCGTGAGGGCCAGCATCAACCTTGATTCCTGGCTACTGCCGTACCTAAGCCCCACATGAAGAGTGGTCGCTTCGGAGCTTGGCTCCGATGAGGGTAAGGGATAGGTCGCTGTTAGGTGCGAGCAGAGACACAGAGCCCCGGTATTGGTGGGGCTGAAGAGGGGGCCGACAAGAGACCGTGAGGGCCAGCATCAACCTTGGTTCCTGGCTACTTCAGTGCCAAGCCCCATGTGGAGGGTGGCCAATGCGGAGCTTTGCCCTGATGAAGGTAAGGGATATGTCGAGGCTAAGTGGGAGAACAGAGACAGAGACCCGGTATTGGTGCGCCTGAGAAGGGGCTGCCAAGAGATCGTGAGGGGCAGCATCAACCTTGATTCCTGGCTATCTCAGTGCAAAGCCCCACGTGGAGGGTGGTCGCTGCTGAGCTTGGCTCCGATGAGGGTAAGGGATAGGTCGCTGTTAGGTGCGAGCAGAGACACAGAGCCCCGGTATTGGTGGGGCTGAAGAGGGGGCCGACAAGAGACCGTGAGGGCCAGCATCAACCTTGGTTCCTGGCTACTTCAGTGTCAAGCCCCATGTGGAGGGTGGCCTCTTCGGAGCTCTGCCCTGATGAGGGTAAGGGATATGTCGAGGCTAAGTGGGAGAACAGAGACAGAGACCCGGTTTTGGTGGCCTGAGAAGGGGCTGCCAAGGGACCGTGAGGGCCAGCATCAGCCTTGGTTCCTGGCTACTTCAGTGCCTAGCTCCATGTGGCCGGTGGCCACTTCGGAGATTGGCCCTGATAAGGGTCAGGGCTAGGTTGAGGTTAGGTGGAAGAAGAGGCACAGAGCCCCGGTGTTGGTGAGACAGAGAAGGGGCTGCCAAGAGATCGTGAGGGCCGGCATCAACCTTGGTTCCTGGCTACTACAGTGCCTAAGCCCTACTTCCGTACCTAAGCCCCACTTGGAGAGTGGTCGCTTCGGAGGTGGCCCTGGTGAGAGTCAGGGCTAGGTTAATGTTAGGCGAGGGAACAGACTCAGAGCCCCTGTGTTGGCGAGGCTGCCAAGGAAGGTGTGGGCCAGCATCATCCGCGAGTCCTGGCTCTTCAGTGCCAAGTCCTATGTGGAGTTTGGCCGCTTCGGAAGCTTGGCTCTGAGGAGGGTAAGGGATATGTAGAGGATGAATGGGAGAACAGAGACAGAGCCCCGGTGTTGGTGGGGCTGAGAATGGGCTGCCAAGAGATCGTGAGGGCCAGCATCATCCTTGAGTCCTGGCTATTTCTATGCCTGAGCCGGTGGAGGTGGGTGGCCGTTTCGGAGCTTGCCTCTGAGGAGGATAAGGGATAGTTTGAGGTTCTGCGTAGATAACGAGATCCTCTGCATTAGTTAACGCCACCCACCACATGGACTCCAAACGAGGAGTAGCCCCTTCCCGGTCCCACTAGCCCTCTCCCTTATTCTCTAACCTAAATATCAACCTTTGCCTTACCATCTCTCAAGCCCATTTCCTAAACGGCTTCCCACCAGAGGGCGCTCCAACACAGAAAGAACCAGCTGTTCTGGTTGAAAGCTGTTTCTGGCTCTTGCCTTTCGTGGAAGCCCTTTCCGAGGGAGCTGCTCTCGCTCTACCACCCAACCAGCAACCTTACCACAGCCCAACTGCAAAGCAGTCGATCCCCTCTTCGGGCTCCCATAAACTAACAGGCAGGACTGAAAGATGTTGGTGGCTCTCACCTTCCCTTGATAGCCCCTTCTCAGCTGCCCAACACCCAGCCAGCTCCAGCACCCCAAATGTGCCATATCCACCACACCTAGCACTCCTTGCTACACATTGGTGGTGCCTGGTGCTAGGCATGTTCCGTTGCTGAGTCGTGGGGGTGTTGGGGGGTGGGAACTGCGGGGACTGGCTTCTTGTCATGTCCTGGTGCTGGGGATGCTGGGTGCTGTGTGCTGGGCTCCGGGGCTGCTGGGCATGTCGAGGTGCTGTGCATTGGTGGTGGGTGTGCTGGGTTGTGTGCATGTGTGGGAATCAGTGCTGGGCCATGGGAGTGCTGGGCCCTGGCAGTGCTGGGTGGAGGGTATGATGGGTGCATGTGTTGGTTTAACCCCAGCCAGCAAATAAACCCCACGCAGCCGCTGGCTCACCTCCCCCCCCACCCCGTGGGATTGGGGAGAGAATCGAGAAGGCACAAGTAGGAAAGCTCCCGTGTTGAGATAAAAACAGTTTAATGGTTGAAATAAAACGAAGTAGAACAGTAATAATAACAATGAGAACAACAACAACAACAGACGATACAAAGCAGGCAATGCACAATGCAACTGCTCACCGCTGCCGACCGCGTGTCATGAACTGGGGGGGGAGGGGGTGTCGTTTCAGTGCCAAGCCCCATGTGGAGGGTGGCCGCTTCGGAGCTTTGCCCTGATGAGGGTAAGGGATATGTCGAGGATTCGTGGGAGAACAGAGACAGAGCCCCGGTATTGGTGGGGCTGCAAAGAGATCGTGAGGGCCAGCATCAACCTTATTCTGGCTACTTCCCTATCTAAGCCCCACGTGGAGAGTGGTCGCTTCGGAGCTGGGCCCTGATGAGGGTCAGGGCTAGGTTGAGGTTAGGTGGGAGAACAGAGACAGAGCCCCGGCATTGGTGCGCCTGAGAAGGGGCTGCGCAGTGATCGTGAGGGCCAGCATCAACCTTGATTCCTGGCTACTGCCGTACCTAAGCCCCACATGAAGAGTGGTCGCTTCGGAGCTTGGCTCCGATGAGGGTAAGGGATAGGTCGCTGTTAGGTGCAAGCAGAGACACAGAGCCCCGGTATAGGTGGGGCTGAAGAGGGGGCCGACAAGAGACCGTGAGGGCCAGCATCAACCTTGGTTCCTGGCTACTTCAGTGCCAAGCCCCATGTGGAGGGTGGCCTCTTCGGAGCTCTGCCCTGATGAGGGTAAGGGATATGTCGAGGCTAAGTGGGAGAACAGAGACAGAGACCCGGTTTTGGTGGCCTGAGAAGGGGCTGCCAAGGGACCGTGAGGGCCAGCATCAGCCTTGGTTCCTGGCTACTTCAGTGCCTAGCTCCATGTGGCCGGTGGCCACTTCGGAGATTGGCCCTGAGAAGGGTCAGGGCTAGGTTGAGGTTAGGTGGAAGAAGAGGCACAGAGCCCCGGTGTTGGTGAGACAGAGAAGGGGCTGCCAAGAGATCGTGAGGGCCGGCATCAACCTTGGTTCCTGGCTACTACAGTGCCTAAGCCCTACTTCCGTACCTAAGCGCCACTTGGAGAGTGGTCGCTTCGGAGGTGGCCCTGGTGAGAGTCAGGGCTAGGTTAATGTTAGGCGAGGGAACAGACTCAGAGCCCCTGTGTTGGCGAGGCTGCCAAGGAAGGTGTGGGCCAGCATCATCCGCGAGTCCTGGCTCTTCAGTGCCAAGTCCTATGTGGCGTTTGGCCGCTTCGGAAGCTTGGCTCTGAGGAGGGTAAGGGATATGTAGAGGATGAATGGGAGAACAGAGACAGAGCCCCTGTGTTGGCGAGGCTGCCAAGGAAGGTGTGGGCCAGCATCATCCGCGAGTCCTGGCTCTTCAGTGCCAAGTCCTATGTGGCGTTTGGCCGCTTCGGAAGCTTGGCTCTGAGGAGGGTAAGGGATATGTAGAGGATGAATGGGAGAACAGAGACAGAGCCCCGGTGTTGGTGGGGCTGAGAATGGGCTGCCAAGAGATCGTGAGGGCCAGCATCATCCTTGAGTCCTGGCTATTTCTATGCCTGAGCCGGTGGAGGTGGGTGGCCGTTTCGGAGCTTGCCTCTGAGGAGGATAAGGGATAGTTTGAGGTTCTGCGGAGATGACGAGATCCTTCTGCATTAGTTAACGCCACCCACCACATGGACTCCAAACGAGGAGTAGCCCCTTCCCGGTCCCACTAGCCCTCTCCCTTATTCTCTAACCTAAATATCAACCTTTGCCTTACCATCTCTCAAGCCCATTTCCTAAACGGCTTCCCACCAGAGGGCGCTCCAACACAGAAAGAACCAGCTGTTCTGGTTGAAAGCTGTTTCTGGCTCTTGCCTTTCGTGGAAGCCCTTTCCGAGGGAGCTGCTCTCGCTCTACCACCCAACCAGCAACCTTACCACAGCCCAACTGCAAAGCAGTCGATCCCCTCTTCGGGCTCCCATAAACTAACAGGCAGGACTGAAAGATGTTGGTGGCTCTCACCTTCCCTTGATAGCCCCTTCTCAGCTGCCCAACACCCAGCCAGCTCCAGCACCCCAAATGTGCCATATCCACCACACCTAGCACTCCTTGCTACACATTGGTGGTGCCTGGTGCTAGGCATGTTCCGTTGCTGAGTCGTGGGGGTGTTGGGGGGTGGGAACTGCGGGGACTGGCTTCTTGTCATGTCCTGGTGCTGGGGATGCTGGGTGCTGTGTGCTGGGCTCCGGGGCTGCTGGGCATGTCGAGGTGCTGTGCATTGGTGGTGGGTGTGCTGCGTTGTGTGCATGTGTGGGAATCAGTGCTGGGCCATGGGAGTGCTGGGCCCTGGCAGTGCTGGGTGGAGGGTATGATGGGTGCATGTGTTGGTTTAACCCCAGCCAGCAAATAAACCCCACGCAGCCGCTGGCTCACCTCCCCCCCCACCCCGTGGGATTGGGGAGAGAATCGAGAAGGCACAAGTAGGAAAGCTCCCGTGTTGAGATAAAAACAGTTTAATGGTTGAAATAAAACGAAGTAGAACAGTAATAATAACAATGAGAACAACAACAACAACAGACGATACAAAGCAGGCAATGCACAATGCAACTGCTCACCGCTGCCGACCGCGTGTCATGAACTGGGGGGGGAGGGGGTGTCGTTTCAGTGCCAAGCCCCATGTGGAGGGTGGCCGCTTCGGAGCTTTGCCCTGATGAGGGTAAGGGATATGTCGAGGATTCGTGGGAGAACAGAGACAGAGCCCCGGTATTGGTGGGGCTGCAAAGAGATCGTGAGGGCCAGCATCAACCTTATTCTGGCTACTTCCCTATCTAAGCCCCACGTGGAGAGTGGTCGCTTCGGAGCTGGGCCCTGATGAGGGTCAGGGCTAGGTTGAGGTTAGGTGGGAGAACAGAGACAGAGCCCCGGCATTGGTGCGCCTGAGAAGGGGCTGCGCAGTGATCGTGAGGGCCAGCATCAACCTTGATTCCTGGCTACTGCCGTACCTAAGCCCCACATGAAGAGTGGTCGCTTCGGAGCTTGGCTCCGATGAGGGTAAGGGATAGGTCGCTGTTAGGTGCAAGCAGAGACACAGAGCCCCGGTATTGGTGGGGCTGAAGAGGGGGCCGACAAGAGACCGTGAGGGCCAGCATCAACCTTGGTTCCTGGCTACTTCAGTGCCAAGCCCCATGTGGAGGGTGGCCTCTTCGGAGCTCTGCCCTGATGAGGGTAAGGGATATGTCGAGGCTAAGTGGGAGAACAGAGACAGAGACCCGGTTTTGGTGGCCTGAGAAGGGGCTGCCAAGGGACCGTGAGGGCCAGCATCAGCCTTGGTTCCTGGCTACTTCAGTGCCTAGCTCCATGTGGCCGGTGGCCACTTCGGAGATTGGCCCTGAGAAGGGTCAGGGCTAGGTTGAGGTTAGGTGGAAGAAGAGGCACAGAGCCCCGGTGTTGGTGAGACAGAGAAGGGGCTGCCAAGAGATCGTGAGGGCCGGCATCAACCTTGGTTCCTGGCTACTACAGTGCCTAAGCCCTACTTCCGTACCTAAGCGCCACTTGGAGAGTGGTCGCTTCGGAGGTGGCCCTGGTGAGAGTCAGGGCTAGGTTAATGTTAGGCGAGGGAACAGACTCAGAGCCCCTGTGTTGGCGAGGCTGCCAAGGAAGGTGTGGGCCAGCATCATCCGCGAGTCCTGGCTCTTCAGTGCCAAGTCCTATGTGGCGTTTGGCCGCTTCGGAAGCTTGGCTCTGAGGAGGGTAAGGGATATGTAGAGGATGAATGGGAGAACAGAGACAGAGCCCCGGTGTTGGTGGGGCTGAGAATGGGCTGCCAAGAGATCGTGAGGGCCAGCATCATCCTTGAGTCCTGGCTATTTCTATGCCTGAGCCGGTGGAGGTGGGTGGCCGTTTCGGAGCTTGCCTCTGAGGAGGATAAGGGATAGTTTGAGGTTCTGCGTAGATAACGAGATCCTCTGCATTAGTTAACGCCACCCACCACATGGACTCCAAACGAGGAGTAGCCCCTTCCCGGTCCCACTAGCCCTCTCCCTTATTCTCTAACCTAAATATCAACCTTTGCCTTACCATCTCTCAAGCCCATTTCCTAAACGGCTTCCCACCAGAGGGCGCTCCAACACAGAAAGAACCAGCTGTTCTGGTTGAAAGCTGTTTCTGGCTCTTGCCTTTCGTGGAAGCCCTTTCCGAGGGAGCTGCTCTCGCTCTACCACCCAACCAGCAACCTTACCACAGCCCAACTGCAAAGCAGTCGATCCCCTCTTCGGGCTCCCATAAACTAACAGGCAGGACTGAAAGATGTTGGTGGCTCTCACCTTCCCTTGATAGCCCCTTCTCAGCTGCCCAACACCCAGCCAGCTCCAGCACCCCAAATGTGCCATATCCACCACACCTAGCACTCCTTGCTACACATTGGTGGTGCCTGGTGCTAGGCATGTTCCGTTGCTGAGTCGTGGGGGTGTTGGGGGGTGGGAACTGCGGGGACTGGCTTCTTGTCATGTCCTGGTGCTGGGGATGCTGGGTGCTGTGTGCTGGGCTCCGGGGCTGCTGGGCATGTCGAGGTGCTGTGCATTGGTGGTGGGTGTGCTGGGTTGTGTGCATGTGTGGGAATAGGTGCTGGGCCATGGGAGTGCTGGGCCCTGGCAGTGCTGGGTGGAGGGTATGATGGGTGCATGTGTTGGTTTAACCCCAGCCAGCAAATAAACCCCACGCAGCCGCTGGCTCACCTCCCCCCCCACCCCGTGGGATTGGGGAGAGAATCGAGAAGGCACAAGTAGGAAAGCTCCCGTGTTGAGATAAAAACAGTTTAATGGTTGAAATAAAACGAAGTAGAACAGTAATAATAACAATGAGAACAACAACAACAACAGACGATACAAAGCAGGCAATGCACAATGCAACTGCTCACCGCTGCCGACCGCGTGTCATGAACTGGGGGGGGGAGGGGGTGTCGTTTCAGTGCCAAGCCCCATGTGGAGGGTGGCCGCTTCGGAGGTGGCCCTGGTGAGAGTCAGGGCTAGGTTGATGTTAGGCGGGAGAACAGACTCAGAGCCCCGGTGATGGTGGGGCTGCCTAGGGACTGCAAATGGAAGGGGAGGGCCAGCACCACCCTTGATTCCTGGCTATCTCAGTGCCAAGCCCCATGTGGAGGGTGGCCGCTGCGGAGCTTTGCCCTGATGAGGGTAAGGGATATGTCGAGGATTCGTGGGAGAACAGAGACAGAGCCCCGGTATTGGTGGGGCTGCAAAGAGATCGTGAGGGCCAGCATCAACCTTATTCTGGCTACTTCCGTACCGAAGCCCCACGTGGAGAGTGGTCGCTTCGGAGCTGGGCCCTGATGAGGGTCAGGGCTAGGTTGAGGTTAGGTGGGAGAACAGAGACAGAGCCCCGGCATTGGTGCGCCTGAGAAGGGGCTGCGCAGTGATCGTGAGGGCCAGCATCAACCTTGATTCCTGGCTACTGCCGTACCTAAGCCCCACATGAAGAGTGGTCGCTTCGGAGCTTGGCTCCGATGAGGGTAAGGGATAGGTCGCTGTTAGGTGCGAGCAGAGACACAGAGCCCCGGTATTGGTGGGGCTGAAGAGGGGGCCGACAAGAGACCGTGAGGGCCAGCATCAACCTTGGTTCCTGGCTACTTCAGTGCCAAGCCCCATGTGGAGGGTGGCCAATGCGGAGCTTTGCCCTGATGAAGGTAAGGGATATGTCGAGGCTAAGTGGGAGAACAGAGACAGAGACCCGGTATTGGTGCGCCTGAGAAGGGGCTGCCAAGAGATCGTGAGGGGCAGCATCAACCTTGATTCCTGGCTATCTCAGTGCAAAGCCCCACGTGGAGGGTGGTCGCTGCTGAGCTTGGCTCCGATGAGGGTAAGGGATAGGTCGCTGTTAGGTGCGAGCAGAGACACAGAGCCCCGGTATTGGTGGGGCTGAAGAGGGGGCCGACAAGAGACCGTGAGGGCCAGCATCAACCTTGGTTCCTGGCTACTTCAGTGTCAAGCCCCATGTGGAGGGTGGCCTCTTCGGAGCTCTGCCCTGATGAGGGTAAGGGATATGTCGAGGCTAAGTGGGAGAACAGAGACAGAGACCCGGTTTTGGTGGCCTGAGAAGGGGCTGCCAAGGGACCGTGAGGGCCAGCATCAGCCTTGGTTCCTGGCTACTTCAGTGCCTAGCTCCATGTGGCCGGTGGCCACTTCGGAGATTGGCCCTGATAAGGGTCAGGGCTAGGTTGAGGTTAGGTGGAAGAAGAGGCACAGAGCCCCGGTGTTGGTGAGACAGAGAAGGGGCTGCCAAGAGATCGTGAGGGCCGGCATCAACCTTGGTTCCTGGCTACTACAGTGCCTAAGCCCTACTTCCGTACCTAAGCCCCACTTGGAGAGTGGTCGCTTCGGAGGTGGCCCTGGTGAGAGTCAGGGCTAGGTTAATGTTAGGCGAGGGAACAGACTCAGAGCCCCTGTGTTGGCGAGGCTGCCAAGGAAGGTGTGGGCCAGCATCATCCGCGAGTCCTGGCTCTTCAGTGCCAAGTCCTATGTGGAGTTTGGCCGCTTCGGAAGCTTGGCTCTGAGGAGGGTAAGGGATATGTAGAGGATGAATGGGAGAACAGAGACAGAGCCCCGGTGTTGGTGGGGCTGAGAATGGGCTGCCAAGAGATCGTGAGGGCCAGCATCATCCTTGAGTCCTGGCTATTTCTATGCCTGAGCCGGTGGAGGTGGGTGGCCGTTTCGGAGCTTGCCTCTGAGGAGGATAAGGGATAGTTTGAGGTTCTGCGTAGATAACGAGATCCTCTGCATTAGTTAACGCCACCCACCACATGGACTCCAAACGAGGAGTAGCCCCTTCCCGGTCCCACTAGCCCTCTCCCTTATTCTCTAACCTAAATATCAACCTTTGCCTTACCATCTCTCAAGCCCATTTCCTAAACGGCTTCCCACCAGAGGGCGCTCCAACACAGAAAGAACCAGCTGTTCTGGTTGAAAGCTGTTTCTGGCTCTTGCCTTTCGTGGAAGCCCTTTCCGAGGGAGCTGCTCTCGCTCTACCACCCAACCAGCAACCTTACCACAGCCCAACTGCAAAGCAGTCGATCCCCTCTTCGGGCTCCCATAAACTAACAGGCAGGACTGAAAGATGTTGGTGGCTCTCACCTTCCCTTGATAGCCCCTTCTCAGCTGCCCAACACCCAGCCAGCTCCAGCACCCCAAATGTGCCATATCCACCACACCTAGCACTCCTTGCTACACATTGGTGGTGCCTGGTGCTAGGCATGTTCCGTTGCTGAGTCGTGGGGGTGTTGGGGGGTGGGAACTGCGGGGACTGGCTTCTTGTCATGTCCTGGTGCTGGGGATGCTGGGTGCTGTGTGCTGGGCTCCGGGGCTGCTGGGCATGTCGAGGTGCTGTGCATTGGTGGTGGGTGTGCTGCGTTGTGTGCATGTGTGGGAATCAGTGCTGGGCCATGGGAGTGCTGGGCCCTGGCAGTGCTGGGTGGAGGGTATGATGGGTGCATGTGTTGGTTTAACCCCAGCCAGCAAATAAACCCCACGCAGCCGCTGGCTCACCTCCCCCCCACCCCGTGGGATTGGGGAGAGAATCGAGAAGGCACAAGTAGGAAAGCTCCCGTGTTGAGATAAAAACAGTTTAATGGTTGAAATAAAACGAAGTAGAACAGTAATAATAACAATGAGAACAACAACAACAACAGACGATACAAAGCAGGCAATGCACAATGCAACTGCTCACCGCTGCCGACCGCGTGTCATGAACTGGGGGGGGGGGAGGGGGTGTCGTTTCAGTGCCAAGCCCCATGTGGAGGGTGGCCGCTTCGGAGGTGGCCCTGGTGAGAGTCAGGGCTAGGTTGATGTTAGGCGGGAGAACAGACTCAGAGCCCCGGTGATGGTGGGGCTGCCTAGGGACTGCAAATGGAAGGGGAGGGCCAGCACCACCCTTGATTCCTGGCTATCTCAGTGCCAAGCCCCATGTGGAGGGTGGCCGCTGCGGAGCTTTGCCCTGATGAGGGTAAGGGATATGTCGAGGATTCGTGGGAGAACAGAGACAGAGCCCCGGTATTGGTGGGGCTGCAAAGAGATCGTGAGGGCCAGCATCAACCTTATTCTGGCTACTTCCCTATCTAAGCCCCACGTGGAGAGTGGTCGCTTCGGAGCTGGGCCCTGATGAGGGTCAGGGCTAGGTTGAGGTTAGGTGGGAGAACAGAGACAGAGCCCCGGCATTGGTGCGCCTGAGAAGGGGCTGCGCAGTGATCGTGAGGGCCAGCATCAACCTTGATTCCTGGCTACTGCCGTACCTAAGCCCCACATGAAGAGTGGTCGCTTCGGAGCTTGGCTCCGATGAGGGTAAGGGATAGGTCGCTGTTAGGTGCGAGCAGAGACACAGAGCCCCGGTATTGGTGGGGCTGAAGAGGGGGCCGACAAGAGACCGTGAGGGCCAGCATCAACCTTGGTTCCTGGCTACTTCAGTGCCAAGCCCCATGTGGAGGGTGGCCTCTTCGGAGCTCTGCCCTGATGAGGGTAAGGGATATGTCGAGGCTAAGTGGGAGAACAGAGACAGAGACCCGGTTTTGGTGGGGCAGAGAAGGGGCTGCCAAGGGACCGTGAGGGCCAGCATCAGCCTTGGTTCCTGGCTATCTCAGTGTCAAGCCCCACGTGGAGGGTGGTCGCTGCTGAGCTTGGCTCCGATGAGGGTAAGGGATAGGTCGCTGTTAGGTGCGAGCAGAGACACAGAGCCCCGGTATTGGTGGGGCTGAAGAGGGGGCCGACAAGAGACCGTGAGGGCCAGCATCAACCTTGGTTCCTGGCTACTACAGTGCCTAAGCCCTACTTCCGTACCTAAGCCCCACTTGGAGAGTGGTCGCTTCGGAGGTGGCCCTGGTGAGAGTCAGGGCTAGGTTAATGTTAGGCGAGGGAACAGACTCAGAGCCCCTGTGTTGGCGAGGCTGCCAAGGAAGGTGTGGGCCAGCATCATCCGCGAGTCCTGGCTCTTCAGTGCCAAGTCCTATGTGGAGTTTGGCCGCTTCGGAAGCTTGGCTCTGAGGAGGGTAAGGGATATGTAGAGGATGAATGGGAGAACAGAGACAGAGCCCCGGTGTTGGTGGGGCTGAGAATGGGCTGCCAAGAGATCGTGAGGGCCAGCATCATCCTTGAGTCCTGGCTATTTCTATGCCTGAGCCGGTGGAGGTGGGTGGCCGTTTCGGAGCTTGCCTCTGAGGAGGATAAGGGATAGTTTGAGGTTCTGCGTAGATAACGAGATCCTCTGCATTAGTTAACGCCACCCACCACATGGACTCCAAACGAGGAGTAGCCCCTTCCCGGTCCCACTAGCCCTCTCCCTTATTCTCTAACCTAAATATCAACCTTTGCCTTACCATCTCTCAAGCCCATTTCCTAAACGGCTTCCCACCAGAGGGCGCTCCAACACAGAAAGAACCAGCTGTTCTGGTTGAAAGCTGTTTCTGGCTCTTGCCTTTCGTGGAAGCCCTTTCCGAGGGAGCTGCTCTCGCTCTACCACCCAACCAGCAACCTTACCACAGCCCAACTGCAAAGCAGTCGATCCCCTCTTCGGGCTCCCATAAACTAACAGGCAGGACTGAAAGATGTTGGTGGCTCTCACCTTCCCTTGATAGCCCCTTCTCAGCTGCCCAACACCCAGCCAGCTCCAGCACCCCAAATGTGCCATATCCACCACACCTAGCACTCCTTGCTACACATTGGTGGTGCCTGGTGCTAGGCATGTTCCGTTGCTGAGTCGTGGGGGTGTTGGGGGGTGGGAACTGCGGGGACTGGCTTCTTGTCATGTCCTGGTGCTGGGGATGCTGGGTGCTGTGTGCTGGGCTCCGGGGCTGCTGGGCATGTCGAGGTGCTGTGCATTGGTGGTGGGTGTGCTGGGTTGTGTGCATGTGTGGGAATAGGTGCTGGGCCATGGGAGTGCTGGGCCCTGGCAGTGCTGGGTGGAGGGTATGATGGGTGCATGTGTTGGTTTAACCCCAGCCAGCAAATAAACCCCACGCAGCCGCTGGCTCACCTCCCCCCCCACCCCGTGGGATTGGGGAGAGAATCGAGAAGGCACAAGTAGGAAAGCTCCCGTGTTGAGATAAAAACAGTTTAATGGTTGAAATAAAACGAAGTAGAACAGTAATAATAACAATGAGAACAACAACAACAACAGACGATACAAAGCAGGCAATGCACAATGCAACTGCTCACTGCTGCCGACCGCGTGTCATGAACTGGGGGGGGGAGGGGGTGTCGTTTCAGTGCCAAGCCCCATGTGGAGGGTGGCCGCTTCGGAGGTGGCCCTGGTGAGAGTCAGGGCTAGGTTGATGTTAGGCGGGAGAACAGACTCAGAGCCCCGGTGATGGTGGGGCTGCCTAGGGACTGCAAATGGAAGGGGAGGGCCAGCACCACCCTTGATTCCTGGCTATCTCAGTGCCAAGCCCCATGTGGAGGGTGGCCGCTGCGGAGCTTTGCCCTGATGAGCGTAAGGGATATGTCGAGGATTCGTGGGAGAACAGAGACAGAGCCCCGGTATTGGTGGGGCTGCAAAGAGATCGTGAGGGCCAGCATCAACCTTATTCTGGCTACTTCCGTACCGAAGCCCCACGTGGAGAGTGGTCGCTTCGGAGCTGGGCCCTGATGAGGGTCAGGGCTAGGTTGAGGTTAGGTGGGAGAACAGAGACAGAGCCCCGGCATTGGTGCGCCTGAGAAGGGGCTGCGCAGTGATCGTGAGGGCCAGCATCAACCTTGATTCCTGGCTACTGCCGTACCTAAGCCCCACATGAAGAGTGGTCGCTTCGGAGCTTGGCTCCGATGAGGGTAAGGGATAGGTCGCTGTTAGGTGCGAGCAGAGACACAGAGCCCCGGTATTGGTGGGGCTGAAGAGGGGGCCGACAAGAGACCGTGAGGGCCAGCATCAACCTTGGTTCCTGGCTACTTCAGTGCCAAGCCCCATGTGGAGGGTGGCCAATGCGGAGCTTTGCCCTGATGAAGGTAAGGGATATGTCGAGGCTAAGTGGGAGAACAGAGACAGAGACCCGGTATTGGTGCGCCTGAGAAGGGGCTGCCAAGAGATCGTGAGGGGCAGCATCAACCTTGATTCCTGGCTATCTCAGTGCAAAGCCCCACGTGGAGGGTGGTCGCTGCTGAGCTTGGCTCCGATGAGGGTAAGGGATAGGTCGCTGTTAGGTGCGAGCAGAGACACAGAGCCCCGGTATTGGTGGGGCTGAAGAGGGGGCCGACAAGAGACCGTGAGGGCCAGCATCAACCTTGGTTCCTGGCTACTTCAGTGCCAAGCCCCATGTGGAGGGTGGCCTCTTCGGAGCTCTGCCCTGATGAGGGTAAGGGATATGTCGAGGCTAAGTGGGAGAACAGAGACAGAGACCCGGTTTTGGTGGCCTGAGAAGGGGCTGCCAAGGGACCGTGAGGGCCAGCATCAGCCTTGGTTCCTGGCTACTTCAGTGCCTAGCTCCATGTGGCCGGTGGCCACTTCGGAGATTGGCCCTGATAAGGGTCAGGGCTAGGTTGAGGTTAGGTGGAAGAAGAGGCACAGAGCCCCGGTGTTGGTGAGACAGAGAAGGGGCTGCCAAGAGATCGTGAGGGCCGGCATCAACCTTGGTTCCTGGCTACTACAGTGCCTAAGCCCTACTTCCGTACCTAAGCCCCACTTGGAGAGTGGTCGCTTCGGAGGTGGCCCTGGTGAGAGTCAGGGCTAGGTTAATGTTAGGCGAGGGAACAGACTCAGAGCCCCTGTGTTGGCGAGGCTGCCAAGGAAGGTGTGGGCCAGCATCATCCGCGAGTCCTGGCTCTTCAGTGCCAAGTCCTATGTGGAGTTTGGCCGCTTCGGAAGCTTGGCTCTGAGGAGGGTAAGGGATATGTAGAGGATGAATGGGAGAACAGAGACAGAGCCCCGGTGTTGGTGGGGCTGAGAATGGGCTGCCAAGAGATCGTGAGGGCCAGCATCATCCTTGAGTCCTGGCTATTTCTATGCCTGAGCCGGTGGAGGTGGGTGGCCGTTTCGGAGCTTGCCTCTGAGGAGGATAAGGGATAGTTTGAGGTTCTGCGTAGATAACGAGATCCTCTGCATTAGTTAACGCCACCCACCACATGGACTCCAAACGAGGAGTAGCCCCTTCCCGGTCCCACTAGCCCTCTCCCTTATTCTCTAACCTAAATATCAACCTTTGCCTTACCATCTCTCAAGCCCATTTCCTAAACGGCTTCCCACCAGAGGGCGCTCCAACACAGAAAGAACCAGCTGTTCTGGTTGAAAGCTGTTTCTGGCTCTTGCCTTTCGTGGAAGCCCTTTCCGAGGGAGCTGCTCTCGCTCTACCACCCAACCAGCAACCTTACCACAGCCCAACTGCAAAGCAGTCGATCCCCTCTTCGGGCTCCCATAAACTAACAGGCAGGACTGAAAGATGTTGGTGGCTCTCACCTTCCCTTGATAGCCCCTTCTCAGCTGCCCAACACCCAGCCAGCTCCAGCACCCCAAATGTGCCATATCCACCACACCTAGCACTCCTTGCTACACATTGGTGGTGCCTGGTGCTAGGCATGTTCCGTTGCTGAGTCGTGGGGGTGTTGGGGGGTGGGAACTGCGGGGACTGGCTTCTTGTCATGTCCTGGTGCTGGGGATGCTGGGTGCTGTGTGCTGGGCTCCGGGGCTGCTGGGCATGTCGAGGTGCTGTGCATTGGTGGTGGGTGTGCTGCGTTGTGTGCATGTGTGGGAATCAGTGCTGGGCCATGGGAGTGCTGGGCCCTGGCAGTGCTGGGTGGAGGGTATGATGGGTGCATGTGTTGGTTTAACCCCAGCCAGCAAATAAACCCCACGCAGCCGCTGGCTCACCTCCCCCCCCACCCCGTGGGATTGGGGAGAGAATCGAGAAGGCACAAGTAGGAAAGCTCCCGTGTTGAGATAAAAACAGTTTAATGGTTGAAATAAAACGAAGTAGAACAGTAATAATAACAATGAGAACAACAACAACAACAGACGATACAAAGCAGGCAATGCACAATGCAACTGCTCACCGCTGCCGACCGCGTGTCATGAACTGGGGGGGGGGGAGGGGGTGTCGTTTCAGTGCCAAGCCCCATGTGGAGGGTGGCCGCTTCGGAGGTGGCCCTGGTGAGAGTCAGGGCTAGGTTGATGTTAGGCGGGAGAACAGACTCAGAGCCCCGGTGATGGTGGGGCTGCCTAGGGACTGCAAATGGAAGGGGAGGGCCAGCACCACCCTTGATTCCTGGCTATCTCAGTGCCAAGCCCCATGTGGAGGGTGGCCGCTGCGGAGCTTTGCCCTGATGAGGGTAAGGGATATGTCGAGGATTCGTGGGAGAACAGAGACAGAGCCCCGGTATTGGTGGGGCTGCAAAGAGATCGTGAGGGCCAGCATCAACCTTATTCTGGCTACTTCCCTATCTAAGCCCCACGTGGAGAGTGGTCGCTTCGGAGCTGGGCCCTGATGAGGGTCAGGGCTAGGTTGAGGTTAGGTGGGAGAACAGAGACAGAGCCCCGGCATTGGTGCGCCTGAGAAGGGGCTGCGCAGTGATCGTGAGGGCCAGCATCAACCTTGATTCCTGGCTACTGCCGTACCTAAGCCCCACATGAAGAGTGGTCGCTTCGGAGCTTGGCTCCGATGAGGGTAAGGGATAGGTCGCTGTTAGGTGCGAGCAGAGACACAGAGCCCCGGTATTGGTGGGGCTGAAGAGGGGGCCGACAAGAGACCGTGAGGGCCAGCATCAACCTTGGTTCCTGGCTACTTCAGTGCCAAGCCCCATGTGGAGGGTGGCCTCTTCGGAGCTCTGCCCTGATGAGGGTAAGGGATATGTCGAGGCTAAGTGGGAGAACAGAGACAGAGACCCGGTTTTGGTGGGGCAGAGAAGGGGCTGCCAAGGGACCGTGAGGGCCAGCATCAGCCTTGGTTCCTGGCTATCTCAGTGTCAAGCCCCACGTGGAGGGTGGTCGCTGCTGAGCTTGGCTCCGATGAGGGTAAGGGATAGGTCGCTGTTAGGTGCGAGCAGAGACACAGAGCCCCGGTATTGGTGGGGCTGAAGAGGGGGCCGACAAGAGACCGTGAGGGCCAGCATCAACCTTGGTTCCTGGCTACTACAGTGCCTAAGCCCTACTTCCGTACCTAAGCCCCACTTGGAGAGTGGTCGCTTCGGAGGTGGCCCTGGTGAGAGTCAGGGCTAGGTTAATGTTAGGCGAGGGAACAGACTCAGAGCCCCTGTGTTGGCGAGGCTGCCAAGGAAGGTGTGGGCCAGCATCATCCGCGAGTCCTGGCTCTTCAGTGCCAAGTCCTATGTGGAGTTTGGCCGCTTCGGAAGCTTGGCTCTGAGGAGGGTAAGGGATATGTAGAGGATGAATGGGAGAACAGAGACAGAGCCCCGGTGTTGGTGGGGCTGAGAATGGGCTGCCAAGAGATCGTGAGGGCCAGCATCATCCTTGAGTCCTGGCTATTTCTATGCCTGAGCCGGTGGAGGTGGGTGGCCGTTTCGGAGCTTGCCTCTGAGGAGGATAAGGGATAGTTTGAGGTTCTGCGGAGATAACGAGATCCTTCTGCATTAGTTAACGCCACCCACCACATGGACTCCAAACGAGGAGTAGCCCCTTCCCGGTCCCACTAGCCCTCTCCCTTATTCTCTAACCTAAATATCAACCTTTGCCTTACCATCTCTCAAGCCCATTTCCTAAACGGCTTCCCACCAGAGGGCGCTCCAACACAGAAAGAACCAGCTGTTCTGGTTGAAAGCTGTTTCTGGCTCTTGCCTTTCGTGGAAGCCCTTTCCGAGGGAGCTGCTCTCGCTCTACCACCCAACCAGCAACCTTACCACAGCCCAACTGCAAAGCAGTCGATCCCCTCTTCGGGCTCCCATAAACTAACAGGCAGGACTGAAAGATGTTGGTGGCTCTCACCTTCCCTTGATAGCCCCTTCTCAGCTGCCCAACACCCAGCCAGCTCCAGCACCCCAAATGTGCCATATCCACCACACCTAGCACTCCTTGCTACACATTGGTGGTGCCTGGTGCTAGGCATGTTCCGTTGCTGAGTCGTGGGGGTGTTGGGGGGTGGGAACTGCGGGGACTGGCTTCTTGTCATGTCCTGGTGCTGGGGATGCTGGGTGCTGTGTGCTGGGCTCCGGGGCTGCTGGCCATGTCGAGGTGCTGTGCATTGGTGGTGGGTGTGCTGGGTTGTGTGCATGTGTGGGAATCAGTGCTGGGCCATGGGAGTGCTGGGCCCTGGCAGTGCTGGGTGGAGGGTATGATGGGTGCATGTGTTGGTTTAACCCCAGCCAGCAAATAAACCCCACGCAGCCGCTGGCTCACCTCCCCCCCCACCCCGTGGGATTGGGGAGAGAATCGAGAAGGCACAAGTAGGAAAGCTCCCGTGTTGAGATAAAAACAGTTTAATGGTTGAAATAAAACGAAGTAGAACAGTAATAATAACAATGAGAACAACAACAACAACAGACGATACAAAGCAGGCAATGCACAATGCAACTGCTCACCGCTGCCGACCGCGTGTCATGAACTGGGGGGGGAGGGGGTGTCGTTTCAGTGCCAAGCCCCATGTGGAGGGTGGCCGCTTCGGAGGTGGCCCTGGTGAGAGTCAGGGCTAGGTTGATGTTAGGCGGGAAAACAGACTCAGAGCCCCGGTGATGGTGGGGCTGCCTAGGGACTGCAAATGGAAGGGGAGGGCCAGCACCACCCTTGATTCCTGGCTATCTCAGTGCCAAGCCCCATGTGGAGGGTGGCCGCTGCGGAGCTTTGCCCTGATGAGGGTAAGGGATATGTCGAGGATTCGTGGGAGAACAGAGACAGAGCCCCGGTATTGGTGGGGCTGCAAAGAGATCGTGAGGGCCAGCATCAACCTTATTCTGGCTACTTCCCTATCTAAGCCCCACGTGGAGAGTGGTCGCTTCGGAGCTGGGCCCTGATGAGGGTCAGGGCTAGGTTGAGGTTAGGTGGGAGAACAGAGACAGAGCCCCGGCATTGGTGCGCCTGAGAAGGGGCTGCGCAGTGATCGTGAGGGCCAGCATCAACCTTGATTCCTGGCTACTGCCGTACCTAAGCCCCACATGAAGAGTGGTCGCTTCGGAGCTTGGCTCCGATGAGGGTAAGGGATAGGTCGCTGTTAGGTGCAAGCAGAGACACAGAGCCCCGGTATAGGTGGGGCTGAAGAGGGGGCCGACAAGAGACCGTGAGGGCCAGCATCAACCTTGGTTCCTGGCTACTTCAGTGCCAAGCCCCATGTGGAGGGTGGCCTCTTCGGAGCTCTGCCCTGATGAGGGTAAGGGATATGTCGAGGCTAAGTGGGAGAACAGAGACAGAGACCCGGTTTTGGTGGCCTGAGAAGGGGCTGCCAAGGGACCGTGAGGGCCAGCATCAGCCTTGGTTCCTGGCTACTTCAGTGCCTAGCTCCATGTGGCCGGTGGCCACTTCGGAGATTGGCCCTGATAAGGGTCAGGGCTAGGTTGAGGTTAGGTGGAAGAAGAGGCACAGAGCCCCGGTGTTGGTGAGACAGAGAAGGGGCTGCCAAGAGATCGTGAGGGCCGGCATCAACCTTGGTTCCTGGCTACTACAGTGCCTAAGCCCTACTTCCGTACCTAAGCGCCACTTGGAGAGTGGTCGCTTCGGAGGTGGCCCTGGTGAGAGTCAGGGCTAGGTTAATGTTAGGCGAGGGAACAGACTCAGAGCCCCTGTGTTGGCGAGGCTGCCAAGGAAGGTGTGGGCCAGCATCATCCGCGAGTCCTGGCTCTTCAGTGCCAAGTCCTATGTGGCGTTTGGCCGCTTCGGAAGCTTGGCTCTGAGGAGGGTAAGGGATATGTAGAGGATGAATGGGAGAACAGAGACAGAGCCCCGGTGTTGGTGGGGCTGAGAATGGGCTGCCAAGAGATCGTGAGGGCCAGCATCATCCTTGAGTCCTGGCTATTTCTATGCCTGAGCCGGTGGAGGTGGGTGGCCGTTTCGGAGCTTGCCTCTGAGGAGGATAAGGGATAGTTTGAGGTTCTGCGGAGATGACGAGATCCTTCTGCATTAGTTAACGCCACCCACCACATGGACTCCAAACGAGGAGTAGCCCCTTCCCGGTCCCACTAGCCCTCTCCCTTATTCTCTAACCTAAATATCAACCTTTGCCTTACCATCTCTCAAGCCCATTTCCTAAACGGCTTCCCACCAGAGGGCGCTCCAACACAGAAAGAACCAGCTGTTCTGGTTGAAAGCTGTTTCTGGCTCTTGCCTTTCGTGGAAGCCCTTTCCGAGGGAGCTGCTCTCGCTCTACCACCCAACCAGCAACCTTACCACAGCCCAACTGCAAAGCAGTCGATCCCCTCTTCGGGCTCCCATAAACTAACAGGCAGGACTGAAAGATGTTGGTGGCTCTCACCTTCCCTTGATAGCCCCTTCTCAGCTGCCCAACACCCAGCCAGCTCCAGCACCCCAAATGTGCCATATCCACCACACCTAGCACTCCTTGCTACACATTGGTGGTGCCTGGTGCTAGGCATGTTCCGTTGCTGAGTCGTGGGGGTGTTGGGGGGTGGGAACTGCGGGGACTGGCTTCTTGTCATGTCCTGGTGCTGGGGATGCTGGGTGCTGTGTGCTGGGCTCCGGGGCTGCTGGCCATGTCGAGGTGCTGTGCATTGGTGGTGGGTGTGCTGGGTTGTGTGCATGTGTGGGAATCAGTGCTGGGCCATGGGAGTGCTGGGCCCTGGCAGTGCTGGGTGGAGGGTATGATGGGTGCATGTGTTGGTTTAACCCCAGCCAGCAAATAAACCCCACGCAGCCGCTGGCTCACCTCCCCCCCCACCCCGTGGGATTGGGGAGAGAATCGAGAAGGCACAAGTAGGAAAGCTCCCGTGTTGAGATAAAAACAGTTTAATGGTTGAAATAAAACGAAGTAGAACAGTAATAATAACAATGAGAACAACAACAACAACAGACGATACAAAGCAGGCAATGCACAATGCAACTGCTCACCGCTGCCGACCGCGTGTCATGAACTGGGGGGGGAGGGGGTGTCGTTTCAGTGCCAAGCCCCATGTGGAGGGTGGCCGCTTCGGAGGTGGCCCTGGTGAGAGTCAGGGCTAGGTTGATGTTAGGCGGGAGAACAGACTCAGAGCCCCGGTGTTGGTGGGGCTGCCTAGGGACTGCAAATGGAAGGGGAGGGCCAGCACCACCCTTGATTCCTGGCTATCTCAGTGCCAAGCCCCATGTGGAGGGTGGCCGCTGCGGAGCTTTGCCCTGATGAGGGTAAGGGATATGTCGAGGATTCGTGGGAGAACAGAGACAGAGCCCCGGTATTGGTGGGGCTGCAAAGAGATCGTGAGGGCCAGCATCAACCTTATTCTGGCTACTTCCCTATCTAAGCCCCACGTGGAGAGTGGTCGCTTCGGAGCTGGGCCCTGATGAGGGTCAGGGCTAGGTTGAGGTTAGGTGGGAGAACAGAGACAGAGCCCCGGCATTGGTGCGCCTGAGAAGGGGCTGCGCAGTGATCGTGAGGGCCAGCATCAACCTTGATTCCTGGCTACTGCCGTACCTAAGCCCCACATGAAGAGTGGTCGCTTCGGAGCTTGGCTCCGATGAGGGTAAGGGATAGGTCGCTGTTAGGTGCGAGCAGAGACACAGAGCCCCGGTATTGGTGGGGCTGAAGAGGGGGCTGACAAGAGACCGTGAGGGCCAGCATCAACCTTGGTTCCTGGCTACTTCAGTGCCAAGCCCCATGTGGAGGGTGGCCTCTTCGGAGCTCTGCCCTGATGAGGGTAAGGGATATGTCGAGGCTAAGTGGGAGAACAGAGTCAGAGACTCGGTTTTGGTGGCCTGAGAAGGGGCTGCCAAGGGACCGTGAGGGCCAGCATCAGCCTTGGTTCCTGGCTACTTCAGTGCCTAGCTCCATGTGGCCGGTGGCCACTTCGGAGATTGGCCCTGAGAAGGGTCAGGGCTAGGTTGAGGTTAGGTGGAAGAAGAGGCACAGAGCCCCGGTGTTGGTGAGACAGAGAAGGGGCTGCCAAGAGATCGTGAGGGCCGGCATCAACCTTGGTTCCTGGCTACTACAGTGCCTAAGCCCTACTTCCGTACCTAAGCCCCACTTGGAGAGTGGTCGCTTCGGAGGTGGCCCTGGTGAGAGTCAGGGCTAGGTTAATGTTAGGCGAGGGAACAGACTCAGAGCCCCTGTGTTGGCGAGGCTGCCAAGGAAGGTGTGGGCCAGCATCATCCGCGAGTCCTGGCTCTTCAGTGCCAAGTCCTATGTGGAGTTTGGCCGCTTCGGAAGCTTGGCTCTGAGGAGGGTAAGGGATATGTAGAGGATGAATGGGAGAACAGAGACAGAGCCCCGGTGTTGGTGGGGCTGAGAATGGGCTGCCAAGAGATCGTGAGGGCCAGCATCATCCTTGAGTCCTGGCTATGTCTATGCCTGAGCCGGTGGAGGTGGGTGGCCGTTTCGGAGCTTGCCTCTGAGGAGGATAAGGGATAGTTTGAGGTTCTGCGGAGATAACGAGATCCTTCTGCATTAGTTAACGCCACCCACCACATGGACTCCAAACGAGGAGTAGCCCCTTCCCGGTCCCACTAGCCCTCTCCCTTATTCTCTAACCTAAATATCAACCTTTGCCTTACCATCTCTCAAGCCCATTTCCTAAACGGCTTCCCACCAGAGGGCGCTCCAACACAGAAAGAACCAGCTGTTCTGGTTGAAAGCTGTTTCTGGCTCTTGCCTTTCGTGGAAGCCCTTTCCGAGGGAGCTGCTCTCGCTCTACCACCCAACCAGCAACCTTACCACAGCCCAACTGCAAAGCAGTCGATCCCCTCTTCGGGCTCCCATAAACTAACAGGCAGGACTGAAAGATGTTGGTGGCTCTCACCTTCCCTTGATAGCCCCTTCTCAGCTGCCCAACACCCAGCCAGCTCCAGCACCCATGTGCCATATCCACCACACCTAGCACTCCTTGCTACACATTGGTGGTGCCTGGTGCTAGGCATGTTCCGTTGCTGAGTCGTGGGGGTGTTGGGGGGTGGGAACTGCGGGGACTGGCTTCTTGTCATGTCCTGGTGCTGGGGATGCTGGGTGCTGTGTGCTGGGCTCCAGGGCTGCTGGGCATGTCGAGGTGCTGTGCATTGGTGGTGGGTGTGCTGGGTTGTGTGCATGTGTGGGAATCAGTGCTGGGCCATGGGAGTGCTGGGCCCTGGCAGTGCTGGGTGGAGGGTATGATGGGTGCATGTGTTGGTTTAACCCCAGCCAGCAAATAAACCCCACGCAGCCGCTGGCTCACCTCCCCCCCCACCCCGTGGGATTGGGGAGAGAATCGAGAAGGCACAAGTAGGAAAGCTCCCGTGTTGAGATAAAAACAGTTTAATGGTTGAAATAAAACGAAGTAGAACAGTAATAATAATAATGAGAACAACAACAACAACAGACGATACAAAGCAGGCAATGCACAATGCAACTGCTCACCGCTGCCGACCGCGTGTCATGAACTGGGGGGGAGGGGGTGTCGTTTCAGTGCCAAGCCCCATGTGGAGGGTGGCCGCTTCGGAGCTTTGCCCTGATGAGGGTAAGGGATATGTCGAGGATTCGTGGGAGAACAGAGACAGAGCCCCGGTATTGGTGGGGCTGCAAAGAGATCGTGAGGGCCAGCATCAACCTTATTCTGGCTACTTCCCTATCTAAGCCCCACGAGGAGAGTGGTCGCTTCGGAGCTGGGCCCTGATGAGGGTCAGGGCTAGGTTGAGGTTAGGTGGGAGAACAGAGACAGAGCCCCGGCATTGGTGCGCCTGAGAAGGGGCTGCGCAGTGATCGTGAGGGCCAGCATCAACCTTGATTCCTGGCTACTGCCGTACCTAAGCCCCACATGAAGAGTGGTCGCTTCGGAGCTTGGCTCCGATGAGGGTAAGGGATAGGTCGCTGTTAGGTGCGAGCAGAGACACAGAGCCCCGGTATAGGTGGGGCTGAAGAGGGGGCCGACAAGAGACCGTGAGGGCCAGCATCAACCTTGGTTCCTGGCTACTTCAGTGCCAAGCCCCATGTGGAGGGTGGCCTCTTCGGAGCTCTGCCCTGATGAGGGTAAGGGATATGTCGAGGCTAAGTGGGAGAACAGAGACAGAGACCCGGTTTTGGTGGCCTGAGAAGGGGCTGCCAAGGGACCGTGAGGGCCAGCATCAGCCTTGGTTCGTGGCTACTTCAGTGCCTAGCTCCATGTGGCCGGTGGCCACTTCGGAGATTGGCCCTGATAAGGGTCAGGGCTAGGTTGAGGTTAGGTGGAAGAAGAGGCACAGAGCCCCGGTGTTGGTGAGACAGAGAAGGGGCTGCCAAGAGATCGTGAGGGCCGGCATCAACCTTGGTTCCTGGCTACTACAGTGCCTAAGCCCTACTTCCGTACCTAAGCCCCACTTGGAGAGTGGTCGCTTCGGAGGTGGCCCTGGTGAGAGTCAGGGCTAGGTTAATGTTAGGCGAGGGAACAGACTCAGAGCCCCTGTGTTGGCGAGGCTGCCAAGGAAGGTGTGGGCCAGCATCATCCGCGAGTCCTGGCTCTTCAGTGCCAAGTCCTATGTGGCGTTTGGCCGCTTCGGAAGCTTGGCTCTGAGGAGGGTAAGGGATATGTAGAGGATGAATGGGAGAACAGAGACAGAGCCCCGGTGTTGGTGGGGCTGAGAATGGGCTGCCAAGAGATCGTGAGGGCCAGCATCATCCTTGAGTCCTGGCTATTTCTATGCCTGAGCCGGTGGAGGTGGGTGGCCGTTTCGGAGCTTGCCTCTGAGGAGGATAAGGGATAGTTTGAGGTTCTGCGTAGATAACGAGATCCTCTGCATTAGTTAACGCCACCCACCACATGGACTCCAAACGAGGAGTAGCCCCTTCCCGGTCCCACTAGCCCTCTCCCTTATTCTCTAACCTAAATATCAACCTTTGCCTTACCATCTCTCAAGCCCATTTCCTAAACGGCTTCCCACCAGAGGGCGCTCCAACACAGAAAGAACCAGCTGTTCTGGTTGAAAGCTGTTTCTGGCTCTTGCCTTTCGTGGAAGCCCTTTCCGAGGGAGCTGCTCTCGCTCTACCACCCAACCAGCAACCTTACCACAGCCCAACTGCAAAGCAGTCGATCCCCTCTTCGGGCTCCCATAAACTAACAGGCAGGACTGAAAGATGTTGGTGGCTCTCACCTTCCCTTGATAGCCCCTTCTCAGCTGCCCAACACCCAGCCAGCTCCAGCACCCCAAATGTGCCATATCCACCACACCTAGCACTCCTTGCTACACATTGGTGGTGCCTGGTGCTAGGCATGTTCCGTTGCTGAGTCGTGGGGGTGTTGGGGGGTGGGAACTGCGGGGACTGGCTTCTTGTCATGTCCTGGTGCTGGGGATGCTGGGTGCTGTGTGCTGGGCTCCGGGGCTGCTGGCCATGTCGAGGTGCTGTGCATTGGTGGTGGGTGTGCTGGGTTGTGTGCATGTGTGGGAATAGGTGCTGGGCCATGGGAGTGCTGGGCCCTGGCAGTGCTGGGTGGAGGGTATGATGGGTGCATGTGTTGGTTTAACCCCAGCCAGCAAATAAACCCCACGCAGCCGCTGGCTCACCTCCCCCCCCACCCCGTGGGATTGGGGAGAGAATCGAGAAGGCACAAGTAGGAAAGCTCCCGTGTTGAGATAAAAACAGTTTAATGGTTGAAATAAAACGAAGTAGAACAGTAATAATAACAATGAGAACAACAACAACAACAGACGATACAAAGCAGGCAATGCACAATGCAACTGCTCACCGCTGCCGACCGCGTGTCATGAACTGGGGGGGGGAGGGGGTGTCGTTTCAGTGCCAAGCCCCATGTGGAGGGTGGCCGCTTCGGAGGTGGCCCTGGTGAGAGTCAGGGCTAGGTTGATGTTAGGCGGGAGAACAGACTCAGAGCCCCGGTGATGGTGGGGCTGCCTAGGGACTGCAAATGGAAGGGGAGGGCCAGCACCACCCTTGATTCCTGGCTATCTCAGTGCCAAGCCCCATGTGGAGGGTGGCCGCTGCGGAGCTTTGCCCTGATGAGGGTAAGGGATATGTCGAGGATTCGTGGGAGAACAGAGACAGAGCCCCGGTATTGGTGGGGCTGCAAAGAGATCGTGAGGGCCAGCATCAACCTTATTCTGGCTACTTCCCTATCTAAGCCCCACGTGGAGAGTGGTCGCTTCGGAGCTGGGCCCTGATGAGGGTCAGGGCTAGGTTGAGGTTAGGTGGGAGAACAGAGACAGAGCCCCGGCATTGGTGCGCCTGAGAAGGGGCTGCGCAGTGATCGTGAGGGCCAGCATCAACCTTGATTCCTGGCTACTGCCGTACCTAAGCCCCACATGAAGAGTGGTCGCTTCGGAGCTTGGCTCCGATGAGGGTAAGGGATAGGTCGCTGTTAGGTGCGAGCAGAGACACAGAGCCCCGGTATTGGTGGGGCTGAAGAGGGGGCTGACAAGAGACCGTGAGGGCCAGCATCAACCTTGGTTCCTGGCTACTTCAGTGCCAAGCCCCATGTGGAGGGTGGCCTCTTCGGAGCTCTGCCCTGATGAGGGTAAGGGATATGTCGAGGCTAAGTGGGAGAACAGAGACAGAGACTCGGTTTTGGTGGCCTGAGAAGGGGCTGCCAAGGGACCGTGAGGGCCAGCATCAGCCTTGGTTCCTGGCTACTTCAGTGCCTAGCTCCATGTGGCCGGTGGCCACTTCGGAGATTGGCCCTGATAAGGGTCAGGGCTAGGTTGAGGTTAGGTGGAAGAAGAGGCACAGAGCCCCGGTGTTGGTGAGACAGAGAAGGGGCTGCCAAGAGATCGTGAGGGCCGGCATCAACCTTGGTTCCTGGCTACTACAGTGCCTAAGCCCTACTTCCGTACCTAAGCCCCACTTGGAGAGTGGTCGCTTCGGAGGTGGCCCTGGTGAGAGTCAGGGCTAGGTTAATGTTAGGCGAGGGAACAGACTCAGAGCCCCTGTGTTGGCGAGGCTGCCAAGGAAGGTGTGGGCCAGCATCATCCGCGAGTCCTGGCTCTTCAGTGCCAAGTCCTATGTGGAGTTTGGCCGCTTCGGAAGCTTGGCTCTGAGGAGGGTAAGGGATATGTAGAGGATGAATGGGAGAACAGAGACAGAGCCCCGGTGTTGGTGGGGCTGAGAATGGGCTGCCAAGAGATCGTGAGGGCCAGCATCATCCTTGAGTCCTGGCTATTTCTATGCCTGAGCCGGTGGAGGTGGGTGGCCGTTTCGGAGCTTGCCTCTGAGGAGGATAAGGGATAGTTTGAGGTTCTGCGGAGATAACGAGATCCTTCTGCATTAGTTAACGCCACCCACCACATGGACTCCAAACGAGGAGTAGCCCCTTCCCGGTCCCACTAGCCCTCTCCCTTATTCTCTAACCTAAATATCAACCTTTGCCTTACCATCTCTCAAGCCCATTTCCTAAACGGCTTCCCACCAGAGGGCGCTCCAACACAGAAAGAACCAGCTGTTCTGGTTGAAAGCTGTTTCTGGCTCTTGCCTTTCGTGGAAGCCCTTTCCGAGGGAGCTGCTCTCGCTCTACCACCCAACCAGCAACCTTACCACAGCCCAACTGCAAAGCAGTCGATCCCCTCTTCGGGCTCCCATAAACTAACAGGCAGGACTGAAAGATGTTGGTGGCTCTCACCTTCCCTTGATAGCCCCTTCTCAGCTGCCCAACACCCAGCCAGCTCCAGCACCCCAAATGTGCCATATCCACCACACCTAGCACTCCTTGCTACACATTGGTGGTGCCTGGTGCTAGGCATGTTCCGTTGCTGAGTCGTGGGGGTGTTGGGGGGTGGGAACTGCGGGGACTGGCTTCTTGTCATGTCCTGGTGCTGGGGATGCTGGGTGCTGTGTGCTGGGCTCCAGGGCTGCTGGGCATGTCGAGGTGCTGTGCATTGGTGGTGGGTGTGCTGGGTTGTGTGCATGTGTGGGAATCAGTGCTGGGCCATGGGAGTGCTGGGCCCTGGCAGTGCTGGGTGGAGGGTATGATGGGTGCATGTGTTGGTTTAACCCCAGCCAGCAAATAAACCCCACGCAGCCGCTGGCTCACCTCCCCCCCCAACCCGTGGGATTGGGGAGAGAATCGAGAAGGCACAAGTAGGAAAGCTCGCGTGTTGAGATAAAAACAGTTTAATGGTTGAAATAAAACGAAGTAGAACAGTAATAATAATAATGAGAACAACAACAACAACAGACGATACAAAGCAGGCAATGCACAATGCAACTGCTCACCGCTGCCGACCGCGTGTCATGAACTGGGGGGGAGGGGGTGTCGTTTCAGTGCCAAGCCCCATGTGGAGGGTGGCCGCTTCGGAGCTTTGCCCTGATGAGGGTAAGGGATATGTCGAGGATTCGTGGGAGAACAGAGACAGAGCCCCGGTATTGGTGGGGCTGCAAAGAGATCGTGAGGGCCAGCATCAACCTTATTCTGGCTACTTCCCTATCTAAGCCCCACGAGGAGAGTGGTCGCTTCGGAGCTGGGCCCTGATGAGGGTCAGGGCTAGGTTGAGGTTAGGTGGGAGAACAGAGACAGAGCCCCGGCATTGGTGCGCCTGAGAAGGGGCTGCGCAGTGATCGTGAGGGCCAGCATCAACCTTGATTCCTGGCTACTGCCGTACCTAAGCCCCACATGAAGAGTGGTCGCTTCGGAGCTTGGCTCCGATGAGGGTAAGGGATAGGTCGCTGTTAGGTGCGAGCAGAGACACAGAGCCCCGGTATAGGTGGGGCTGAAGAGGGGGCCGACAAGAGACCGTGAGGGCCAGCATCAACCTTGGTTCCTGGCTACTTCAGTGCCAAGCCCCATGTGGAGGGTGGCCAATGCGGAGCTTTGCCCTGATGAAGGTAAGGGATATGTCGAGGCTAAGTGGGAGAACAGAGACAGAGACCCGGTATTGGTGCGCCTGAGAAGGGGCTGCCAAGAGATCGTGAGGGCCAGCATCAACCTTGATTCCTGGCTATCTCAGTGCAAAGCCCCACGTGGAGGGTGGTCGCTGCTGAGCTTGGCTCCGATGAGGGTAAGGGATAGGTCGCTGTTAGGTGCGAGCAGAGACACAGAGCCCCGGTATTGGTGGGGCTGAAGAGGGGGCCGACAAAAGACCGTGAGGGCCAGCATCAACCTTGGTTCCTGGCTACTTCAGTGTCAAGCCCCATGTGGAGGGTGGCCTCTTCGGAGCTCTGCCCTGATGAGGGTAAGGGATATGTCGAGGCTAAGTGGGAGAACAGAGACAGAGACCCGGTTTTGGTGGCCTGAGAAGGGGCTGCCAAGGGACCGTGAGGGCCAGCATCAGCCTTGGTTCGTGGCTACTTCAGTGCCTAGCTCCATGTGGCCGGTGGCCACTTCGGAGATTGGCCCTGATAAGGGTCAGGGCTAGGTTGAGGTTAGGTGGAAGAAGAGGCACAGAGCCCCGGTGTTGGTGAGACAGAGAAGGGGCTGCCAAGAGATCGTGAGGGCCGGCATCAACCTTGGTTCCTGGCTACTACAGTGCCTAAGCCCTACTTCCGTACCTAAGCCCCACTTGGAGAGTGGTCGCTTCGGAGGTGGCCCTGGTGAGAGTCAGGGCTAGGTTAATGTTAGGCGAGGGAACAGACTCAGAGCCCCTGTGTTGGCGAGGCTGCCAAGGAAGGTGTGGGCCAGCATCATCCGCGAGTCCTGGCTCTTCAGTGCCAAGTCCTATGTGGAGTTTGGCCGCTTCGGAAGCTTGGCTCTGAGGAGGGTAAGGGATATGTAGAGGATGAATGGGAGAACAGAGACAGAGCCCCGGTGTTGGTGGGGCTGAGAATGGGCTGCCAAGAGATCGTGAGGGCCAGCATCATCCTTGAGTCCTGGCTATTTCTATGCCTGAGCCGGTGGAGGTGGGTGGCCGTTTCGGAGCTTGCCTCTGAGGAGGATAAGGGATAGTTTGAGGTTCTGCGTAGATAACGAGATCCTTCTGCATTAGTTAACGCCACCCACCACATGGACTCCAAACGAGGAGTAGCCCCTTCCCGGTCCCACTAGCCCTCTCCCTTATTCTCTAACCTAAATATCAACCTTTGCCTTACCATCTCTCAAGCCCATTTCCTAAACGGCTTCCCACCAGAGGGCGCTCCAACACAGAAAGAACCAGCTGTTCTGGTTGAAAGCTGTTTCTGGCTCTTGCCTTTCGTGGAAGCCCTTTCCGAGGGAGCTGCTCTCGCTCTACCACCCAACCAGCAACCTTACCACAGCCCAACTGCAAAGCAGTCGATCCCCTCTTCGGGCTCCCATAAACTAACAGGCAGGACTGAAAGATGTTGGTGGCTCTCACCTTCCCTTGATAGCCCCTTCTCAGCTGCCCAACACCCAGCCAGCTCCAGCACCCCAAATGTGCCATATCCACCACACCTAGCACTCCTTGCTACACATTGGTGGTGCCTGGTGCTAGGCATGTTCCGTTGCTGAGTCGTGGGGGTGTTGGGGGGTGGGAACTGCGGGGACTGGCTTCTTGTCATGTCCTGGTGCTGGGGATGCTGGGTGCTGTGTGCTGGGCTCCGGGGCTGCTGGCCATGTCGAGGTGCTGTGCATTGGTGGTGGGTGTGCTGCGTTGTGTGCATGTGTGGGAATCAGTGCTGGGCCATGGGAGTGCTGGGCCCTGGCAGTGCTGGGTGGAGGGTATGATGGGTGCATGTGTTGGTTTAACCCCAGCCAGCAAATAAACCCCACGCAGCCGCTGGCTCACCTCCCCCCCCACCCCGTGGGATTGGGGAGAGAATCGAGAAGGCACAAGTAGGAAAGCTCCCGTGTTGAGATAAAAACAGTTTAATGGTTGAAATAAAACGAAGTAGAACAGTAATAATAACAATGAGAACAACAACAACAACAGACGATACAAAGCAGGCAATGCACAATGCAACTGCTCACCGCTGCCGACCGCGTGTCATGAACTGGGGGGGGAGGGGGTGTCGTTTCAGTGCCAAGCCCCATGTGGAGGGTGGCCGCTTCGGAGGTGGCCCTGGTGAGAGTCAGGGCTAGGTTGATGTTAGGCGGGAAAACAGACTCAGAGCCCCGGTGATGGTGGGGCTGCCTAGGGACTGCAAATGGAAGGGGAGGGCCAGCACCACCCTTGATTCCTGGCTATCTCAGTGCCAAGCCCCATGTGGAGGGTGGCCGCTGCGGAGCTTTGCCCTGATGAGGGTAAGGGATATGTCGAGGATTCGTGGGAGAACAGAGACAGAGCCCCGGTATTGGTGGGGCTGCAAAGAGATCGTGAGGGCCAGCATCAACCTTATTCTGGCTACTTCCCTATCTAAGCCCCACGTGGAGAGTGGTCGCTTCGGAGCTGGGCCCTGATGAGGGTCAGGGCTAGGTTGAGGTTAGGTGGGAGAACAGAGACAGAGCCCCGGCATTGGTGCGCCTGAGAAGGGGCTGCGCAGTGATCGTGAGGGCCAGCATCAACCTTGATTCCTGGCTACTGCCGTACCTAAGCCCCACATGAAGAGTGGTCGCTTCGGAGCTTGGCTCCGATGAGGGTAAGGGATAGGTCGCTGTTAGGTGCAAGCAGAGACACAGAGCCCCGGTATAGGTGGGGCTGAAGAGGGGGCCGACAAGAGACCGTGAGGGCCAGCATCAACCTTGGTTCCTGGCTACTTCAGTGCCAAGCCCCATGTGGAGGGTGGCCTCTTCGGAGCTCTGCCCTGATGAGGGTAAGGGATATGTCGAGGCTAAGTGGGAGAACAGAGACAGAGACCCGGTTTTGGTGGGGCAGAGAAGGGGCTGCCAAGGGACCGTGAGGGCCAGCATCAGCCTTGGTTCGTGGCTACTTCAGTGCCTAGCTCCATGTGGCCGGTGGCCACTTCGGAGATTGGCCCTGATAAGGGTCAGGGCTAGGTTGAGGTTAGGTGGAAGAAGAGGCACAGAGCCCCGGTGTTGGTGAGACAGAGAAGGGGCTGCCAAGAGATCGTGAGGGCCGGCATCAACCTTGGTTCCTGGCTACTACAGTGCCTAAGCCCTACTTCCGTACCTAAGCGCCACTTGGAGAGTGGTCGCTTCGGAGGTGGCCCTGGTGAGAGTCAGGGCTAGGTTAATGTTAGGCGAGGGAACAGACTCAGAGCCCCTGTGTTGGCGAGGCTGCCAAGGAAGGTGTGGGCCAGCATCATCCGCGAGTCCTGGCTCTTCAGTGCCAAGTCCTATGTGGCGTTTGGCCGCTTCGGAAGCTTGGCTCTGAGGAGGGTAAGGGATATGTAGAGGATGAATGGGAGAACAGAGACAGAGCCCCGGTGTTGGTGGGGCTGAGAATGGGCTGCCAAGAGATCGTGAGGGCCAGCATCATCCTTGAGTCCTGGCTATTTCTATGCCTGAGCCGGTGGAGGTGGGTGGCCGTTTCGGAGCTTGCCTCTGAGGAGGATAAGGGATAGTTTGAGGTTCTGCGGAGATGACGAGATCCTTCTGCATTAGTTAACGCCACCCACCACATGGACTCCAAACGAGGAGTAGCCCCTTCCCGGTCCCACTAGCCCTCTCCCTTATTCTCTAACCTAAATATCAACCTTTGCCTTACCATCTCTCAAGCCCATTTCCTAAACGGCTTCCCACCAGAGGGCGCTCCAACACAGAAAGAACCAGCTGTTCTGGTTGAAAGCTGTTTCTGGCTCTTGCCTTTCGTGGAAGCCCTTTCCGAGGGAGCTGCTCTCGCTCTACCACCCAACCAGCAACCTTACCACAGCCCAACTGCAAAGCAGTCGATCCCCTCTTCGGGCTCCCATAAACTAACAGGCAGGACTGAAAGATGTTGGTGGCTCTCACCTTCCCTTGATAGCCCCTTCTCAGCTGCCCAACACCCAGCCAGCTCCAGCACCCCAAATGTGCCATATCCACCACACCTAGCACTCCTTGCTACACATTGGTGGTGCCTGGTGCTAGGCATGTTCCGTTGCTGAGTCGTGGGGGTGTTGGGGGGTGGGAACTGCGGGGACTGGCTTCTTGTCATGTCCTGGTGCTGGGGATGCTGGGTGCTGTGTGCTGGGCTCCGGGGCTGCTGGGCATGTCGAGGTGCTGTGCATTGGTGGTGGGTGTGCTGCGTTGTGTGCATGTGTGGGAATCAGTGCTGGGCCATGGGAGTGCTGGGCCCTGGCAGTGCTGGGTGGAGGGTATGATGGGTGCATGTGTTGGTTTAACCCCAGCCAGCAAATAAACCCCACGCAGCCGCTGGCTCACCTCCCCCCCCACCCCGTGGGATTGGGGAGAGAATCGAGAAGGCACAAGTAGGAAAGCTCCCGTGTTGAGATAAAAACAGTTTAATGGTTGAAATAAAACGAAGTAGAACAGTAATAATAACAATGAGAACAACAACAACAACAGACGATACAAAGCAGGCAATGCACAATGCAACTGCTCACCGCTGCCGACCGCGTGTCATGAACTGGGGGGGAGGGGGTGTCGTTTCAGTGCCAAGCCCCATGTGGAGGGTGGCCGCTTCGGAGCTTTGCCCTGATGAGGGTAAGGGATATGTCGAGGATTCGTGGGAGAACAGAGACAGAGCCCCGGTATTGGTGGGGCTGCAAAGAGATCGTGAGGGCCAGCATCAACCTTATTCTGGCTACTTCCCTATCTAAGCCCCACGAGGAGAGTGGTCGCTTCGGAGCTGGGCCCTGATGAGGGTCAGGGCTAGGTTGAGGTTAGGTGGGAGAACAGAGACAGAGCCCCGGCATTGGTGCGCCTGAGAAGGGGCTGCGCAGTGATCGTGAGGGCCAGCATCAACCTTGATTCCTGGCTACTGCCGTACCTAAGCCCCACATGAAGAGTGGTCGCTTCGGAGCTTGGCTCCGATGAGGGTAAGGGATAGGTCGCTGTTAGGTGCGAGCAGAGACACAGAGCCCCGGTATAGGTGGGGCTGAAGAGGGGGCCGACAAGAGACCGTGAGGGCCAGCATCAACCTTGGTTCCTGGCTACTTCAGTGCCAAGCCCCATGTGGAGGGTGGCCAATGCGGAGCTTTGCCCTGATGAAGGTAAGGGATATGTCGAGGCTAAGTGGGAGAACAGAGACAGAGACCCGGTATTGGTGCGCCTGAGAAGGGGCTGCCAAGAGATCGTGAGGGCCAGCATCAACCTTGATTCCTGGCTATCTCAGTGCAAAGCCCCACGTGGAGGGTGGTCGCTGCTGAGCTTGGCTCCGATGAGGGTAAGGGATAGGTCGCTGTTAGGTGCGAGCAGAGACACAGAGCCCCGGTATAGGTGGGGCTGAAGAGGGGGCCGACAAGAGACCGTGAGGGCCAGCATCAACCTTGGTTCCTGGCTACTTCAGTGCCAAGCCCCATGTGGAGGGTGGCCTCTTCGGAGCTCTGCCCTGATGAGGGTAAGGGATATGTCGAGGCTAAGTGGGAGAACAGAGACAGAGACCCGGTTTTGGTGGCCTGAGAAGGGGCTGCCAAGGGACCGTGAGGGCCAGCATCAGCCTTGGTTCGTGGCTACTTCAGTGCCTAGCTCCATGTGGCCGGTGGCCACTTCGGAGATTGGCCCTGATAAGGGTCAGGGCTAGGTTGAGGTTAGGTGGAAGAAGAGGCACAGAGCCCCGGTGTTGGTGAGACAGAGAAGGGGCTGCCAAGAGATCGTGAGGGCCGGCATCAACCTTGGTTCCTGGCTACTACAGTGCCTAAGCCCTACTTCCGTACCTAAGCCCCACTTGGAGAGTGGTCGCTTCGGAGGTGGCCCTGGTGAGAGTCAGGGCTAGGTTAATGTTAGGCGAGGGAACAGACTCAGAGCCCCTGTGTTGGCGAGGCTGCCAAGGAAGGTGTGGGCCAGCATCATCCGCGAGTCCTGGCTCTTCAGTGCCAAGTCCTATGTGGCGTTTGGCCGCTTCGGAAGCTTGGCTCTGAGGAGGGTAAGGGATATGTAGAGGATGAATGGGAGAACAGAGACAGAGCCCCGGTGTTGGTGGGGCTGAGAATGGGCTGCCAAGAGATCGTGAGGGCCAGCATCATCCTTGAGTCCTGGCTATTTCTATGCCTGAGCCGGTGGAGGTGGGTGGCCGTTTCGGAGCTTGCCTCTGAGGAGGATAAGGGATAGTTTGAGGTTCTGCGTAGATAACGAGATCCTCTGCATTAGTTAACGCCACCCACCACATGGACTCCAAACGAGGAGTAGCCCCTTCCCGGTCCCACTAGCCCTCTCCCTTATTCTCTAACCTAAATATCAACCTTTGCCTTACCATCTCTCAAGCCCATTTCCTAAACGGCTTCCCACCAGAGGGCGCTCCAACACAGAAAGAACCAGCTGTTCTGGTTGAAAGCTGTTTCTGGCTCTTGCCTTTCGTGGAAGCCCTTTCCGAGGGAGCTGCTCTCGCTCTACCACCCAACCAGCAACCTTACCACAGCCCAACTGCAAAGCAGTCGATCCCCTCTTCGGGCTCCCATAAACTAACAGGCAGGACTGAAAGATGTTGGTGGCTCTCACCTTCCCTTGATAGCCCCTTCTCAGCTGCCCAACACCCAGCCAGCTCCAGCACCCCAAATGTGCCATATCCACCACACCTAGCACTCCTTGCTACACATTGGTGGTGCCTGGTGCTAGGCATGTTCCGTTGCTGAGTCGTGGGGGTGTTGGGGGGTGGGAACTGCGGGGACTGGCTTCTTGTCATGTCCTGGTGCTGGGGATGCTGGGTGCTGTGTGCTGGGCTCCGGGGCTGCTGGCCATGTCGAGGTGCTGTGCATTGGTGGTGGGTGTGCTGGGTTGTGTGCATGTGTGGGAATAGGTGCTGGGCCATGGGAGTGCTGGGCCCTGGCAGTGCTGGGTGGAGGGTATGATGGGTGCATGTGTTGGTTTAACCCCAGCCAGCAAATAAACCCCACGCAGCCGCTGGCTCACCTCCCCCCCCACCCCGTGGGATTGGGGAGAGAATCGAGAAGGCACAAGTAGGAAAGCTCCCGTGTTGAGATAAAAACAGTTTAATGGTTGAAATAAAACGAAGTAGAACAGTAATAATAACAATGAGAACAACAACAACAACAGACGATACAAAGCAGGCAATGCACAATGCAACTGCTCACCGCTGCCGACCGCGTGTCATGAACTGGGGGGGGGAGGGGGTGTCGTTTCAGTGCCAAGCCCCATGTGGAGGGTGGCCGCTTCGGAGGTGGCCCTGGTGAGAGTCAGGGCTAGGTTGATGTTAGGCGGGAAAACAGACTCAGAGCCCCGGTGATGGTGGGGCTGCCTAGGGACTGCAAATGGAAGGGGAGGGCCAGCACCACCCTTGATTCCTGGCTATCTCAGTGCCAAGCCCCATGTGGAGGGTGGCCGCTGCGGAGCTTTGCCCTGATGAGGGTAAGGGATATGTCGAGGATTCGTGGGAGAACAGAGACAGAGCCCCGGTATTGGTGGGGCTGCAAAGAGATCGTGAGGGCCAGCATCAACCTTATTCTGGCTACTTCCCTATCTAAGCCCCACGTGGAGAGTGGTCGCTTCGGAGCTGGGCCCTGATGAGGGTCAGGGCTAGGTTGAGGTTAGGTGGGAGAACAGAGACAGAGCCCCGGCATTGGTGCGCCTGAGAAGGGGCTGCGCAGTGATCGTGAGGGCCAGCATCAACCTTGATTCCTGGCTACTGCCGTACCTAAGCCCCACATGAAGAGTGGTCGCTTCGGAGCTTGGCTCCGATGAGGGTAAGGGATAGGTCGCTGTTAGGTGCGAGCAGAGACACAGAGCCCCGGTATAGGTGGGGCTGAAGAGGGGGCCGACAAGAGACCGTGAGGGCCAGCATCAACCTTGGTTCCTGGCTACTTCAGTGCCAAGCCCCATGTGGAGGGTGGCCAATGCGGAGCTTTGCCCTGATGAAGGTAAGGGATATGTCGAGGCTAAGTGGGAGAACAGAGACAGAGACCCGGTATTGGTGCGCCTGAGAAGGGGCTGCCAAGAGATCGTGAGGGCCAGCATCAACCTTGATTCCTGGCTATCTCAGTGCAAAGCCCCACGTGGAGGGTGGTCGCTGCTGAGCTTGGCTCCGATGAGGGTAAGGGATAGGTCGCTGTTAGGTGCGAGCAGAGACACAGAGCCCCGGTATTGGTGGGGCTGAAGAGGGGGCCGACAAAAGACCGTGAGGGCCAGCATCAACCTTGGTTCCTGGCTACTTCAGTGTCAAGCCCCATGTGGAGGGTGGCCTCTTCGGAGCTCTGCCCTGATGAGGGTAAGGGATATGTCGAGGCTAAGTGGGAGAACAGAGACAGAGACCCGGTTTTGGTGGCCTGAGAAGGGGCTGCCAAGGGACCGTGAGGGCCAGCATCAGCCTTGGTTCGTGGCTACTTCAGTGCCTAGCTCCATGTGGCCGGTGGCCACTTCGGAGATTGGCCCTGATAAGGGTCAGGGCTAGGTTGAGGTTAGGTGGAAGAAGAGGCACAGAGCCCCGGTGTTGGTGAGACAGAGAAGGGGCTGCCAAGAGATCGTGAGGGCCGGCATCAACCTTGGTTCCTGGCTACTACAGTGCCTAAGCCCTACTTCCGTACCTAAGCCCCACTTGGAGAGTGGTCGCTTCGGAGGTGGCCCTGGTGAGAGTCAGGGCTAGGTTAATGTTAGGCGAGGGAACAGACTCAGAGCCCCTGTGTTGGCGAGGCTGCCAAGGAAGGTGTGGGCCAGCATCATCCGCGAGTCCTGGCTCTTCAGTGCCAAGTCCTATGTGGCGTTTGGCCGCTTCGGAAGCTTGGCTCTGAGGAGGGTAAGGGATATGTAGAGGATGAATGGGAGAACAGAGACAGAGCCCCGGTGTTGGTGGGGCTGAGAATGGGCTGCCAAGAGATCGTGAGGGCCAGCATCATCCTTGAGTCCTGGCTATGTCTATGCCTGAGCCGGTGGAGGTGGGTGGCCGTTTCGGAGCTTGCCTCTGAGGAGGATAAGGGATAGTTTGAGGTTCTGCGTAGATAACGAGATCCTCTGCATTAGTTAACGCCACCCACCACATGGACTCCAAACGAGGAGTAGCCCCTTCCCGGTCCCACTAGCCCTCTCCCTTATTCTCTAACCTAAATATCAACCTTTGCCTTACCATCTCTCAAGCCCATTTCCTAAACGGCTTCCCACCAGAGGGCGCTCCAACACAGAAAGAACCAGCTGTTCTGGTTGAAAGCTGTTTCTGGCTCTTGCCTTTCGTGGAAGCCCTTTCCGAGGGAGCTGCTCTCGCTCTACCACCCAACCAGCAACCTTACCACAGCCCAACTGCAAAGCAGTCGATCCCCTCTTCGGGCTCCCATAAACTAACAGGCAGGACTGAAAGATGTTGGTGGCTCTCACCTTCCCTTGATAGCCCCTTCTCAGCTGCCCAACACCCAGCCAGCTCCAGCACCCCAAATGTGCCATATCCACCACACCTAGCACTCCTTGCTACACATTGGTGGTGCCTGGTGCTAGGCATGTTCCGTTGCTGAGTCGTGGGGGTGTTGGGGGGTGGGAACTGCGGGGACTGGCTTCTTGTCATGTCCTGGTGCTGGGGATGCTGGGTGCTGTGTGCTGGGCTCCGGGGCTGCTGGGCATGTCGAGGTGCTGTGCATTGGTGGTGGGTGTGCTGGGTTGTGTGCATGTGTGGGAATCAGTGCTGGGCCATGGGAGTGCTGGGCCCTGGCAGTGCTGGGTGGAGGGTATGATGGGTGCATGTGTTGGTTTAACCCCAGCCAGCAAATAAACCCCACGCAGCCGCTGGCTCACCTCCCCCCCCACCCCGTGGGATTGGGGAGAGAATCGAGAAGGCACAAGTAGGAAAGCTCCCGTGTTGAGATAAAAACAGTTTAATGGTTGAAATAAAACGAAGTAGAACAGTAATAATAACAATGAGAACAACAACAACAACAGACGATACAAAGCAGGCAATGCACAATGCAACTGCTCACCGCTGCCGACCGCGTGTCATGAACTGGGGGGGGAGGGGGTGTCGTTTCAGTGCCAAGCCCCATGTGGAGGGTGGCCGCTTCGGAGGTGGCCCTGGTGAGAGTCAGGGCTAGGTTGATGTTAGGCGGGAGAACAGACTCAGAGCCCCGGTGTTGGTGGGGCTGCCTAGGGACTGCAAATGGAAGGGGAGGGCCAGCACCACCCTTGATTCCTGGCTATCTCAGTGCCAAGCCCCATGTGGAGGGTGGCCGCTGCGGAGCTTTGCCCTGATGAGGGTAAGGGATATGTCGAGGATTCGTGGGAGAACAGAGACAGAGCCCCGGTATTGGTGGGGCTGCAAAGAGATCGTGAGGGCCAGCATCAACCTTATTCTGGCTACTTCCCTATCTAAGCCCCACGTGGAGAGTGGTCGCTTCGGAGCTGGGCCCTGATGAGGGTCAGGGCTAGGTTGAGGTTAGGTGGGAGAACAGAGACAGAGCCCCGGCATTGGTGCGCCTGAGAAGGGGCTGCGCAGTGATCGTGAGGGCCAGCATCAACCTTGATTCCTGGCTACTGCCGTACCTAAGCCCCACATGAAGAGTGGTCGCTTCGGAGCTTGGCTCCGATGAGGGTAAGGGATAGGTCGCTGTTAGGTGCGAGCAGAGACACAGAGCCCCGGTATTGGTGGGGCTGAAGAGGGGGCTGACAAGAGACCGTGAGGGCCAGCATCAACCTTGGTTCCTGGCTACTTCAGTGCCAAGCCCCATGTGGAGGGTGGCCTCTTCGGAGCTCTGCCCTGATGAGGGTAAGGGATATGTCGAGGCTAAGTGGGAGAACAGAGACAGAGACTCGGTTTTGGTGGCCTGAGAAGGGGCTGCCAAGGGACCGTGAGGGCCAGCATCAGCCTTGGTTCCTGGCTACTTCAGTGCCTAGCTCCATGTGGCCGGTGGCCACTTCGGAGATTGGCCCTGATAAGGGTCAGGGCTAGGTTGAGGTTAGGTGGAAGAAGAGGCACAGAGCCCCGGTGTTGGTGAGACAGAGAAGGGGCTGCCAAGAGATCGTGAGGGCCGGCATCAACCTTGGTTCCTGGCTACTACAGTGCCTAAGCCCTACTTCCGTACCTAAGCGCCACTTGGAGAGTGGTCGCTTCGGAGGTGGCCCTGGTGAGAGTCAGGGCTAGGTTAATGTTAGGCGAGGGAACAGACTCAGAGCCCCTGTGTTGGCGAGGCTGCCAAGGAAGGTGTGGGCCAGCATCATCCGCGAGTCCTGGCTCTTCAGTGCCAAGTCCTATGTGGCGTTTGGCCGCTTCGGAAGCTTGGCTCTGAGGAGGGTAAGGGATATGTAGAGGATGAATGGGAGAACAGAGACAGAGCCCCGGTGTTGGTGGGGCTGAGAATGGGCTGCCAAGAGATCGTGAGGGCCAGCATCATCCTTGAGTCCTGGCTATTTCTATGCCTGAGCCGGTGGAGGTGGGTGGCCGTTTCGGAGCTTGCCTCTGAGGAGGATAAGGGATAGTTTGAGGTTCTGCGTAGATAACGAGATCCTCTGCATTAGTTAACGCCACCCACCACATGGACTCCAAACGAGGAGTAGCCCCTTCCCGGTCCCACTAGCCCTCTCCCTTATTCTCTAACCTAAATATCAACCTTTGCCTTACCATCTCTCAAGCCCATTTCCTAAACGGCTTCCCACCAGAGGGCGCTCCAACACAGAAAGAACCAGCTGTTCTGGTTGAAAGCTGTTTCTGGCTCTTGCCTTTCGTGGAAGCCCTTTCCGAGGGAGCTGCTCTCGCTCTACCACCCAACCAGCAACCTTACCACAGCCCAACTGCAAAGCAGTCGATCCCCTCTTCGGGCTCCCATAAACTAACAGGCAGGACTGAAAGATGTTGGTGGCTCTCACCTTCCCTTGATAGCCCCTTCTCAGCTGCCCAACACCCAGCCAGCTCCAGCACCCCAAATGTGCCATATCCACCACACCTAGCACTCCTTGCTACACATTGGTGGTGCCTGGTGCTAGGCATGTTCCGTTGCTGAGTCGTGGGGGTGTTGGGGGGTGGGAACTGCGGGGACTGGCTTCTTGTCATGTCCTGGTGCTGGGGATGCTGGGTGCTGTGTGCTGGGCTCCGGGGCTGCTGGCCATGTCGAGGTGCTGTGCATTGGTGGTGGGTGTGCTGGGTTGTGTGCATGTGTGGGAATAGGTGCTGGGCCATGGGAGTGCTGGGCCCTGGCAGTGCTGGGTGGAGGGTATGATGGGTGCATGTGTTGGTTTAACCCCAGCCAGCAAATAAACCCCACGCAGCCGCTGGCTCACCTCCCCCCCCACCCCGTGGGATTGGGGAGAGAATCGAGAAGGCACAAGTAGGAAAGCTCCCGTGTTGAGATAAAAACAGTTTAATGGTTGAAATAAAACGAAGTAGAACAGTAATAATAACAATGAGAACAACAACAACAACAGACGATACAAAGCAGGCAATGCACAATGCAACTGCTCACCGCTGCCGACCGCGTGTCATGAACTGGGGGGGGGAGGGGGTGTCGTTTCAGTGCCAAGCCCCATGTGGAGGGTGGCCGCTTCGGAGGTGGCCCTGGTGAGAGTCAGGGCTAGGTTGATGTTAGGCGGGAAAACAGACTCAGAGCCCCGGTGATGGTGGGGCTGCCTAGGGACTGCAAATGGAAGGGGAGGGCCAGCACCACCCTTGATTCCTGGCTATCTCAGTGCCAAGCCCCATGTGGAGGGTGGCCGCTGCGGAGCTTTGCCCTGATGAGGGTAAGGGATATGTCGAGGATTCGTGGGAGAACAGAGACAGAGCCCCGGTATTGGTGGGGCTGCAAAGAGATCGTGAGGGCCAGCATCAACCTTATTCTGGCTACTTCCCTATCTAAGCCCCACGTGGAGAGTGGTCGCTTCGGAGCTGGGCCCTGATGAGGGTCAGGGCTAGGTTGAGGTTAGGTGGGAGAACAGAGACAGAGCCCCGGCATTGGTGCGCCTGAGAAGGGGCTGCGCAGTGATCGTGAGGGCCAGCATCAACCTTGATTCCTGGCTACTGCCGTACCTAAGCCCCACATGAAGAGTGGTCGCTTCGGAGCTTGGCTCCGATGAGGGTAAGGGATAGGTCGCTGTTAGGTGCGAGCAGAGACACAGAGCCCCGGTATAGGTGGGGCTGAAGAGGGGGCCGACAAGAGACCGTGAGGGCCAGCATCAACCTTGGTTCCTGGCTACTTCAGTGCCAAGCCCCATGTGGAGGGTGGCCAATGCGGAGCTTTGCCCTGATGAAGGTAAGGGATATGTCGAGGCTAAGTGGGAGAACAGAGACAGAGACCCGGTATTGGTGCGCCTGAGAAGGGGCTGCCAAGAGATCGTGAGGGCCAGCATCAACCTTGATTCCTGGCTATCTCAGTGCAAAGCCCCACGTGGAGGGTGGTCGCTGCTGAGCTTGGCTCCGATGAGGGTAAGGGATAGGTCGCTGTTAGGTGCGAGCAGAGACACAGAGCCCCGGTATTGGTGGGGCTGAAGAGGGGGCCGACAAAAGACCGTGAGGGCCAGCATCAACCTTGGTTCCTGGCTACTTCAGTGTCAAGCCCCATGTGGAGGGTGGCCTCTTCGGAGCTCTGCCCTGATGAGGGTAAGGGATATGTCGAGGCTAAGTGGGAGAACAGAGACAGAGACCCGGTTTTGGTGGCCTGAGAAGGGGCTGCCAAGGGACCGTGAGGGCCAGCATCAGCCTTGGTTCGTGGCTACTTCAGTGCCTAGCTCCATGTGGCCGGTGGCCACTTCGGAGATTGGCCCTGATAAGGGTCAGGGCTAGGTTGAGGTTAGGTGGAAGAAGAGGCACAGAGCCCCGGTGTTGGTGAGACAGAGAAGGGGCTGCCAAGAGATCGTGAGGGCCGGCATCAACCTTGGTTCCTGGCTACTACAGTGCCTAAGCCCTACTTCCGTACCTAAGCCCCACTTGGAGAGTGGTCGCTTCGGAGGTGGCCCTGGTGAGAGTCAGGGCTAGGTTAATGTTAGGCGAGGGAACAGACTCAGAGCCCCTGTGTTGGCGAGGCTGCCAAGGAAGGTGTGGGCCAGCATCATCCGCGAGTCCTGGCTCTTCAGTGCCAAGTCCTATGTGGCGTTTGGCCGCTTCGGAAGCTTGGCTCTGAGGAGGGTAAGGGATATGTAGAGGATGAATGGGAGAACAGAGACAGAGCCCCGGTGTTGGTGGGGCTGAGAATGGGCTGCCAAGAGATCGTGAGGGCCAGCATCATCCTTGAGTCCTGGCTATTTCTATGCCTGAGCCGGTGGAGGTGGGTGGCCGTTTCGGAGCTTGCCTCTGAGGAGGATAAGGGATAGTTTGAGGTTCTGCGTAGATAACGAGATCCTCTGCATTAGTTAACGCCACCCACCACATGGACTCCAAACGAGGAGTAGCCCCTTCCCGGTCCCACTAGCCCTCTCCCTTATTCTCTAACCTAAATATCAACCTTTGCCTTACCATCTCTCAAGCCCATTTCCTAAACGGCTTCCCACCAGAGGGCGCTCCAACACAGAAAGAACCAGCTGTTCTGGTTGAAAGCTGTTTCTGGCTCTTGCCTTTCGTGGAAGCCCTTTCCGAGGGAGCTGCTCTCGCTCTACCACCCAACCAGCAACCTTACCACAGCCCAACTGCAAAGCAGTCGATCCCCTCTTCGGGCTCCCATAAACTAACAGGCAGGACTGAAAGATGTTGGTGGCTCTCACCTTCCCTTGATAGCCCCTTCTCAGCTGCCCAACACCCAGCCAGCTCCAGCACCCCAAATGTGCCATATCCACCACACCTAGCACTCCTTGCTACACATTGGTGGTGCCTGGTGCTAGGCATGTTCCGTTGCTGAGTCGTGGGGGTGTTGGGGGGTGGGAACTGCGGGGACTGGCTTCTTGTCATGTCCTGGTGCTGGGGATGCTGGGTGCTGTGTGCTGGGCTCCGGGGCTGCTGGGCATGTCGAGGTGCTGTGCATTGGTGGTGGGTGTGCTGGGTTGTGTGCATGTGTGGGAATCAGTGCTGGGCCATGGGAGTGCTGGGCCCTGGCAGTGCTGGGTGGAGGGTATGATGGGTGCATGTGTTGGTTTAACCCCAGCCAGCAAATAAACCCCACGCAGCCGCTGGCTCACCTCCCCCCCCACCCCGTGGGATTGGGGAGAGAATCGAGAAGGCACAAGTAGGAAAGCTCCCGTGTTGAGATAAAAACAGTTTAATGGTTGAAATAAAACGAAGTAGAACAGTAATAATAACAATGAGAACAACAACAACAACAGACGATACAAAGCAGGCAATGCACAATGCAACTGCTCACCGCTGCCGACCGCGTGTCATGAACTGGGGGGGGAGGGGGTGTCGTTTCAGTGCCAAGCCCCATGTGGAGGGTGGCCGCTTCGGAGGTGGCCCTGGTGAGAGTCAGGGCTAGGTTGATGTTAGGCGGGAGAACAGACTCAGAGCCCCGGTGTTGGTGGGGCTGCCTAGGGACTGCAAATGGAAGGGGAGGGCCAGCACCACCCTTGATTCCTGGCTATCTCAGTGCCAAGCCCCATGTGGAGGGTGGCCGCTGCGGAGCTTTGCCCTGATGAGGGTAAGGGATATGTCGAGGATTCGTGGGAGAACAGAGACAGAGCCCCGGTATTGGTGGGGCTGCAAAGAGATCGTGAGGGCCAGCATCAACCTTATTCTGGCTACTTCCCTATCTAAGCCCCACGTGGAGAGTGGTCGCTTCGGAGCTGGGCCCTGATGAGGGTCAGGGCTAGGTTGAGGTTAGGTGGGAGAACAGAGACAGAGCCCCGGCATTGGTGCGCCTGAGAAGGGGCTGCGCAGTGATCGTGAGGGCCAGCATCAACCTTGATTCCTGGCTACTGCCGTACCTAAGCCCCACATGAAGAGTGGTCGCTTCGGAGCTTGGCTCCGATGAGGGTAAGGGATAGGTCGCTGTTAGGTGCGAGCAGAGACACAGAGCCCCGGTATTGGTGGGGCTGAAGAGGGGGCTGACAAGAGACCGTGAGGGCCAGCATCAACCTTGGTTCCTGGCTACTTCAGTGCCAAGCCCCATGTGGAGGGTGGCCTCTTCGGAGCTCTGCCCTGATGAGGGTAAGGGATATGTCGAGGCTAAGTGGGAGAACAGAGACAGAGACTCGGTTTTGGTGGCCTGAGAAGGGGCTGCCAAGGGACCGTGAGGGCCAGCATCAGCCTTGGTTCCTGGCTACTTCAGTGCCTAGCTCCATGTGGCCGGTGGCCACTTCGGAGATTGGCCCTGATAAGGGTCAGGGCTAGGTTGAGGTTAGGTGGAAGAAGAGGCACAGAGCCCCGGTGTTGGTGAGACAGAGAAGGGGCTGCCAAGAGATCGTGAGGGCCGGCATCAACCTTGGTTCCTGGCTACTACAGTGCCTAAGCCCTACTTCCGTACCTAAGCGCCACTTGGAGAGTGGTCGCTTCGGAGGTGGCCCTGGTGAGAGTCAGGGCTAGGTTAATGTTAGGCGAGGGAACAGACTCAGAGCCCCTGTGTTGGCGAGGCTGCCAAGGAAGGTGTGGGCCAGCATCATCCGCGAGTCCTGGCTCTTCAGTGCCAAGTCCTATGTGGAGTTTGGCCGCTTCGGAAGCTTGGCTCTGAGGAGGGTAAGGGATATGTAGAGGATGAATGGGAGAACAGAGACAGAGCCCCGGTGTTGGTGGGGCTGAGAATGGGCTGCCAAGAGATCGTGAGGGCCAGCATCATCCTTGAGTCCTGGCTATGTCTATGCCTGAGCCGGTGGAGGTGGGTGGCCGTTTCGGAGCTTGCCTCTGAGGAGGATAAGGGATAGTTTGAGGTTCTGCGTAGATAACGAGATCCTTCTGCATTAGTTAACGCCACCCACCACATGGACTCCAAACGAGGAGTAGCCCCTTCCCGGTCCCACTAGCCCTCTCCCTTATTCTCTAACCTAAATATCAACCTTTGCCTTACCATCTCTCAAGCCCATTTCCTAAACGGCTTCCCACCAGAGGGCGCTCCAACACAGAAAGAACCAGCTGTTCTGGTTGAAAGCTGTTTCTGGCTCTTGCCTTTCGTGGAAGCCCTTTCCGAGGGAGCTGCTCTCGCTCTACCACCCAACCAGCAACCTTACCACAGCCCAACTGCAAAGCAGTCGATCCCCTCTTCGGGCTCCCATAAACTAACAGGCAGGACTGAAAGATGTTGGTGGCTCTCACCTTCCCTTGATAGCCCCTTCTCAGCTGCCCAACACCCAGCCAGCTCCAGCACCCCAAATGTGCCATATCCACCACACCTAGCACTCCTTGCTACACATTGGTGGTGCCTGGTGCTAGGCATGTTCCGTTGCTGAGTCGTGGGGGTGTTGGGGGGTGGGAACTGCGGGGACTGGCTTCTTGTCATGTCCTGGTGCTGGGGATGCTGGGTGCTGTGTGCTGGGCTCCAGGGCTGCTGGGCATGTCGAGGTGCTGTGCATTGGTGGTGGGTGTGCTGGGTTGTGTGCATGTGTGGGAATCAGTGCTGGGCCATGGGAGTGCTGGGCCCTGGCAGTGCTGGGTGGAGGGTATGATGGGTGCATGTGTTGGTTTAACCCCAGCCAGCAAATAAACCCCACGCAGCCGCTGGCTCACCTCCCCCCCCACCCCGTGGGATTGGGGAGAGAATCGAGAAGGCACAAGTAGGAAAGCTCCCGTGTTGAGATAAAAACAGTTTAATGGTTGAAATAAAACGAAGTAGAACAGTAATAATAACAATGAGAACAACAACAGACGATACAAAGCAGGCAATGCACAATGCAACTGCTCACCGCTGCCGACCGCGTGTCATGAACTGGGGGGGGAGGGGGTGTCGTTTCAGTGCCAAGCCCCATGTGGAGGGTGGCCGCTTCGGAGGTGGCCCTGGTGAGAGTCAGGGCTAGGTTGATGTTAGGCGGGAGAACAGACTCAGAGCCCCGGTGTTGGTGGGGCTGCCTAGGGACTGCAAATGGAAGGGGAGGGCCAGCACCACCCTTGATTCCTGGCTATCTCAGTGCCAAGCCCCATGTGGAGGGTGGCCGCTGCGGAGCTTTGCCCTGATGAGGGTAAGGGATATGTCGAGGATTCGTGGGAGAACAGAGACAGAGCCCCGGTATTGGTGGGGCTGCAAAGAGATCGTGAGGGCCAGCATCAACCTTATTCTGGCTACTTCCCTATCTAAGCCCCACGTGGAGAGTGGTCGCTTCGGAGCTGGGCCCTGATGAGGGTCAGGGCTAGGTTGAGGTTAGGTGGGAGAACAGAGACAGAGCCCCGGCATTGGTGCGCCTGAGAAGGGGCTGCGCAGTGATCGTGAGGGCCAGCATCAACCTTGATTCCTGGCTACTGCCGTACCTAAGCCCCACATGAAGAGTGGTCGCTTCGGAGCTTGGCTCCGATGAGGGTAAGGGATAGGTCGCTGTTAGGTGCGAGCAGAGACACAGAGCCCCGGTATTGGTGGGGCTGAAGAGGGGGCTGACAAGAGACCGTGAGGGCCAGCATCAACCTTGGTTCCTGGCTACTTCAGTGCCAAGCCCCATGTGGAGGGTGGCCTCTTCGGAGCTCTGCCCTGATGAGGGTAAGGGATATGTCGAGGCTAAGTGGGAGAACAGAGACAGAGACTCGGTTTTGGTGGCCTGAGAAGGGGCTGCCAAGGGACCGTGAGGGCCAGCATCAGCCTTGGTTCCTGGCTACTTCAGTGCCTAGCTCCATGTGGCCGGTGGCCACTTCGGAGATTGGCCCTGATAAGGGTCAGGGCTAGGTTGAGGTTAGGTGGAAGAAGAGGCACAGAGCCCCGGTGTTGGTGAGACAGAGAAGGGGCTGCCAAGAGATCGTGAGGGCCGGCATCAACCTTGGTTCCTGGCTACTACAGTGCCTAAGCCCTACTTCCGTACCTAAGCGCCACTTGGAGAGTGGTCGCTTCGGAGGTGGCCCTGGTGAGAGTCAGGGCTAGGTTAATGTTAGGCGAGGGAACAGACTCAGAGCCCCTGTGTTGGCGAGGCTGCCAAGGAAGGTGTGGGCCAGCATCATCCGCGAGTCCTGGCTCTTCAGTGCCAAGTCCTATGTGGAGTTTGGCCGCTTCGGAAGCTTGGCTCTGAGGAGGGTAAGGGATATGTAGAGGATGAATGGGAGAACAGAGACAGAGCCCCGGTGTTGGTGGGGCTGAGAATGGGCTGCCAAGAGATCGTGAGGGCCAGCATCATCCTTGAGTCCTGGCTATGTCTATGCCTGAGCCGGTGGAGGTGGGTGGCCGTTTCGGAGCTTGCCTCTGAGGAGGATAAGGGATAGTTTGAGGTTCTGCGTAGATAACGAGATCCTTCTGCATTAGTTAACGCCACCCACCACATGGACTCCAAACGAGGAGTAGCCCCTTCCCGGTCCCACTAGCCCTCTCCCTTATTCTCTAACCTAAATATCAACCTTTGCCTTACCATCTCTCAAGCCCATTTCCTAAACGGCTTCCCACCAGAGGGCGCTCCAACACAGAAAGAACCAGCTGTTCTGGTTGAAAGCTGTTTCTGGCTCTTGCCTTTCGTGGAAGCCCTTTCCGAGGGAGCTGCTCTCGCTCTACCACCCAACCAGCAACCTTACCACAGCCCAACTGCAAAGCAGTCGATCCCCTCTTCGGGCTCCCATAAACTAACAGGCAGGACTGAAAGATGTTGGTGGCTCTCACCTTCCCTTGATAGCCCCTTCTCAGCTGCCCAACACCCAGCCAGCTCCAGCACCCCAAATGTGCCATATCCACCACACCTAGCACTCCTTGCTACACATTGGTGGTGCCTGGTGCTAGGCATGTTCCGTTGCTGAGTCGTGGGGGTGTTGGGGGGTGGGAACTGCGGGGACTGGCTTCTTGTCATGTCCTGGTGCTGGGGATGCTGGGTGCTGTGTGCTGGGCTCCAGGGCTGCTGGGCATGTCGAGGTGCTGTGCATTGGTGGTGGGTGTGCTGGGTTGTGTGCATGTGTGGGAATCAGTGCTGGGCCATGGGAGTGCTGGGCCCTGGCAGTGCTGGGTGGAGGGTATGATGGGTGCATGTGTTGGTTTAACCCCAGCCAGCAAATAAACCCCACGCAGCCGCTGGCTCACCTCCCCCCCCACCCCGTGGGATTGGGGAGAGAATCGAGAAGGCACAAGTAGGAAAGCTCCCGTGTTGAGATAAAAACAGTTTAATGGTTGAAATAAAACGAAGTAGAACAGTAATAATAATAATGAGAACAACAACAACAACAGACGATACAAAGCAGGCAATGCACAATGCAACTGCTCACCGCTGCCGACCGCGTGTCATGAACTGGGGGGGAGGGGGTGTCGTTTCAGTGCCAAGCCCCATGTGGAGGGTGGCCGCTTCGGAGCTTTGCCCTGATGAGGGTAAGGGATATGTCGAGGATTCGTGGGAGAACAGAGACAGAGCCCCGGTATTGGTGGGGCTGCAAAGAGATCGTGAGGGCCAGCATCAACCTTATTCTGGCTACTTCCCTATCTAAGCCCCACGAGGAGAGTGGTCGCTTCGGAGCTGGGCCCTGATGAGGGTCAGGGCTAGGTTGAGGTTAGGTGGGAGAACAGAGACAGAGCCCCGGCATTGGTGCGCCTGAGAAGGGGCTGCGCAGTGATCGTGAGGGCCAGCATCAACCTTGATTCCTGGCTACTGCCGTACCTAAGCCCCACATGAAGAGTGGTCGCTTCGGAGCTTGGCTCCGATGAGGGTAAGGGATAGGTCGCTGTTAGGTGCGAGCAGAGACACAGAGCCCCGGTATAGGTGGGGCTGAAGAGGGGGCCGACAAGAGACCGTGAGGGCCAGCATCAACCTTGGTTCCTGGCTACTTCAGTGCCAAGCCCCATGTGGAGGGTGGCCAATGCGGAGCTTTGCCCTGATGAAGGTAAGGGATATGTCGAGGCTAAGTGGGAGAACAGAGACAGAGACCCGGTATTGGTGCGCCTGAGAAGGGGCTGCCAAGAGATCGTGAGGGCCAGCATCAACCTTGATTCCTGGCTATCTCAGTGCAAAGCCCCACGTGGAGGGTGGTCGCTGCTGAGCTTGGCTCCGATGAGGGTAAGGGATAGGTCGCTGTTAGGTGCGAGCAGAGACACAGAGCCCCGGTATAGGTGGGGCTGAAGAGGGGGCCGACAAGAGACCGTGAGGGCCAGCATCAACCTTGGTTCCTGGCTACTTCAGTGCCAAGCCCCATGTGGAGGGTGGCCTCTTCGGAGCTCTGCCCTGATGAGGGTAAGGGATATGTCGAGGCTAAGTGGGAGAACAGAGACAGAGACCCGGTTTTGGTGGCCTGAGAAGGGGCTGCCAAGGGACCGTGAGGGCCAGCATCAGCCTTGGTTCGTGGCTACTTCAGTGCCTAGCTCCATGTGGCCGGTGGCCACTTCGGAGATTGGCCCTGATAAGGGTCAGGGCTAGGTTGAGGTTAGGTGGAAGAAGAGGCACAGAGCCCCGGTGTTGGTGAGACAGAGAAGGGGCTGCCAAGAGATCGTGAGGGCCGGCATCAACCTTGGTTCCTGGCTACTACAGTGCCTAAGCCCTACTTCCGTACCTAAGCCCCACTTGGAGAGTGGTCGCTTCGGAGGTGGCCCTGGTGAGAGTCAGGGCTAGGTTAATGTTAGGCGAGGGAACAGACTCAGAGCCCCTGTGTTGGCGAGGCTGCCAAGGAAGGTGTGGGCCAGCATCATCCGCGAGTCCTGGCTCTTCAGTGCCAAGTCCTATGTGGCGTTTGGCCGCTTCGGAAGCTTGGCTCTGAGGAGGGTAAGGGATATGTAGAGGATGAATGGGAGAACAGAGACAGAGCCCCGGTGTTGGTGGGGCTGAGAATGGGCTGCCAAGAGATCGTGAGGGCCAGCATCATCCTTGAGTCCTGGCTATTTCTATGCCTGAGCCGGTGGAGGTGGGTGGCCGTTTCGGAGCTTGCCTCTGAGGAGGATAAGGGATAGTTTGAGGTTCTGCGTAGATAACGAGATCCTCTGCATTAGTTAACGCCACCCACCACATGGACTCCAAACGAGGAGTAGCCCCTTCCCGGTCCCACTAGCCCTCTCCCTTATTCTCTAACCTAAATATCAACCTTTGCCTTACCATCTCTCAAGCCCATTTCCTAAACGGCTTCCCACCAGAGGGCGCTCCAACACAGAAAGAACCAGCTGTTCTGGTTGAAAGCTGTTTCTGGCTCTTGCCTTTCGTGGAAGCCCTTTCCGAGGGAGCTGCTCTCGCTCTACCACCCAACCAGCAACCTTACCACAGCCCAACTGCAAAGCAGTCGATCCCCTCTTCGGGCTCCCATAAACTAACAGGCAGGACTGAAAGATGTTGGTGGCTCTCACCTTCCCTTGATAGCCCCTTCTCAGCTGCCCAACACCCAGCCAGCTCCAGCACCCCAAATGTGCCATATCCACCACACCTAGCACTCCTTGCTACACATTGGTGGTGCCTGGTGCTAGGCATGTTCCGTTGCTGAGTCGTGGGGGTGTTGGGGGGTGGGAACTGCGGGGACTGGCTTCTTGTCATGTCCTGGTGCTGGGGATGCTGGGTGCTGTGTGCTGGGCTCCGGGGCTGCTGGCCATGTCGAGGTGCTGTGCATTGGTGGTGGGTGTGCTGGGTTGTGTGCATGTGTGGGAATAGGTGCTGGGCCATGGGAGTGCTGGGCCCTGGCAGTGCTGGGTGGAGGGTATGATGGGTGCATGTGTTGGTTTAACCCCAGCCAGCAAATAAACCCCACGCAGCCGCTGGCTCACCTCCCCCCCCACCCCGTGGGATTGGGGAGAGAATCGAGAAGGCACAAGTAGGAAAGCTCCCGTGTTGAGATAAAAACAGTTTAATGGTTGAAATAAAACGAAGTAGAACAGTAATAATAACAATGAGAACAACAACAACAACAGACGATACAAAGCAGGCAATGCACAATGCAACTGCTCACCGCTGCCGACCGCGTGTCATGAACTGGGGGGGGGAGGGGGTGTCGTTTCAGTGCCAAGCCCCATGTGGAGGGTGGCCGCTTCGGAGGTGGCCCTGGTGAGAGTCAGGGCTAGGTTGATGTTAGGCGGGAAAACAGACTCAGAGCCCCGGTGATGGTGGGGCTGCCTAGGGACTGCAAATGGAAGGGGAGGGCCAGCACCACCCTTGATTCCTGGCTATCTCAGTGCCAAGCCCCATGTGGAGGGTGGCCGCTGCGGAGCTTTGCCCTGATGAGGGTAAGGGATATGTCGAGGATTCGTGGGAGAACAGAGACAGAGCCCCGGTATTGGTGGGGCTGCAAAGAGATCGTGAGGGCCAGCATCAACCTTATTCTGGCTACTTCCCTATCTAAGCCCCACGAGGAGAGTGGTCGCTTCGGAGCTGGGCCCTGATGAGGGTCAGGGCTAGGTTGAGGTTAGGTGGGAGAACAGAGACAGAGCCCCGGCATTGGTGCGCCTGAGAAGGGGCTGCGCAGTGATCGTGAGGGCCAGCATCAACCTTGATTCCTGGCTACTGCCGTACCTAAGCCCCACATGAAGAGTGGTCGCTTCGGAGCTTGGCTCCGATGAGGGTAAGGGATAGGTCGCTGTTAGGTGCGAGCAGAGACACAGAGCCCCGGTATAGGTGGGGCTGAAGAGGGGGCCGACAAGAGACCGTGAGGGCCAGCATCAACCTTGGTTCCTGGCTACTTCAGTGCCAAGCCCCATGTGGAGGGTGGCCAATGCGGAGCTTTGCCCTGATGAAGGTAAGGGATATGTCGAGGCTAAGTGGGAGAACAGAGACAGAGACCCGGTATTGGTGCGCCTGAGAAGGGGCTGCCAAGAGATCGTGAGGGCCAGCATCAACCTTGATTCCTGGCTATCTCAGTGCAAAGCCCCACGTGGAGGGTGGTCGCTGCTGAGCTTGGCTCCGATGAGGGTAAGGGATAGGTCGCTGTTAGGTGCGAGCAGAGACACAGAGCCCCGGTATAGGTGGGGCTGAAGAGGGGGCCGACAAGAGACCGTGAGGGCCAGCATCAACCTTGGTTCCTGGCTACTTCAGTGCCAAGCCCCATGTGGAGGGTGGCCTCTTCGGAGCTCTGCCCTGATGAGGGTAAGGGATATGTCGAGGCTAAGTGGGAGAACAGAGACAGAGACCCGGTTTTGGTGGCCTGAGAAGGGGCTGCCAAGGGACCGTGAGGGCCAGCATCAGCCTTGGTTCGTGGCTACTTCAGTGCCTAGCTCCATGTGGCCGGTGGCCACTTCGGAGATTGGCCCTGATAAGGGTCAGGGCTAGGTTGAGGTTAGGTGGAAGAAGAGGCACAGAGCCCCGGTGTTGGTGAGACAGAGAAGGGGCTGCCAAGAGATCGTGAGGGCCGGCATCAACCTTGGTTCCTGGCTACTACAGTGCCTAAGCCCTACTTCCGTACCTAAGCCCCACTTGGAGAGTGGTCGCTTCGGAGGTGGCCCTGGTGAGAGTCAGGGCTAGGTTAATGTTAGGCGAGGGAACAGACTCAGAGCCCCTGTGTTGGCGAGGCTGCCAAGGAAGGTGTGGGCCAGCATCATCCGCGAGTCCTGGCTCTTCAGTGCCAAGTCCTATGTGGCGTTTGGCCGCTTCGGAAGCTTGGCTCTGAGGAGGGTAAGGGATATGTAGAGGATGAATGGGAGAACAGAGACAGAGCCCCGGTGTTGGTGGGGCTGAGAATGGGCTGCCAAGAGATCGTGAGGGCCAGCATCATCCTTGAGTCCTGGCTATTTCTATGCCTGAGCCGGTGGAGGTGGGTGGCCGTTTCGGAGCTTGCCTCTGAGGAGGATAAGGGATAGTTTGAGGTTCTGCGTAGATAACGAGATCCTCTGCATTAGTTAACGCCACCCACCACATGGACTCCAAACGAGGAGTAGCCCCTTCCCGGTCCCACTAGCCCTCTCCCTTATTCTCTAACCTAAATATCAACCTTTGCCTTACCATCTCTCAAGCCCATTTCCTAAACGGCTTCCCACCAGAGGGCGCTCCAACACAGAAAGAACCAGCTGTTCTGGTTGAAAGCTGTTTCTGGCTCTTGCCTTTCGTGGAAGCCCTTTCCGAGGGAGCTGCTCTCGCTCTACCACCCAACCAGCAACCTTACCACAGCCCAACTGCAAAGCAGTCGATCCCCTCTTCGGGCTCCCATAAACTAACAGGCAGGACTGAAAGATGTTGGTGGCTCTCACCTTCCCTTGATAGCCCCTTCTCAGCTGCCCAACACCCAGCCAGCTCCAGCACCCCAAATGTGCCATATCCACCACACCTAGCACTCCTTGCTACACATTGGTGGTGCCTGGTGCTAGGCATGTTCCGTTGCTGAGTCGTGGGGGTGTTGGGGGGTGGGAACTGCGGGGACTGGCTTCTTGTCATGTCCTGGTGCTGGGGATGCTGGGTGCTGTGTGCTGGGCTCCGGGGCTGCTGGCCATGTCGAGGTGCTGTGCATTGGTGGTGGGTGTGCTGGGTTGTGTGCATGTGTGGGAATAGGTGCTGGGCCATGGGAGTGCTGGGCCCTGGCAGTGCTGGGTGGAGGGTATGATGGGTGCATGTGTTGGTTTAACCCCAGCCAGCAAATAAACCCCACGCAGCCGCTGGCTCACCTCCCCCCCCACCCCGTGGGATTGGGGAGAGAATCGAGAAGGCACAAGTAGGAAAGCTCCCGTGTTGAGATAAAAACAGTTTAATGGTTGAAATAAAACGAAGTAGAACAGTAATAATAACAATGAGAACAACAACAACAACAGACGATACAAAGCAGGCAATGCACAATGCAACTGCTCACCGCTGCCGACCGCGTGTCATGAACTGGGGGGGGGAGGGGGTGTCGTTTCAGTGCCAAGCCCCATGTGGAGGGTGGCCGCTTCGGAGGTGGCCCTGGTGAGAGTCAGGGCTAGGTTGATGTTAGGCGGGAAAACAGACTCAGAGCCCCGGTGATGGTGGGGCTGCCTAGGGACTGCAAATGGAAGGGGAGGGCCAGCACCACCCTTGATTCCTGGCTATCTCAGTGCCAAGCCCCATGTGGAGGGTGGCCGCTGCGGAGCTTTGCCCTGATGAGGGTAAGGGATATGTCGAGGATTCGTGGGAGAACAGAGACAGAGCCCCGGTATTGGTGGGGCTGCAAAGAGATCGTGAGGGCCAGCATCAACCTTATTCTGGCTACTTCCCTATCTAAGCCCCACGTGGAGAGTGGTCGCTTCGGAGCTGGGCCCTGATGAGGGTCAGGGCTAGGTTGAGGTTAGGTGGGAGAACAGAGACAGAGCCCCGGCATTGGTGCGCCTGAGAAGGGGCTGCGCAGTGATCGTGAGGGCCAGCATCAACCTTGATTCCTGGCTACTGCCGTACCTAAGCCCCACATGAAGAGTGGTCGCTTCGGAGCTTGGCTCCGATGAGGGTAAGGGATAGGTCGCTGTTAGGTGCGAGCAGAGACACAGAGCCCCGGTATAGGTGGGGCTGAAGAGGGGGCCGACAAGAGACCGTGAGGGCCAGCATCAACCTTGGTTCCTGGCTACTTCAGTGCCAAGCCCCATGTGGAGGGTGGCCAATGCGGAGCTTTGCCCTGATGAAGGTAAGGGATATGTCGAGGCTAAGTGGGAGAACAGAGACAGAGACCCGGTATTGGTGCGCCTGAGAAGGGGCTGCCAAGAGATCGTGAGGGCCAGCATCAACCTTGATTCCTGGCTATCTCAGTGCAAAGCCCCACGTGGAGGGTGGTCGCTGCTGAGCTTGGCTCCGATGAGGGTAAGGGATAGGTCGCTGTTAGGTGCGAGCAGAGACACAGAGCCCCGGTATTGGTGGGGCTGAAGAGGGGGCCGACAAGAGACCGTGAGGGCCAGCATCAACCTTGGTTCCTGGCTACTTCAGTGTCAAGCCCCATGTGGAGGGTGGCCTCTTCGGAGCTCTGCCCTGATGAGGGTAAGGGATATGTCGAGGCTAAGTGGGAGAACAGAGACAGAGACTCGGTTTTGGTGGCCTGAGAAGGGGCTGCCAAGGGACCGTGAGGGCCAGCATCAGCCTTGGTTCCTGGCTACTTCAGTGCCTAGCTCCATGTGGCCGGTGGCCACTTCGGAGATTGGCCCTGAGAAGGGTCAGGGCTAGGTTGAGGTTAGGTGGAAGAAGAGGCACAGAGCCCCGGTGTTGGTGAGACAGAGAAGGGGCTGCCAAGAGATCGTGAGGGCCGGCATCAACCTTGGTTCCTGGCTACTACAGTGCCTAAGCCCTACTTCCGTACCTAAGCCCCACTTGGAGAGTGGTCGCTTCGGAGGTGGCCCTGGTGAGAGTCAGGGCTAGGTTAATGTTAGGCGAGGGAACAGACTCAGAGCCCCTGTGTTGGCGAGGCTGCCAAGGAAGGTGTGGGCCAGCATCATCCGCGAGTCCTGGCTCTTCAGTGCCAAGTCCTATGTGGAGTTTGGCCGCTTCGGAAGCTTGGCTCTGAGGAGGGTAAGGGATATGTAGAGGATGAATGGGAGAACAGAGACAGAGCCCCGGTGTTGGTGGGGCTGAGAATGGGCTGCCAAGAGATCGTGAGGGCCAGCATCATCCTTGAGTCCTGGCTATTTCTATGCCTGAGCCGGTGGAGGTGGGTGGCCGTTTCGGAGCTTGCCTCTGAGGAGGATAAGGGATAGTTTGAGGTTCTGCGTAGATAACGAGATCCTCTGCATTAGTTAACGCCACCCACCACATGGACTCCAAACGAGGAGTAGCCCCTTCCCGGTCCCACTAGCCCTCTCCCTTATTCTCTAACCTAAATATCAACCTTTGCCTTACCATCTCTCAAGCCCATTTCCTAAACGGCTTCCCACCAGAGGGCGCTCCAACACAGAAAGAACCAGCTGTTCTGGTTGAAAGCTGTTTCTGGCTCTTGCCTTTCGTGGAAGCCCTTTCCGAGGGAGCTGCTCTCGCTCTACCACCCAACCAGCAACCTTACCACAGCCCAACTGCAAAGCAGTCGATCCCCTCTTCGGGCTCCCATAAACTAACAGGCAGGACTGAAAGATGTTGGTGGCTCTCACCTTCCCTTGATAGCCCCTTCTCAGCTGCCCAACACCCAGCCAGCTCCAGCACCCCAAATGTGCCATATCCACCACACCTAGCACTCCTTGCTACACATTGGTGGTGCCTGGTGCTAGGCATGTTCCGTTGCTGAGTCGTGGGGGTGTTGGGGGGTGGGAACTGCGGGGACTGGCTTCTTGTCATGTCCTGGTGCTGGGGATGCTGGGTGCTGTGTGCTGGGCTCCGGGGCTGCTGGCCATGTCGAGGTGCTGTGCATTGGTGGTGGGTGTGCTGCGTTGTGTGCATGTGTGGGAATCAGTGCTGGGCCATGGGAGTGCTGGGCCCTGGCAGTGCTGGGTGGAGGGTATGATGGGTGCATGTGTTGGTTTAACCCCAGCCAGCAAATAAACCCCACGCAGCCGCTGGCTCACCTCCCCCCCCACCCCGTGGGATTGGGGAGAGAATCGAGAAGGCACAAGTAGGAAAGCTCCCGTGTTGAGATAAAAACAGTTTAATGGTTGAAATAAAACGAAGTAGAACAGTAATAATAACAATGAGAACAACAACAACAACAGACGATACAAAGCAGGCAATGCACAATGCAACTGCTCACCGCTGCCGACCGCGTGTCATGAACTGGGGGGGGAGGGGGTGTCGTTTCAGTGCCAAGCCCCATGTGGAGGGTGGCCGCTTCGGAGGTGGCCCTGGTGAGAGTCAGGGCTAGGTTGATGTTAGGCGGGAGAACAGACTCAGAGCCCCGGTGATGGTGGGGCTGCCTAGGGACTGCAAATGGAAGGGGAGGGCCAGCACCACCCTTGATTCCTGGCTATCTCAGTGCCAAGCCCCATGTGGAGGGTGGCCGCTTCGGAGGTGGCCCTGGTGAGAGTCAGGGCTAGGTTGATGTTAGGCGGGAAAACAGACTCAGAGCCCCGGTGATGGTGGGGCTGCCTAGGGACTGCAAATGGAAGGGGAGGGCCAGCACCACCCTTGATTCCTGGCTATCTCAGTGCCAAGCCCCATGTGGAGGGTGGCCGCTGCGGAGCTTTGCCCTGATGAGGGTAAGGGATATGTCGAGGATTCGTGGGAGAACAGAGACAGAGCCCCGGTATTGGTGGGGCTGCAAAGAGATCGTGAGGGCCAGCATCAACCTTATTCTGGCTACTTCCCTATCTAAGCCCCACGTGGAGAGTGGTCGCTTCGGAGCTGGGCCCTGATGAGGGTCAGGGCTAGGTTGAGGTTAGGTGGGAGAACAGAGACAGAGCCCCGGCATTGGTGCGCCTGAGAAGGGGCTGCGCAGTGATCGTGAGGGCCAGCATCAACCTTGATTCCTGGCTACTGCCGTACCTAAGCCCCACATGAAGAGTGGTCGCTTCGGAGCTTGGCTCCGATGAGGGTAAGGGATAGGTCGCTGTTAGGTGCGAGCAGAGACACAGAGCCCCGGTATAGGTGGGGCTGAAGAGGGGGCCGACAAGAGACCGTGAGGGCCAGCATCAACCTTGGTTCCTGGCTACTTCAGTGCCAAGCCCCATGTGGAGGGTGGCCAATGCGGAGCTTTGCCCTGATGAAGGTAAGGGATATGTCGAGGCTAAGTGGGAGAACAGAGACAGAGACCCGGTATTGGTGCGCCTGAGAAGGGGCTGCCAAGAGATCGTGAGGGCCAGCATCAACCTTGATTCCTGGCTATCTCAGTGCAAAGCCCCACGTGGAGGGTGGTCGCTGCTGAGCTTGGCTCCGATGAGGGTAAGGGATAGGTCGCTGTTAGGTGCGAGCAGAGACACAGAGCCCCGGTATTGGTGGGGCTGAAGAGGGGGCCGACAAAAGACCGTGAGGGCCAGCATCAACCTTGGTTCCTGGCTACTTCAGTGTCAAGCCCCATGTGGAGGGTGGCCTCTTCGGAGCTCTGCCCTGATGAGGGTAAGGGATATGTCGAGGCTAAGTGGGAGAACAGAGACAGAGACCCGGTTTTGGTGGCCTGAGAAGGGGCTGCCAAGGGACCGTGAGGGCCAGCATCAGCCTTGGTTCCTGGCTACTTCAGTGCCTAGCTCCATGTGGCCGGTGGCCACTTCGGAGATTGGCCCTGATAAGGGTCAGGGCTAGGTTGAGGTTAGGTGGAAGAAGAGGCACAGAGCCCCGGTGTTGGTGAGACAGAGAAGGGGCTGCCAAGAGATCGTGAGGGCCGGCATCAACCTTGGTTCCTGGCTACTACAGTGCCTAAGCCCTACTTCCGTACCTAAGCCCCACTTGGAGAGTGGTCGCTTCGGAGGTGGCCCTGGTGAGAGTCAGGGCTAGGTTAATGTTAGGCGAGGGAACAGACTCAGAGCCCCTGTGTTGGCGAGGCTGCCAAGGAAGGTGTGGGCCAGCATCATCCGCGAGTCCTGGCTCTTCAGTGCCAAGTCCTATGTGGAGTTTGGCCGCTTCGGAAGCTTGGCTCTGAGGAGGGTAAGGGATATGTAGAGGATGAATGGGAGAACAGAGACAGAGCCCCGGTGTTGGTGGGGCTGAGAATGGGCTGCCAAGAGATCGTGAGGGCCAGCATCATCCTTGAGTCCTGGCTATTTCTATGCCTGAGCCGGTGGAGGTGGGTGGCCGTTTCGGAGCTTGCCTCTGAGGAGGATAAGGGATAGTTTGAGGTTCTGCGTAGATAACGAGATCCTCTGCATTAGTTAACGCCACCCACCACATGGACTCCAAACGAGGAGTAGCCCCTTCCCGGTCCCACTAGCCCTCTCCCTTATTCTCTAACCTAAATATCAACCTTTGCCTTACCATCTCTCAAGCCCATTTCCTAAACGGCTTCCCACCAGAGGGCGCTCCAACACAGAAAGAACCAGCTGTTCTGGTTGAAAGCTGTTTCTGGCTCTTGCCTTTCGTGGAAGCCCTTTCCGAGGGAGCTGCTCTCGCTCTACCACCCAACCAGCAACCTTACCACAGCCCAACTGCAAAGCAGTCGATCCCCTCTTCGGGCTCCCATAAACTAACAGGCAGGACTGAAAGATGTTGGTGGCTCTCACCTTCCCTTGATAGCCCCTTCTCAGCTGCCCAACACCCAGCCAGCTCCAGCACCCCAAATGTGCCATATCCACCACACCTAGCACTCCTTGCTACACATTGGTGGTGCCTGGTGCTAGGCATGTTCCGTTGCTGAGTCGTGGGGGTGTTGGGGGGTGGGAACTGCGGGGACTGGCTTCTTGTCATGTCCTGGTGCTGGGGATGCTGGGTGCTGTGTGCTGGGCTCCGGGGCTGCTGGCCATGTCGAGGTGCTGTGCATTGGTGGTGGGTGTGCTGGGTTGTGTGCATGTGTGGGAATAGGTGCTGGGCCATGGGAGTGCTGGGCCCTGGCAGTGCTGGGTGGAGGGTATGATGGGTGCATGTGTTGGTTTAACCCCAGCCAGCAAATAAACCCCACGCAGCCGCTGGCTCACCTCCCCCCCCACCCCGTGGGATTGGGGAGAGAATCGAGAAGGCACAAGTAGGAAAGCTCCCGTGTTGAGATAAAAACAGTTTAATGGTTGAAATAAAACGAAGTAGAACAGTAATAATAACAATGAGAACAACAACAACAACAGACGATACAAAGCAGGCAATGCACAATGCAACTGCTCACCGCTGCCGACCGCGTGTCATGAACTGGGTGGGGGGGAGGGGGTGTCGTTTCAGTGCCAAGCCCCATGTGGAGGGTGGCCGCTTCGGAGGTGGCCCTGGTGAGAGTCAGGGCTAGGTTGATGTTAGGCGGGAGAACAGACTCAGAGCCCCGGTGATGGTGGGGCTGCCTAGGGACTGCAAATGGAAGGGGAGGGCCAGCACCACCCTTGATTCCTGGCTATCTCAGTGCCAAGCCCCATGTGGAGGGTGGCCGCTGCGGAGCTTTGCCCTGATGAGGGTAAGGGATATGTCGAGGATTCGTGGGAGAACAGAGACAGAGCCCCGGTATTGGTGGGGCTGCAAAGAGATCGTGAGGGCCAGCATCAACCTTATTCTGGCTACTTCCCTATCTAAGCCCCACGTGGAGAGTGGTCGCTTCGGAGCTGGGCCCTGATGAGGGTCAGGGCTAGGTTGAGGTTAGGTGGGAGAACAGAGACAGAGCCCCGGCATTGGTGCGCCTGAGAAGGGGCTGCGCAGTGATCGTGAGGGCCAGCATCAACCTTGATTCCTGGCTACTGCCGTACCTAAGCCCCACATGAAGAGTGGTCGCTTCGGAGCTTGGCTCCGATGAGGGTAAGGGATAGGTCGCTGTTAGGTGCGAGCAGAGACACAGAGCCCCGGTATTGGTGGGGCTGAAGAGGGGGCCGACAAGAGACCGTGAGGGCCAGCATCAACCTTGGTTCCTGGCTACTTCAGTGCCAAGCCCCATGTGGAGGGTGGCCTCTTCGGAGCTCTGCCCTGATGAGGGTAAGGGATATGTCGAGGCTAAGTGGGAGAACAGAGACAGAGACCCGGTTTTGGTGGGGCAGAGAAGGGGCTGCCAAGGGACCGTGAGGGCCAGCATCAGCCTTGGTTCCTGGCTACTTCAGTGCCTAGCTCCATGTGGCCGGTGGCCACTTCGGAGATTGGCCCTGATAAGGGTCAGGGCTAGGTTGAGGTTAGGTGGAAGAAGAGGCACAGAGCCCCGGTGTTGGTGAGACAGAGAAGGGGCTGCCAAGAGATCGTGAGGGCCGGCATCAACCTTGGTTCCTGGCTACTACAGTGCGTAAGCCCTACTTCCGTACCTAAGCGCCACTTGGAGAGTGGTCGCTTCGGAGCTTTGCCCTGATGAGGGTAAGGGATATGTCGAGGATTCGTGGGAGAACAGAGACAGAGCCCCTGTATTGGTGGGGCTGCAAAGAGATCGTGAGGGCCAGCATCAACCTTATTCTGGCTACTTCCCTATCTAAGCCCCACGAGGAGAGTGGTCGCTTCGGAGCTGGGCCCTGATGAGGGTCAGGGCTAGGTTGAGGTTAGGTGGGAGAACAGAGACAGAGCCCCGGCATTGGTGCGCCTGAGAAGGGGCTGCGCAGTGATCGTGAGGGCCAGCATCAACCTTGATTCCTGGCTACTGCCGTACCTAAGCCCCACATGAAGAGTGGTCGCTTCGGAGCTTGGCTCCGATGAGGGTAAGGGATAGGTCGCTGTTAGGTGCAAGCAGAGACACAGAGCCCCGGTATTGGTGGGGCTGAAGAGGGGGCCGACAAGAGACCGTGAGGGCCAGCATCAACCTTGGCTCCTGGCTACTTCAGTGCCAAGCCCCATGTGGAGGGTGGCCGCTTCGGAGGTGGCCCTGGTGAGAGTCAGGGCTAGGTTGATGTTAGGCGGGAAAACAGACTCAGAGCCCCGGTGATGGTGGGGCTGCCTAGGGTTGCAAATGGAAGGGGAGGGCCAGCACCACCCTTGATTCCTGGCTATCTCAGTGCCAAGCCCCATGTGGAGGGTGGCCGCTGCGGAGCTTTGCCCTGATGAGGGTAAGGGATATGTCGAGGATTCGTGGGAGAACAGAGACAGAGCCCCGGTATTGGTGGGGCTGCAAAGAGATCGTGAGGGCCAGCATCAACCTTATTCTGGCTACTTCCCTATCTAAGCCCCACGTGGAGAGTGGTCGCTTCGGAGCTGGGCCCTGATGAGGGTCAGGGCTAGGTTGAGGTTAGGTGGGAGAACAGAGACAGAGCCCCGGCATTGGTGCGCCTGAGAAGGGGCTGCGCAGTGATCGTGAGGGCCAGCATCAACCTTGATTCCTGGCTACTGCCATACCTAAGCCCCACATGAAGAGTGGTCGCTTCGGAGCTTGGCTCCGATGAGGGTAAGGGATAGGTCGCTGTTAGGTGCGAGCAGAGACACAGAGCCCCGGTATTGGTGGGGCTGAAGAGGGGGCCGACAAGAGACCGTGAGGGCCAGCATCAACCTTGGTTCCTGGCTACTTCAGTGCCAAGCCCCATGTGGAGGGTGGCCAATGCGGAGCTTTGCCCTGATGAAGGTAAGGGATATGTCGAGGCTAAGTGGGAGAACAGAGACAGAGACCCGGTATTGGTGGGGCAGAGAAGGGGCTGCCAAGAGATCGTGAGGGCCAGAATCAACCTTGATTCCTGGCTATCTCAGTGTCAAGCCCCACGTGGAGGGTGGTCGCTGCTGAGCTTGGCTCCGATGAGGGTAAGGGATAGGTCGCTGTTAGGTGCGAGCAGAGACACAGAGCCCCGGTATTGGTGGGGCTGAAGAGGGGGCCGACAAGAGACCGTGAGGGCCAGCATCAACCTTGGTTCCTGGCTACTACAGTGCCTAAGCCCTACTTCCGTACCTAAGCCCCACTTGGAGAGTGGTCGCTTCGGAGGTGGCCCTGGTGAGAGTCAGGGCTAGGTTAATGTTAGGCGAGGGAACAGACTCAGAGCCCCTGTGTTGGCGAGGCTGCCAAGGAAGGTGTGGGCCAGCATCATCCGCGAGTCCTGGCTCTTCAGTGCCAAGTCCTATGTGGCGTTTGGCCGCTTCGGAAGCTTGGCTCTGAGGAGGGTAAGGGATATGTAGAGGATGAATGGGAGAACAGAGACAGAGCCCCGGTGTTGGTGGGGCTGAGAATGGGCTGCCAAGAGATCGTGAGGGCCAGCATCATCCTTGAGTCCTGGCTATGTCTATGCCTGAGCCGGTGGAGGTGGGTGGCCGTTTCGGAGCTTGCCTCTGAGGAGGATAAGGGATAGTTTGAGGTTCTGCGGAGATGACGAGATCCTTCTGCATTAGTTAACGCCACCCACCACATGGACTCCAAACGAGGAGTAGCCCCTTCCCGGTCCCACTAGCCCTCTCCCTTATTCTCTAACCTAAATATCAACCTTTGCCTTACCATCTCTCAAGCCCATTTCCTAAACGGCTTCCCACCAGAGGGCGCTCCAACACAGAAAGAACCAGCTGTTCTGGTTGAAAGCTGTTTCTGGCTCTTGCCTTTCGTGGAAGCCCTTTCCGAGGGAGCTGCTCTCGCTCTACCACCCAACCAGCAACCTTACCACAGCCCAACTGCAAAGCAGTCGATCCCCTCTTCGGGCTCCCATAAACTAACAGGCAGGACTGAAAGATGTTGGTGGCTCTCACCTTCCCTTGATAGCCCCTTCTCAGCTGCCCAACACCCAGCCAGCTCCAGCACCCCAAATGTGCCATATCCACCACACCTAGCACTCCTTGCTACACATTGGTGGTGCCTGGTGCTAGGCATGTTCCGTTGCTGAGTCGTGGGGGTGTTGGGGGGTGGGAACTGCGGGGACTGGCTTCTTGTCATGTCCTGGTGCTGGGGATGCTGGGTGCTGTGTGCTGGGCTCCAGGGCTGCTGGGCATGTCGAGGTGCTGTGCATTGGTGGTGGGTGTGCTGGGTTGTGTGCATGTGTGGGAATCAGTGCTGGGCCATGGGAGTGCTGGGCCCTGGCAGTGCTGGGTGGAGGGTATGATGGGTGCATGTGTTGGTTTAACCCCAGCCAGCAAATAAACCCCACGCAGCCGCTGGCTCACCTCCCCCCCCACCCCGTGGGATTGGGGAGAGAATCGAGAAGGCACAAGTAGGAAAGCTCCCGTGTTGAGATAAAAACAGTTTAATGGTTGAAATAAAACGAAGTAGAACAGTAATAATAATAATGAGAACAACAACAACAACAGACGATACAAAGCAGGCAATGCACAATGCAACTGCTCACCGCTGCCGACCGCGTGTCATGAACTGGGGGGGAGGGGGTGTCGTTTCAGTGCCAAGCCCCATGTGGAGGGTGGCCGCTTCGGAGCTTTGCCCTGATGAGGGTAAGGGATATGTCGAGGATTCGTGGGAGAACAGAGACAGAGCCCCGGTATTGGTGGGGCTGCAAAGAGATCGTGAGGGCCAGCATCAACCTTATTCTGGCTACTTCCCTATCTAAGCCCCACGTGGAGAGTGGTCGCTTCGGAGCTGGGCCCTGATGAGGGTCAGGGCTAGGTTGAGGTTAGGTGGGAGAACAGAGACAGAGCCCCGGCGTTGTTGCGCCTGAGAAGGGGCTGCGCAGTGATCGTGAGGGCCAGCATCAACCTTGATTCCTGGCTACTGCCGTACCTAAGCCCCACATGAAGAGTGGTCGCTTCGGAGCTTGGCTCCGATGAGGGTAAGGGATAGGTCGCTGTTAGGTGCGAGCAGAGACACAGAGCCCCGGTATTGGTGGGGCTGAAGAGGGGGCCGACAAGAGACCGTGAGGGCCAGCATCAACCTTGGTTCCTGGCTACTTCAGTGCCAAGCCCCATGTGGAAGGTGGCCACTGCGGAGCTTTGCCCTGATGAAGGTAAGGGATATGTCGAGGCTAAGTGGGAGAACAGAGACAGAGACCCGGTATTGGTGGGGCAGAGAAGGGGCTGCCAAGAGATCGTGAGGGCCAGAATCAACCTTGATTCCTGGCTATCTCAGTGCAAAGCCCCACGTGGAGGGTGGTCGCTGCTGAGCTTGGCTCCGATGAGGGTAAGGGATAGGTCGCTGTTAGGTGCGAGCAGAGACACAGAGCCCCGGTATTGGTGGGGCTGAAGAGGGGGCCGACAAGAGACCGTGAGGGCCAGCATCAACCTTGGTTCCTGGCTACTTCAGTGCCAAGCCCCATGTGGAGGGTGGCCTCTTCGGAGCTCTGCCCTGATGAGGGTAAGGGATATGTCGAGGCTAAGTGGGAGAACAGAGACAGAGACCCGGTTTTGGTGGCCTGAGAAGGGGCTGCCAAGGGACCGTGAGGGCCAGCATCAGCCTTGGTTCCTGGCTACTTCAGTGCCTAGCTCCATGTGGCCGGTGGCCACTTCGGAGATTGGCCCTGAGAAGGGTCAGGGCTAGGTTGAGGTTAGGTGGAAGAAGAGGCACAGAGCCCCGGTGTTGGTGAGACAGAGAAGGGGCTGCCAAGAGATCGTGAGGGCCGGCATCAACCTTGGTTCCTGGCTACTACAGTGCCTAAGCCCTACTTCCGTACCTAAGCCCCACTTGGAGAGTGGTCGCTTCGGAGGTGGCCCTGGTGAGAGTCAGGGCTAGGTTAATGTTAGGCGAGGGAACAGACTCAGAGCCCCTGTGTTGGCGAGGCTGCCAAGGAAGGTGTGGGCCAGCATCATCCGCGAGTCCTGGCTCTTCAGTGCCAAGTCCTATGTGGAGTTTGGCCGCTTCGGAAGCTTGGCTCTGAGGAGGGTAAGGGATATGTAGAGGATGAATGGGAGAACAGAGACAGAGCCCCGGTGTTGGTGGGGCTGAGAATGGGCTGCCAAGAGATCGTGAGGGCCAGCATCATCCTTGAGTCCTGGCTATGTCTATGCCTGAGCCGGTGGAGGTGGGTGGCCGTTTCGGAGCTTGCCTCTGAGGAGGATAAGGGATAGTTTGAGGTTCTGCGGAGATAACGAGATCCTTCTGCATTAGTTAACGCCACCCACCACATGGACTCCAAACGAGGAGTAGCCCCTTCCCGGTCCCACTAGCCCTCTCCCTTATTCTCTAACCTAAATATCAACCTTTGCCTTACCATCTCTCAAGCCCATTTCCTAAACGGCTTCCCACCAGAGGGCGCTCCAACACAGAAAGAACCAGCTGTTCTGGTTGAAAGCTGTTTCTGGCTCTTGCCTTTCGTGGAAGCCCTTTCCGAGGGAGCTGCTCTCGCTCTACCACCCAACCAGCAACCTTACCACAGCCCAACTGCAAAGCAGTCGATCCCCTCTTCGGGCTCCCATAAACTAACAGGCAGGACTGAAAGATGTAGGTGGCTCTCACCTTCCCTTGATAGCCCCTTCTCAGCTGCCCAACACCCAGCCAGCTCCAGCACCCCAAATGTGCCATATCCACCACACCTAGCACTCCTTGCTACACATTGGTGGTGCCTGGTGCTAGGCATGTTCCGTTGCTGAGTCGTGGGGGTGTTGGGGGGTGGGAACTGCGGGGACTGGCTTCTTGTCATGTCCTGGTGCTGGGGATGCTGGGTGCTGTGTGCTGGGCTCCGGGGCTGCTGGGCATGTCGAGGTGCTGTGCATTGGTGGTGGGTGTGCTGGGTTGTGTGCATGTGTGGGAATCAGTGCTGGGCCATGGGAGTGCTGGGCCCTGGCAGTGCTGGGTGGAGGGTATGATGGGTGCATGTGTTGGTTTAACCCCAGCCAGCAAATAAACCCCACGCAGCCGCTGGCTCACCTTCCCCCCCACCCCGTGGGATTGGGGAGAGAATCGAGAAGGCACAAGTAGGAAAGCTCCCGTGTTGAGATAAAAACAGTTTAATGGTTGAAATAAAACGAAGTAGAACAGTAATAATAACAATGAGAACAACAACAACAGACGATACAAAGCAGGCAATGCACAATGCAACTGCTCACCGCTGCCGACCGCGTGTCATGAACTGGGGGGGGAGGGGGTGTCGTTTCAGTGCCAAGCCCCATGTGGAGGGTGGCCGCTTCGGAGGTGGCCCTGGTGAGAGTCAGGGCTAGGTTGATGTTAGGCGGGAGAACAGACTCAGAGCCCCGGTGTTGGTGGGGCTGCCTAGGGACTGCAAATGGAAGGGGAGGGCCAGCACCACCCTTGATTCCTGGCTATCTCAGTGCCAAGCCCCATGTGGAGGGTGGCCGCTGCGGAGCTTTGCCCTGATGAGGGTAAGGGATATGTCGAGGATTCGTGGGAGAACAGAGACAGAGCCCCGGTATTGGTGGGGCTGCAAAGAGATCGTGAGGGCCAGCATCAACCTTATTCTGGCTACTTCCCTATCTAAGCCCCACGTGGAGAGTGGTCGCTTCGGAGCTGGGCCCTGATGAGGGTCAGGGCTAGGTTGAGGTTAGGTGGGAGAACAGAGACAGAGCCCCGGCATTGGTGCGCCTGAGAAGGGGCTGCGCAGTGATCGTGAGGGCCAGCATCAACCTTGATTCCTGGCTACTGCCGTACCTAAGCCCCACATGAAGAGTGGTCGCTTCGGAGCTTGGCTCCGATGAGGGTAAGGGATAGGTCGCTGTTAGGTGCGAGCAGAGACACAGAGCCCCGGTATAGGTGGGGCTGAAGAGGGGGCCGACAAGAGACCGTGAGGGCCAGCATCAACCTTGGTTCCTGGCTACTTCAGTGCCAAGCCCCATGTGGAGGGTGGCCAATGCGGAGCTTTGCCCTGATGAAGGTAAGGGATATGTCGAGGCTAAGTGGGAGAACAGAGACAGAGACCCGGTATTGGTGCGCCTGAGAAGGGGCTGCCAAGAGATCGTGAGGGCCAGCATCAACCTTGATTCCTGGCTATCTCAGTGCAAAGCCCCACGTGGAGGGTGGTCGCTGCTGAGCTTGGCTCCGATGAGGGTAAGGGATAGGTCGCTGTTAGGTGCGAGCAGAGACACAGAGCCCCGGTATTGGTGGGGCTGAAGAGGGGGCCGACAAGAGACCGTGAGGGCCAGCATCAGCCTTGGTTCGTGGCTACTTCAGTGCCTAGCTCCATGTGGCCGGTGGCCACTTCGGAGATTGGCCCTGATAAGGGTCAGGGCTAGGTTGAGGTTAGGTGGAAGAAGAGGCACAGAGCCCCGGTGTTGGTGAGACAGAGAAGGGGCTGCCAAGAGATCGTGAGGGCCGGCATCAACCTTGGTTCCTGGCTACTACAGTGCCTAAGCCCTACTTCCGTACCTAAGCCCCACTTGGAGAGTGGTCGCTTCGGAGGTGGCCCTGGTGAGAATCAGGGCTAGGTTAATGTTAGGCGAGGGAACAGACTCAGAGCCCCTGTGTTGGCGAGGCTGCCAAGGAAGGTGTGGGCCAGCATCATCCGCGAGTCCTGGCTCTTCAGTGCCAAGTCCTATGTGGAGTTTGGCCGCTTCGGAAGCTTGGCTCTGAGGAGGGTAAGGGATATGTAGAGGATGAATGGGAGAACAGAGACAGAGCCCCGGTGTTGGTGGGGCTGAGAATGGGCTGCCAAGAGATCGTGAGGGCCAGCATCATCCTTGAGTCCTGGCTATTTCTATGCCTGAGCCGGTGGAGGTGGGTGGCCGTTTCGGAGCTTGCCTCTGAGGAGGATAAGGGATAGTTTGAGGTTCTGCGTAGATAACGAGATCCTCTGCATTAGTTAACGCCACCCACCACATGGACTCCAAACGAGGAGTAGCCCCTTCCCGGTCCCACTAGCCCTCTCCCTTATTCTCTAACCTAAATATCAACCTTTGCCTTACCATCTCTCAAGCCCATTTCCTAAACGGCTTCCCACCAGAGGGCGCTCCAACACAGAAAGAACCAGCTGTTCTGGTTGAAAGCTGTTTCTGGCTCTTGCCTTTCGTGGAAGCCCTTTCCGAGGGAGCTGCTCTCGCTCTACCACCCAACCAGCAACCTTACCACAGCCCAACTGCAAAGCAGTCGATCCCCTCTTCGGGCTCCCATAAACTAACAGGCAGGACTGAAAGATGTTGGTGGCTCTCACCTTCCCTTGATAGCCCCTTCTCAGCTGCCCAACACCCAGCCAGCTCCAGCACCCCAAATGTGCCATATCCACCACACCTAGCACTCCTTGCTACACATTGGTGGTGCCTGGTGCTAGGCATGTTCCGTTGCTGAGTCGTGGGGGTGTTGGGGGGTGGGAACTGCGGGGACTGGCTTCTTGTCATGTCCTGGTGCTGGGGATGCTGGGTGCTGTGTGCTGGGCTCCGGGGCTGCTGGCCATGTCGAGGTGCTGTGCATTGGTGGTGGGTGTGCTGCGTTGTGTGCATGTGTGGGAATCAGTGCTGGGCCATGGGAGTGCTGGGCCCTGGCAGTGCTGGGTGGAGGGTATGATGGGTGCATGTGTTGGTTTAACCCCAGCCAGCAAATAAACCCCACGCAGCCGCTGGCTCACCTCCCCCCCCACCCCGTGGGATTGGGGAGAGAATCGAGAAGGCACAAGTAGGAAAGCTCCCGTGTTGAGATAAAAACAGTTTAATGGTTGAAATAAAACGAAGTAGAACAGTAATAATAACAATGAGAACAACAACAACAACAGACGATACAAAGCAGGCAATGCACAATGCAACTGCTCACCGCTGCCGACCGCGTGTCATGAACTGGGTGGGGGGGAGGGGGTGTCGTTTCAGTGCCAAGCCCCATGTGGAGGGTGGCCGCTTCGGAGGTGGCCCTGGTGAGAGTCAGGGCTAGGTTGATGTTAGGCGGGAGAACAGACTCAGAGCCTCGGTGATGGTGGGGCTGCCTAGGGACTGCAAATGGAAGGGGAGGGCCAGCACCACCCTTGATTCCTGGCTATCTCAGTGCCAAGCCCCATGTGGAGGGTGGCCGCTTCGGAGCTTTGCCCTGATGAGGGTAAGGGATATGTCGAGGATTCGTGGGAGAACAGAGACAGAGCCCCGGTATTGGTGGGGCTGCAAAGAGATCGTGAGGGCCAGCATCAACCTTATTCTGGCTACTTCCGTACCGAAGCCCCACGTGGAGAGTGGTCGCTTCGGAGCTGGGCCCTGATGAGGGTCAGGGCTAGGTTGAGGTTAGGTGGGAGAACAGAGACAGAGCCCCGGCATTGGTGCGCCTGAGAAGGGGCTGCGCAGTGATCGTGAGGGCCAGCATCAACCTTGATTCCTGGCTACTGCCGTACCTAAGCCCCACATGAAGAGTGGTCGCTTCGGAGCTTGGCTCCGATGAGGGTAAGGGATAGGTCGCTGTTAGGTGCGAGCAGAGACACAGAGCCCCGGTATTGGTGGGGCTGAAGAGGGGGCCGACAAGAGACCGTGAGGGCCAGCATCAACCTTGGTTCCTGGCTACTTCAGTGCCAAGCCCCATGTGGAGGGTGGCCTCTTCGGAGCTCTGCCCTGATGAGGGTAAGGGATATGTCGAGGCTAAGTGGGAGAACAGAGACAGAGACCCGGTTTTGGTGGGGCAGAGAAGGGGCTGCCAAGGGACCGTGAGGGCCAGCATCAGCCTTGGTTCCTGGCTACTTCAGTGCCTAGCTCCATGTGGCCGGTGGCCACTTCGGAGATTGGCCCTGAGAAGGGTCAGGGCTAGGTTGAGGTTAGGTGGAAGAAGAGGCACAGAGCCCCGGTGTTGGTGAGACAGAGAAGGGGCTGCCAAGAGATCGTGAGGGCCGGCATCAACCTTGGTTCCTGGCTACTACAGTGCGTAAGCCCTACTTCCGTACCTAAGCGCCACTTGGAGAGTGGTCGCTTCGGAGCTTTGCCCTGATGAGGGTAAGGGATATGTCGAGGATTCGTGGGAGAACAGAGACAGAGCCCCGGTATTGGTGGGGCTGCAAAGAGATCGTGAGGGCCAGCATCAACCTTATTCTGGCTACTTCCCTATCTAAGCCCCACGAGGAGAGTGGTCGCTTCGGAGCTGGGCCCTGATGAGGGTCAGGGCTAGGTTGAGGTTAGGTGGGAGAACAGAGACAGAGCCCCGGCATTGGTGCGCCTGAGAAGGGGCTGCGCAGTGATCGTGAGGGCCAGCATCAACCTTGATTCCTGGCTACTGCCGTACCTAAGCCCCACATGAAGAGTGGTCGCTTCGGAGCTTGGCTCCGATGAGGGTAAGGGATAGGTCGCTGTTAGGTGCAAGCAGAGACACAGAGCCCCGGTATTGGTGGGGCTGAAGAGGGGGCCGACAAGAGACCGTGAGGGCCAGCATCAACCTTGGCTCCTGGCTACTTCAGTGCCAAGCCCCATGTGGAGGGTGGCCGCTTCGGAGGTGGCCCTGGTGAGAGTCAGGGCTAGGTTGATGTTAGGCGGGAAAACAGACTCAGAGCCCCGGTGATGGTGGGGCTGCCTAGGGTTGCAAATGGAAGGGGAGGGCCAGCACCACCCTTGATTCCTGGCTATCTCAGTGCCAAGCCCCATGTGGAGGGTGGCCGCTGCGGAGCTTTGCCCTGATGAGGGTAAGGGATATGTCGAGGATTCGTGGGAGAACAGAGACAGAGCCCCGGTATTGGTGGGGCTGCAAAGAGATCGTGAGGGCCAGCATCAACCTTATTCTGGCTACTTCCCTATCTAAGCCCCACGTGGAGAGTGGTCGCTTCGGAGCTGGGCCCTGATGAGGGTCAGGGCTAGGTTGAGGTTAGGTGGGAGAACAGAGACAGAGCCCCGGCATTGGTGCGCCTGAGAAGGGGCTGCGCAGTGATCGTGAGGGCCAGCATCAACCTTGATTCCTGGCTACTGCCGTACCTAAGCCCCACATGAAGAGTGGTCGCTTCGGAGCTTGGCTCCGATGAGGGTAAGGGATAGGTCGCTGTTAGGTGCGAGCAGAGACACAGAGCCCCGGTATTGGTGGGGCTGAAGAGGGGGCTGACAAGAGACCGTGAGGGCCAGCATCAACCTTGGTTCCTGGCTACTTCAGTGCCAAGCCCCATGTGGAGGGTGGCCTCTTCGGAGCTCTGCCCTGATGAGGGTAAGGGATATGTCGAGGCTAAGTGGGAGAACAGAGACAGAGACTCGGTTTTGGTGGCCTGAGAAGGGGCTGCCAAGGGACCGTGAGGGCCAGCATCAGCCTTGGTTCGTGGCTACTTCAGTGCCTAGCTCCATGTGGCCGGTGGCCACTTCGGAGATTGGCCCTGAGAAGGGTCAGGGCTAGGTTGAGGTTAGGTGGAAGAAGAGGCACAGAGCCCCGGTGTTGGTGAGACAGAGAAGGGGCTGCCAAGAGATCGTGAGGGCCGGCATCAACCTTGGTTCCTGGCTACTACAGTGCCTAAGCCCTACTTCCGTACCTAAGCGCCACTTGGAGAGTGGTCGCTTCGGAGGTGGCCCTGGTGAGAGTCAGGGCTAGGTTAATGTTAGGCGAGGGAACAGACTCAGAGCCCCTGTGTTGGCGAGGCTGCCAAGGAAGGTGTGGGCCAGCATCATCCGCGAGTCCTGGCTCTTCAGTGCCAAGTCCTATGTGGAGTTTGGCCGCTTCGGAAGCTTGGCTCTGAGGAGGGTAAGGGATATGTAGAGGATGAATGGGAGAACAGAGACAGAGCCCCGGTGTTGGTGGGGCTGAGAATGGGCTGCCAAGAGATCGTGAGGGCCAGCATCATCCTTGAGTCCTGGCTATGTCTATGCCTGAGCCGGTGGAGGTGGGTGGCCGTTTCGGAGCTTGCCTCTGAGGAGATTAAGGGATAGTTTGAGGTTCTGCGGAGATAACGAGATCCTTCTGCATTAGTTAACGCCACCCACCACATGGACTCCAAACGAGGAGTAGCCCCTTCCCGGTCCCACTAGCCCTCTCCCTTATTCTCTAACCTAAATATCAACCTTTGCCTTACCATCTCTCAAGCCCATTTCCTAAACGGCTTCCCACCAGAGGGCGCTCCAACACAGAAAGAACCAGCTGTTCTGGTTGAAAGCTGTTTCTGGCTCTTGCCTTTCGTGGAAGCCCTTTCCGAGGGAGCTGCTCTCGCTCTACCACCCAACCAGCAACCTTACCACAGCCCAACTGCAAAGCAGTCGATCCCCTCTTCGGGCTCCCATAAACTAACAGGCAGGACTGAAAGATGTAGGTGGCTCTCACCTTCCCTTGATAGCCCCTTCTCAGCTGCCCAACACCCAGCCAGCTCCAGCACCCCAAATGTGCCATATCCACCACACCTAGCACTCCTTGCTACACATTGGTGGTGCCTGGTGCTAGGCATGTTCCGTTGCTGAGTCGTGGGGGTGTTGGGGGGTGGGAACTGCGGGGACTGGCTTCTTGTCATGTCCTGGTGCTGGGGATGCTGGGTGCTGTGTGCTGGGCTCCGGGGCTGCTGGGCATGTCGAGGTGCTGTGCATTGGTGGTGGGTGTGCTGGGTTGTGTGCATGTGTGGGAATCAGTGCTGGGCCATGGGAGTGCTGGGCCCTGGCAGTGCTGGGTGGAGGGTATGATGGGTGCATGTGTTGGTTTAACCCCAGCCAGCAAATAAACCCCACGCAGCCGCTGGCTCACCTCCCCCCCCACCCCGTGGGATTGGGGAGAGAATCGAGAAGGCACAAGTAGGAAAGCTCCCGTGTTGAGATAAAAACAGTTTAATGGTTGAAATAAAACGAAGTAGAACAGTAATAATAACAATGAGAACAACAACAACAGACGATACAAAGCAGGCAATGCACAATGCAACTGCTCACCGCTGCCGACCGCGTGTCATGAACTGGGGGGGGAGGGGGTGTCGTTTCAGTGCCAAGCCCCATGTGGAGGGTGGCCGCTTCGGAGGTGGCCCTGGTGAGAGTCAGGGCTAGGTTGATGTTAGGCGGGAGAACAGACTCAGAGCCCCGGTGTTGGTGGGGCTGCCTAGGGACTGCAAATGGAAGGGGAGGGCCAGCACCACCCTTGATTCCTGGCTATCTCAGTGCCAAGCCCCATGTGGAGGGTGGCCGCTGCGGAGCTTTGCCCTGATGAGGGTAAGGGATATGTCGAGGATTCGTGGGAGAACAGAGACAGAGCCCCGGTATTGGTGGGGCTGCAAAGAGATCGTGAGGGCCAGCATCAACCTTATTCTGGCTACTTCCCTATCTAAGCCCCACGTGGAGAGTGGTCGCTTCGGAGCTGGGCCCTGATGAGGGTCAGGGCTAGGTTGAGGTTAGGTGGGAGAACAGAGACAGAGCCCCGGCATTGGTGCGCCTGAGAAGGGGCTGCGCAGTGATCGTGAGGGCCAGCATCAACCTTGATTCCTGGCTACTGCCGTACCTAAGCCCCACATGAAGAGTGGTCGCTTCGGAGCTTGGCTCCGATGAGGGTAAGGGATAGGTCGCTGTTAGGTGCGAGCAGAGACACAGAGCCCCGGTATTGGTGGGGCTGAAGAGGGGGCTGACAAGAGACCGTGAGGGCCAGCATCAACCTTGGTTCCTGGCTACTTCAGTGCCAAGCCCCATGTGGAGGGTGGCCTCTTCGGAGCTCTGCCCTGATGAGGGTAAGGGATATGTCGAGGCTAAGTGGGAGAACAGAGACAGAGACTCGGTTTTGGTGGCCTGAGAAGGGGCTGCCAAGGGACCGTGAGGGCCAGCATCAGCCTTGGTTCCTGGCTACTTCAGTGCCTAGCTCCATGTGGCCGGTGGCCACTTCGGAGATTGGCCCTGAGAAGGGTCAGGGCTAGGTTGAGGTTAGGTGGAAGAAGAGGCACAGAGCCCCGGTGTTGGTGAGACAGAGAAGGGGCTGCCAAGAGATCGTGAGGGCCGGCATCAACCTTGGTTCCTGGCTACTACAGTGCGTAAGCTCTACTTCCGTACCTAAGCGCCACTTGGAGAGTGGTCGCTTCGGAGCTTTGCCCTGATGAGGGTAAGGGATATGTCGAGGATTCGTGGGAGAACAGAGACAGAGCCCCGGTATTGGTGGGGCTGCAAAGAGATCGTGAGGGCCAGCATCAACCTTATTCTGGCTACTTCCCTATCTAAGCCCCACAGGAAGAGTGGTCGCTTCGGAGCTGGGCCCTGATGAGGGTCAGGGCTAGGTTGAGGTTAGGTGGGAGAACAGAGACAGAGCCCCGGCATTGGTGCGCCTGAGAAGGGGCTGCGCAGTGATCGTGAGGGCCAGCATCAACCTTGATTCCTGGCTACTGCCGTACCTAAGCCCCACATGAAGAGTGGTCGCTTCGGAGCTTGGCTCCGATGAGGGTAAGGGATAGGTCGCTGTTAGGTGCGAGCAGAGACACAGAGCCCCGGTATTGGTGGGGCTGAAGAGGGGGCTGACAAGAGACCGTGAGGGCCAGCATCAACCTTGGTTCCTGGCTACTTCAGTGCCAAGCCCCATGTGGAGGGTGGCCTCTTCGGAGCTCTGCCCTGATGAGGGTAAGGGATATGTCGAGGCTAAGTGGGAGAACAGAGACAGAGACTCGGTTTTGGTGGCCTGAGAAGGGGCTGCCAAGGGACCGTGAGGGCCAGCATCAGCCTTGGTTCCTGGCTACTTCAGTGCCTAGCTCCATGTGGCCGGTGGCCACTTCGGAGATTGGCCCTGAGAAGGGTCAGGGCTAGGTTGAGGTTAGGTGGAAGAAGAGGCACAGAGCCCCGGTGTTGGTGAGACAGAGAAGGGGCTGCCAAGAGATCGTGAGGGCCGGCATCAACCTTGGTTCCTGGCTACTACAGTGCCTAAGCCCTACTTCCGTACCTAAGCGCCACTTGGAGAGTGGTCGCTTCGGAGGTGGCCCTGGTGAGAGTCAGGGCTAGGTTAATGTTAGGCGAGGGAACAGACTCAGAGCCCCTGTGTTGGCGAGGCTGCCAAGGAAGGTGTGGGCCAGCATCATCCGCGAGTCCTGGCTCTTCAGTGCCAAGTCCTATGTGGAGTTTGGCCGCTTCGGAAGCTTGGCTCTGAGGAGGGTAAGGGATATGTAGAGGATGAATGGGAGAACAGAGACAGAGCCCCGGTGTTGGTGGGGCTGAGAATGGGCTGCCAAGAGATCGTGAGGGCCAGCATCATCCTTGAGTCCTGGCTATTTCTATGCCTGAGCCGGTGGAGGTGGGTGGCCGTTTCGGAGCTTGCCTCTGAGGAGGATAAGGGATAGTTTGAGGTTCTGCGTAGATAACGAGATCCTTCTGCATTAGTTAACGCCACCCACCACATGGACTCCAAACGAGGAGTAGCCGCTTCCCGGTCCCACTAGCCCTCTCCCTTATTCTCTAACCTAAATATCAACCTTTGCCTTACCATCTCTCAAGCCCATTTCCTAAACGGCTTCCCACCAGAGGGCGCTCCAACACAGAAAGAACCAGCTGTTCTGGTTGAAAGCTGTTTCTGGCTCTTGCCTTTCGTGGAAGCCCTTTCCGAGGGAGCTGCTCTCGCTCTACCACCCAACCAGCAACCTTACCACAGCCCAACTGCAAAGCAGTCGATCCCCTCTTCGGGCTCCCATAAACTAACAGGCAGGACTGAAAGATGTTGGTGGCTCTCACCTTCCCTTGATAGCCCCTTCTCAGCTGCCCAACACCCAGCCAGCTCCAGCACCCCAAATGTGCCATATCCACCACACCTAGCACTCCTTGCTACACATTGGTGGTGCCTGGTGCTAGGCATGTTCCGTTGCTGAGTCGTGGGGGTGTTGGGGGGTGGGAACTGCGGGGACTGGCTTCTTGTCATGTCCTGGTGCTGGGGATGCTGGGTGCTGTGTGCTGGGCTCCGGGGCTGCTGGGCATGTCGAGGTGCTGTGCATTGGTGGTGGGTGTGCTGGGTTGTGTGCATGTGTGGGAATCAGTGCTGGGCCATGGGAGTGCTGGGCCCTGGCAGTGCTGGGTGGAGGGTATGATGGGTGCATGTGTTGGTTTAACCCCAGCCAGCAAATAAACCCCACGCAGCCGCTGGCTCACCTCCCCCCCCACCCCGTGGGATTGGGGAGAGAATCGAGAAGGCACAAGTAGGAAAGCTCCCGTGTTGAGATAAAAACAGTTTAATGGTTGAAATAAAACGAAGTAGAACAGTAATAATAACAATGAGAACAACAACAACAACAGACGATACAAAGCAGGCAATGCACAATGCAACTGCTCACCGCTGCCGACCGCGTGTCATGAACTGGGGGGGGAGGGGGTGTCGTTTCAGTGCCAAGCCCCATGTGGAGGGTGGCCGCTTCGGAGGTGGCCCTGGTGAGAGTCAGGGCTAGGTTGATGTTAGGCGGGAGAACAGACTCAGAGCCCCGGTGTTGGTGGGGCTGCCTAGGGACTGCAAATGGAAGGGGAGGGCCAGCACCACCCTTGATTCCTGGCTATCTCAGTGCCAAGCCCCATGTGGAGGGTGGCCGCTGCGGAGCTTTGCCCTGATGAGGGTAAGGGATATGTCGAGGATTCGTGGGAGAACAGAGACAGAGCCCCGGTATTGGTGGGGCTGCAAAGAGATCGTGAGGGCCAGCATCAACCTTATTCTGGCTACTTCCCTATCTAAGCCCCACGTGGAGAGTGGTCGCTTCGGAGCTGGGCCCTGATGAGGGTCAGGGCTAGGTTGAGGTTAGGTGGGAGAACAGAGACAGAGCCCCGGCATTGGTGCGCCTGAGAAGGGGCTGCGCAGTGATCGTGAGGGCCAGCATCAACCTTGATTCCTGGCTACTGCCGTACCTAAGCCCCACATGAAGAGTGGTCGCTTCGGAGCTTGGCTCCGATGAGGGTAAGGGATAGGTCGCTGTTAGGTGCGAGCAGAGACACAGAGCCCCGGTATTGGTGGGGCTGAAGAGGGGGCTGACAAGAGACCGTGAGGGCCAGCATCAACCTTGGTTCCTGGCTACTTCAGTGCCAAGCCCCATGTGGAGGGTGGCCTCTTCGGAGCTCTGCCCTGATGAGGGTAAGGGATATGTCGAGGCTAAGTGGGAGAACAGAGACAGAGACTCGGTTTTGGTGGCCTGAGAAGGGGCTGCCAAGGGACCGTGAGGGCCAGCATCAGCCTTGGTTCCTGGCTACTTCAGTGCCTAGCTCCATGTGGCCGGTGGCCACTTCGGAGATTGGCCCTGAGAAGGGTCAGGGCTAGGTTGAGGTTAGGTGGAAGAAGAGGCACAGAGCCCCGGTGTTGGTGAGACAGAGAAGGGGCTGCCAAGAGATCGTGAGGGCCGGCATCAACCTTGGTTCCTGGCTACTACAGTGCGTAAGCCCTACTTCCGTACCTAAGCGCCACTTGGAGAGTGGTCGCTTCGGAGCTTTGCCCTGATGAGGGTAAGGGATATGTCGAGGATTCGTGGGAGAACAGAGACAGAGCCCCGGTATTGGTGGGGCTGCAAAGAGATCGTGAGGGCCAGCATCAACCTTATTCTGGCTACTTCCCTATCTAAGCCCCACGAGGAGAGTGGTCGCTTCGGAGCTGGGCCCTGATGAGGGTCAGGGCTAGGTTGAGGTTAGGTGGGAGAACAGAGACAGAGCCCCGGCATTGGTGCGCCTGAGAAGGGGCTGCGCAGTGATCGTGAGGGCCAGCATCAACCTTGATTCCTGGCTACTGCCGTACCTAAGCCCCACATGAAGAGTGGTCGCTTCGGAGCTTGGCTCCGATGAGGGTAAGGGATAGGTCGCTGTTAGGTGCGAGCAGAGACACAGAGCCCCGGTATTGGTGGGGCTGAAGAGGGGGCCGACAAGAGACCGTGAGGGCCAGCATCAACCTTGGTTCCTGGCTATCTCAGTGCCAAGCCCCATGTGGAGGGTGGCCTCTTCGGAGCTCTGCCCTGATGAGGGTAAGGGATATGTCGAGGCTAAGTGGGAGAACAGAGACAGAGACCCGGTTTTGGTGGCCTGAGAAGGGGCTGCCAAGGGACCGTGAGGGCCAGCATCAGCCTTGGTTCCTGGCTACTTCAGTGCCTAGCTCCATGTGGCCGGTGGCCACTTCGGAGATTGGCCCTGAGAAGGGTCAGGGCTAGGTTGAGGTTAGGTGGAAGAAGAGGCACAGAGCCCCGGTGTTGGTGAGACAGAGAAGGGGCTGCCAAGAGATCGTGAGGGCCGGCATCAACCTTGGTTCCTGGCTACTACAGTGCCTAAGCCCTACTTCCGTACCTAAGCCCCACTTGGAGAGTGGTCGCTTCGGAGGTGGCCCTGGTGAGAGTCAGGGCTAGGTTAATGTTAGGCGAGGGAACAGACTCAGAGCCCCTGTGTTGGCGAGGCTGCCAAGGAAGGTGTGGGCCAGCATCATCCGCGAGTCCTGGCTCTTCAGTGCCAAGTCCTATGTGGAGTTTGGCCGCTTCGGAAGCTTGGCTCTGAGGAGGGTAAGGGATATGTAGAGGATGAATGGGAGAACAGAGACAGAGCCCCGGTGTTGGTGGGGCTGAGAATGGGCTGCCAAGAGATCGTGAGGGCCAGCATCATCCTTGAGTCCTGGCTATGTCTATGCCTGAGCCGGTGGAGGTGGGTGGCCGTTTCGGAGCTTGCCTCTGAGGAGGATAAGGGATAGTTTGAGGTTCTGCGGAGATAACGAGATCCTTCTGCATTAGTTAACGCCACCCACCACATGGACTCCAAACGAGGAGTAGCCCCTTCCCGGTCCCACTAGCCCTCTCCCTTATTCTCTAACCTAAATATCAACCTTTGCCTTACCATCTCTCAAGCCCATTTCCTAAACGGCTTCCCACCAGAGGGCGCTCCAACACAGAAAGAACCAGCTGTTCTGGTTGAAAGCTGTTTCTGGCTCTTGCCTTTCGTGGAAGCCCTTTCCGAGGGAGCTGCTCTCGCTCTACCACCCAACCAGCAACCTTACCACAGCCCAACTGCAAAGCAGTCGATCCCCTCTTCGGGCTCCCATAAACTAACAGGCAGGACTGAAAGATGTAGGTGGCTCTCACCTTCCCTTGATAGCCCCTTCTCAGCTGCCCAACACCCAGCCAGCTCCAGCACCCCAAATGTGCCATATCCACCACACCTAGCACTCCTTGCTACACATTGGTGGTGCCTGGTGCTAGGCATGTTCCGTTGCTGAGTCGTGGGGGTGTTGGGGGGTGGGAACTGCGGGGACTGGCTTCTTGTCATGTCCTGGTGCTGGGGATGCTGGGTGCTGTGTGCTGGGCTCCGGGGCTGCTGGGCATGTCGAGGTGCTGTGCATTGGTGGTGGGTGTGCTGGGTTGTGTGCATGTGTGGGAATCAGTGCTGGGCCATGGGAGTGCTGGGCCCTGGCAGTGCTGGGTGGAGGGTATGATGGGTGCATGTGTTGGTTTAACCCCAGCCAGCAAATAAACCCCACGCAGCCGCTGGCTCACCTTCCCCCCCACCCCGTGGGATTGGGGAGAGAATCGAGAAGGCACAAGTAGGAAAGCTCCCGTGTTGAGATAAAAACAGTTTAATGGTTGAAATAAAACGAAGTAGAACAGTAATAATAACAATGAGAACAACAACAACAGACGATACAAAGCAGGCAATGCACAATGCAACTGCTCACCGCTGCCGACCGCGTGTCATGAACTGGGGGGGGAGGGGGTGTCGTTTCAGTGCCAAGCCCCATGTGGAGGGTGGCCGCTTCGGAGGTGGCCCTGGTGAGAGTCAGGGCTAGGTTGATGTTAGGCGGGAGAACAGACTCAGAGCCCCGGTGTTGGTGGGGCTGCCTAGGGACTGCAAATGGAAGGGGAGGGCCAGCACCACCCTTGATTCCTGGCTATCTCAGTGCCAAGCCCCATGTGGAGGGTGGCCGCTGCGGAGCTTTGCCCTGATGAGGGTAAGGGATATGTCGAGGATTCGTGGGAGAACAGAGACAGAGCCCCGGTATTGGTGGGGCTGCAAAGAGATCGTGAGGGCCAGCATCAACCTTATTCTGGCTACTTCCCTATCTAAGCCCCACGTGGAGAGTGGTCGCTTCGGAGCTGGGCCCTGATGAGGGTCAGGGCTAGGTTGAGGTTAGGTGGGAGAACAGAGACAGAGCCCCGGCATTGGTGCGCCTGAGAAGGGGCTGCGCAGTGATCGTGAGGGCCAGCATCAACCTTGATTCCTGGCTACTGCCGTACCTAAGCCCCACATGAAGAGTGGTCGCTTCGGAGCTTGGCTCCGATGAGGGTAAGGGATAGGTCGCTGTTAGGTGCGAGCAGAGACACAGAGCCCCGGTATAGGTGGGGCTGAAGAGGGGGCCGACAAGAGACCGTGAGGGCCAGCATCAACCTTGGTTCCTGGCTACTTCAGTGCCAAGCCCCATGTGGAGGGTGGCCAATGCGGAGCTTTGCCCTGATGAAGGTAAGGGATATGTCGAGGCTAAGTGGGAGAACAGAGACAGAGACCCGGTATTGGTGCGCCTGAGAAGGGGCTGCCAAGAGATCGTGAGGGCCAGCATCAACCTTGATTCCTGGCTATCTCAGTGCAAAGCCCCACGTGGAGGGTGGTCGCTGCTGAGCTTGGCTCCGATGAGGGTAAGGGATAGGTCGCTGTTAGGTGCGAGCAGAGACACAGAGCCCCGGTATTGGTGGGGCTGAAGAGGGGGCCGACAAGAGACCGTGAGGGCCAGCATCAGCCTTGGTTCGTGGCTACTTCAGTGCCTAGCTCCATGTGGCCGGTGGCCACTTCGGAGATTGGCCCTGATAAGGGTCAGGGCTAGGTTGAGGTTAGGTGGAAGAAGAGGCACAGAGCCCCGGTGTTGGTGAGACAGAGAAGGGGCTGCCAAGAGATCGTGAGGGCCGGCATCAACCTTGGTTCCTGGCTACTACAGTGCCTAAGCCCTACTTCCGTACCTAAGCCCCACTTGGAGAGTGGTCGCTTCGGAGGTGGCCCTGGTGAGAATCAGGGCTAGGTTAATGTTAGGCGAGGGAACAGACTCAGAGCCCCTGTGTTGGCGAGGCTGCCAAGGAAGGTGTGGGCCAGCATCATCCGCGAGTCCTGGCTCTTCAGTGCCAAGTCCTATGTGGAGTTTGGCCGCTTCGGAAGCTTGGCTCTGAGGAGGGTAAGGGATATGTAGAGGATGAATGGGAGAACAGAGACAGAGCCCCGGTGTTGGTGGGGCTGAGAATGGGCTGCCAAGAGATCGTGAGGGCCAGCATCATCCTTGAGTCCTGGCTATTTCTATGCCTGAGCCGGTGGAGGTGGGTGGCCGTTTCGGAGCTTGCCTCTGAGGAGGATAAGGGATAGTTTGAGGTTCTGCGTAGATAACGAGATCCTCTGCATTAGTTAACGCCACCCACCACATGGACTCCAAACGAGGAGTAGCCCCTTCCCGGTCCCACTAGCCCTCTCCCTTATTCTCTAACCTAAATATCAACCTTTGCCTTACCATCTCTCAAGCCCATTTCCTAAACGGCTTCCCACCAGAGGGCGCTCCAACACAGAAAGAACCAGCTGTTCTGGTTGAAAGCTGTTTCTGGCTCTTGCCTTTCGTGGAAGCCCTTTCCGAGGGAGCTGCTCTCGCTCTACCACCCAACCAGCAACCTTACCACAGCCCAACTGCAAAGCAGTCGATCCCCTCTTCGGGCTCCCATAAACTAACAGGCAGGACTGAAAGATGTTGGTGGCTCTCACCTTCCCTTGATAGCCCCTTCTCAGCTGCCCAACACCCAGCCAGCTCCAGCACCCCAAATGTGCCATATCCACCACACCTAGCACTCCTTGCTACACATTGGTGGTGCCTGGTGCTAGGCATGTTCCGTTGCTGAGTCGTGGGGGTGTTGGGGGGTGGGAACTGCGGGGACTGGCTTCTTGTCATGTCCTGGTGCTGGGGATGCTGGGTGCTGTGTGCTGGGCTCCGGGGCTGCTGGCCATGTCGAGGTGCTGTGCATTGGTGGTGGGTGTGCTGCGTTGTGTGCATGTGTGGGAATCAGTGCTGGGCCATGGGAGTGCTGGGCCCTGGCAGTGCTGGGTGGAGGGTATGATGGGTGCATGTGTTGGTTTAACCCCAGCCAGCAAATAAACCCCACGCAGCCGCTGGCTCACCTCCCCCCCCACCCCGTGGGATTGGGGAGAGAATCGAGAAGGCACAAGTAGGAAAGCTCCCGTGTTGAGATAAAAACAGTTTAATGGTTGAAATAAAACGAAGTAGAACAGTAATAATAACAATGAGAACAACAACAACAACAGACGATACAAAGCAGGCAATGCACAATGCAACTGCTCACCGCTGCCGACCGCGTGTCATGAACTGGGTGGGGGGGAGGGGGTGTCGTTTCAGTGCCAAGCCCCATGTGGAGGGTGGCCGCTTCGGAGGTGGCCCTGGTGAGAGTCAGGGCTAGGTTGATGTTAGGCGGGAGAACAGACTCAGAGCCTCGGTGATGGTGGGGCTGCCTAGGGACTGCAAATGGAAGGGGAGGGCCAGCACCACCCTTGATTCCTGGCTATCTCAGTGCCAAGCCCCATGTGGAGGGTGGCCGCTTCGGAGCTTTGCCCTGATGAGGGTAAGGGATATGTCGAGGATTCGTGGGAGAACAGAGACAGAGCCCCGGTATTGGTGGGGCTGCAAAGAGATCGTGAGGGCCAGCATCAACCTTATTCTGGCTACTTCCGTACCGAAGCCCCACGTGGAGAGTGGTCGCTTCGGAGCTGGGCCCTGATGAGGGTCAGGGCTAGGTTGAGGTTAGGTGGGAGAACAGAGACAGAGCCCCGGCATTGGTGCGCCTGAGAAGGGGCTGCGCAGTGATCGTGAGGGCCAGCATCAACCTTGATTCCTGGCTACTGCCGTACCTAAGCCCCACATGAAGAGTGGTCGCTTCGGAGCTTGGCTCCGATGAGGGTAAGGGATAGGTCGCTGTTAGGTGCGAGCAGAGACACAGAGCCCCGGTATTGGTGGGGCTGAAGAGGGGGCCGACAAGAGACCGTGAGGGCCAGCATCAACCTTGGTTCCTGGCTACTTCAGTGCCAAGCCCCATGTGGAGGGTGGCCTCTTCGGAGCTCTGCCCTGATGAGGGTAAGGGATATGTCGAGGCTAAGTGGGAGAACAGAGACAGAGACCCGGTTTTGGTGGGGCAGAGAAGGGGCTGCCAAGGGACCGTGAGGGCCAGCATCAGCCTTGGTTCCTGGCTACTTCAGTGCCTAGCTCCATGTGGCCGGTGGCCACTTCGGAGATTGGCCCTGAGAAGGGTCAGGGCTAGGTTGAGGTTAGGTGGAAGAAGAGGCACAGAGCCCCGGTGTTGGTGAGACAGAGAAGGGGCTGCCAAGAGATCGTGAGGGCCGGCATCAACCTTGGTTCCTGGCTACTACAGTGCGTAAGCCCTACTTCCGTACCTAAGCGCCACTTGGAGAGTGGTCGCTTCGGAGCTTTGCCCTGATGAGGGTAAGGGATATGTCGAGGATTCGTGGGAGAACAGAGACAGAGCCCCGGTATTGGTGGGGCTGCAAAGAGATCGTGAGGGCCAGCATCAACCTTATTCTGGCTACTTCCCTATCTAAGCCCCACGAGGAGAGTGGTCGCTTCGGAGCTGGGCCCTGATGAGGGTCAGGGCTAGGTTGAGGTTAGGTGGGAGAACAGAGACAGAGCCCCGGCATTGGTGCGCCTGAGAAGGGGCTGCGCAGTGATCGTGAGGGCCAGCATCAACCTTGATTCCTGGCTACTGCCGTACCTAAGCCCCACATGAAGAGTGGTCGCTTCGGAGCTTGGCTCCGATGAGGGTAAGGGATAGGTCGCTGTTAGGTGCAAGCAGAGACACAGAGCCCCGGTATTGGTGGGGCTGAAGAGGGGGCCGACAAGAGACCGTGAGGGCCAGCATCAACCTTGGCTCCTGGCTACTTCAGTGCCAAGCCCCATGTGGAGGGTGGCCGCTTCGGAGGTGGCCCTGGTGAGAGTCAGGGCTAGGTTGATGTTAGGCGGGAAAACAGACTCAGAGCCCCGGTGATGGTGGGGCTGCCTAGGGTTGCAAATGGAAGGGGAGGGCCAGCACCACCCTTGATTCCTGGCTATCTCAGTGCCAAGCCCCATGTGGAGGGTGGCCGCTGCGGAGCTTTGCCCTGATGAGGGTAAGGGATATGTCGAGGATTCGTGGGAGAACAGAGACAGAGCCCCGGTATTGGTGGGGCTGCAAAGAGATCGTGAGGGCCAGCATCAACCTTATTCTGGCTACTTCCCTATCTAAGCCCCACGTGGAGAGTGGTCGCTTCGGAGCTGGGCCCTGATGAGGGTCAGGGCTAGGTTGAGGTTAGGTGGGAGAACAGAGACAGAGCCCCGGCATTGGTGCGCCTGAGAAGGGGCTGCGCAGTGATCGTGAGGGCCAGCATCAACCTTGATTCCTGGCTACTGCCGTACCTAAGCCCCACATGAAGAGTGGTCGCTTCGGAGCTTGGCTCCGATGAGGGTAAGGGATAGGTCGCTGTTAGGTGCGAGCAGAGACACAGAGCCCCGGTATTGGTGGGGCTGAAGAGGGGGCTGACAAGAGACCGTGAGGGCCAGCATCAACCTTGGTTCCTGGCTACTTCAGTGCCAAGCCCCATGTGGAGGGTGGCCTCTTCGGAGCTCTGCCCTGATGAGGGTAAGGGATATGTCGAGGCTAAGTGGGAGAACAGAGACAGAGACTCGGTTTTGGTGGCCTGAGAAGGGGCTGCCAAGGGACCGTGAGGGCCAGCATCAGCCTTGGTTCGTGGCTACTTCAGTGCCTAGCTCCATGTGGCCGGTGGCCACTTCGGAGATTGGCCCTGAGAAGGGTCAGGGCTAGGTTGAGGTTAGGTGGAAGAAGAGGCACAGAGCCCCGGTGTTGGTGAGACAGAGAAGGGGCTGCCAAGAGATCGTGAGGGCCGGCATCAACCTTGGTTCCTGGCTACTACAGTGCCTAAGCCCTACTTCCGTACCTAAGCGCCACTTGGAGAGTGGTCGCTTCGGAGGTGGCCCTGGTGAGAGTCAGGGCTAGGTTAATGTTAGGCGAGGGAACAGACTCAGAGCCCCTGTGTTGGCGAGGCTGCCAAGGAAGGTGTGGGCCAGCATCATCCGCGAGTCCTGGCTCTTCAGTGCCAAGTCCTATGTGGAGTTTGGCCGCTTCGGAAGCTTGGCTCTGAGGAGGGTAAGGGATATGTAGAGGATGAATGGGAGAACAGAGACAGAGCCCCGGTGTTGGTGGGGCTGAGAATGGGCTGCCAAGAGATCGTGAGGGCCAGCATCATCCTTGAGTCCTGGCTATGTCTATGCCTGAGCCGGTGGAGGTGGGTGGCCGTTTCGGAGCTTGCCTCTGAGGAGATTAAGGGATAGTTTGAGGTTCTGCGGAGATAACGAGATCCTTCTGCATTAGTTAACGCCACCCACCACATGGACTCCAAACGAGGAGTAGCCCCTTCCCGGTCCCACTAGCCCTCTCCCTTATTCTCTAACCTAAATATCAACCTTTGCCTTACCATCTCTCAAGCCCATTTCCTAAACGGCTTCCCACCAGAGGGCGCTCCAACACAGAAAGAACCAGCTGTTCTGGTTGAAAGCTGTTTCTGGCTCTTGCCTTTCGTGGAAGCCCTTTCCGAGGGAGCTGCTCTCGCTCTACCACCCAACCAGCAACCTTACCACAGCCCAACTGCAAAGCAGTCGATCCCCTCTTCGGGCTCCCATAAACTAACAGGCAGGACTGAAAGATGTAGGTGGCTCTCACCTTCCCTTGATAGCCCCTTCTCAGCTGCCCAACACCCAGCCAGCTCCAGCACCCCAAATGTGCCATATCCACCACACCTAGCACTCCTTGCTACACATTGGTGGTGCCTGGTGCTAGGCATGTTCCGTTGCTGAGTCGTGGGGGTGTTGGGGGGTGGGAACTGCGGGGACTGGCTTCTTGTCATGTCCTGGTGCTGGGGATGCTGGGTGCTGTGTGCTGGGCTCCGGGGCTGCTGGGCATGTCGAGGTGCTGTGCATTGGTGGTGGGTGTGCTGGGTTGTGTGCATGTGTGGGAATCAGTGCTGGGCCATGGGAGTGCTGGGCCCTGGCAGTGCTGGGTGGAGGGTATGATGGGTGCATGTGTTGGTTTAACCCCAGCCAGCAAATAAACCCCACGCAGCCGCTGGCTCACCTCCCCCCCCACCCCGTGGGATTGGGGAGAGAATCGAGAAGGCACAAGTAGGAAAGCTCCCGTGTTGAGATAAAAACAGTTTAATGGTTGAAATAAAACGAAGTAGAACAGTAATAATAACAATGAGAACAACAACAACAGACGATACAAAGCAGGCAATGCACAATGCAACTGCTCACCGCTGCCGACCGCGTGTCATGAACTGGGGGGGGAGGGGGTGTCGTTTCAGTGCCAAGCCCCATGTGGAGGGTGGCCGCTTCGGAGGTGGCCCTGGTGAGAGTCAGGGCTAGGTTGATGTTAGGCGGGAGAACAGACTCAGAGCCCCGGTGTTGGTGGGGCTGCCTAGGGACTGCAAATGGAAGGGGAGGGCCAGCACCACCCTTGATTCCTGGCTATCTCAGTGCCAAGCCCCATGTGGAGGGTGGCCGCTGCGGAGCTTTGCCCTGATGAGGGTAAGGGATATGTCGAGGATTCGTGGGAGAACAGAGACAGAGCCCCGGTATTGGTGGGGCTGCAAAGAGATCGTGAGGGCCAGCATCAACCTTATTCTGGCTACTTCCCTATCTAAGCCCCACGTGGAGAGTGGTCGCTTCGGAGCTGGGCCCTGATGAGGGTCAGGGCTAGGTTGAGGTTAGGTGGGAGAACAGAGACAGAGCCCCGGCATTGGTGCGCCTGAGAAGGGGCTGCGCAGTGATCGTGAGGGCCAGCATCAACCTTGATTCCTGGCTACTGCCGTACCTAAGCCCCACATGAAGAGTGGTCGCTTCGGAGCTTGGCTCCGATGAGGGTAAGGGATAGGTCGCTGTTAGGTGCGAGCAGAGACACAGAGCCCCGGTATTGGTGGGGCTGAAGAGGGGGCTGACAAGAGACCGTGAGGGCCAGCATCAACCTTGGTTCCTGGCTACTTCAGTGCCAAGCCCCATGTGGAGGGTGGCCTCTTCGGAGCTCTGCCCTGATGAGGGTAAGGGATATGTCGAGGCTAAGTGGGAGAACAGAGACAGAGACTCGGTTTTGGTGGCCTGAGAAGGGGCTGCCAAGGGACCGTGAGGGCCAGCATCAGCCTTGGTTCCTGGCTACTTCAGTGCCTAGCTCCATGTGGCCGGTGGCCACTTCGGAGATTGGCCCTGAGAAGGGTCAGGGCTAGGTTGAGGTTAGGTGGAAGAAGAGGCACAGAGCCCCGGTGTTGGTGAGACAGAGAAGGGGCTGCCAAGAGATCGTGAGGGCCGGCATCAACCTTGGTTCCTGGCTACTACAGTGCGTAAGCTCTACTTCCGTACCTAAGCGCCACTTGGAGAGTGGTCGCTTCGGAGCTTTGCCCTGATGAGGGTAAGGGATATGTCGAGGATTCGTGGGAGAACAGAGACAGAGCCCCGGTATTGGTGGGGCTGCAAAGAGATCGTGAGGGCCAGCATCAACCTTATTCTGGCTACTTCCCTATCTAAGCCCCACAGGAAGAGTGGTCGCTTCGGAGCTGGGCCCTGATGAGGGTCAGGGCTAGGTTGAGGTTAGGTGGGAGAACAGAGACAGAGCCCCGGCATTGGTGCGCCTGAGAAGGGGCTGCGCAGTGATCGTGAGGGCCAGCATCAACCTTGATTCCTGGCTACTGCCGTACCTAAGCCCCACATGAAGAGTGGTCGCTTCGGAGCTTGGCTCCGATGAGGGTAAGGGATAGGTCGCTGTTAGGTGCGAGCAGAGACACAGAGCCCCGGTATTGGTGGGGCTGAAGAGGGGGCTGACAAGAGACCGTGAGGGCCAGCATCAACCTTGGTTCCTGGCTACTTCAGTGCCAAGCCCCATGTGGAGGGTGGCCTCTTCGGAGCTCTGCCCTGATGAGGGTAAGGGATATGTCGAGGCTAAGTGGGAGAACAGAGACAGAGACTCGGTTTTGGTGGCCTGAGAAGGGGCTGCCAAGGGACCGTGAGGGCCAGCATCAGCCTTGGTTCCTGGCTACTTCAGTGCCTAGCTCCATGTGGCCGGTGGCCACTTCGGAGATTGGCCCTGAGAAGGGTCAGGGCTAGGTTGAGGTTAGGTGGAAGAAGAGGCACAGAGCCCCGGTGTTGGTGAGACAGAGAAGGGGCTGCCAAGAGATCGTGAGGGCCGGCATCAACCTTGGTTCCTGGCTACTACAGTGCCTAAGCCCTACTTCCGTACCTAAGCGCCACTTGGAGAGTGGTCGCTTCGGAGGTGGCCCTGGTGAGAGTCAGGGCTAGGTTAATGTTAGGCGAGGGAACAGACTCAGAGCCCCTGTGTTGGCGAGGCTGCCAAGGAAGGTGTGGGCCAGCATCATCCGCGAGTCCTGGCTCTTCAGTGCCAAGTCCTATGTGGAGTTTGGCCGCTTCGGAAGCTTGGCTCTGAGGAGGGTAAGGGATATGTAGAGGATGAATGGGAGAACAGAGACAGAGCCCCGGTGTTGGTGGGGCTGAGAATGGGCTGCCAAGAGATCGTGAGGGCCAGCATCATCCTTGAGTCCTGGCTATTTCTATGCCTGAGCCGGTGGAGGTGGGTGGCCGTTTCGGAGCTTGCCTCTGAGGAGGATAAGGGATAGTTTGAGGTTCTGCGTAGATAACGAGATCCTTCTGCATTAGTTAACGCCACCCACCACATGGACTCCAAACGAGGAGTAGCCGCTTCCCGGTCCCACTAGCCCTCTCCCTTATTCTCTAACCTAAATATCAACCTTTGCCTTACCATCTCTCAAGCCCATTTCCTAAACGGCTTCCCACCAGAGGGCGCTCCAACACAGAAAGAACCAGCTGTTCTGGTTGAAAGCTGTTTCTGGCTCTTGCCTTTCGTGGAAGCCCTTTCCGAGGGAGCTGCTCTCGCTCTACCACCCAACCAGCAACCTTACCACAGCCCAACTGCAAAGCAGTCGATCCCCTCTTCGGGCTCCCATAAACTAACAGGCAGGACTGAAAGATGTTGGTGGCTCTCACCTTCCCTTGATAGCCCCTTCTCAGCTGCCCAACACCCAGCCAGCTCCAGCACCCCAAATGTGCCATATCCACCACACCTAGCACTCCTTGCTACACATTGGTGGTGCCTGGTGCTAGGCATGTTCCGTTGCTGAGTCGTGGGGGTGTTGGGGGGTGGGAACTGCGGGGACTGGCTTCTTGTCATGTCCTGGTGCTGGGGATGCTGGGTGCTGTGTGCTGGGCTCCGGGGCTGCTGGGCATGTCGAGGTGCTGTGCATTGGTGGTGGGTGTGCTGGGTTGTGTGCATGTGTGGGAATCAGTGCTGGGCCATGGGAGTGCTGGGCCCTGGCAGTGCTGGGTGGAGGGTATGATGGGTGCATGTGTTGGTTTAACCCCAGCCAGCAAATAAACCCCACGCAGCCGCTGGCTCACCTCCCCCCCCACCCCGTGGGATTGGGGAGAGAATCGAGAAGGCACAAGTAGGAAAGCTCCCGTGTTGAGATAAAAACAGTTTAATGGTTGAAATAAAACGAAGTAGAACAGTAATAATAACAATGAGAACAACAACAACAACAGACGATACAAAGCAGGCAATGCACAATGCAACTGCTCACCGCTGCCGACCGCGTGTCATGAACTGGGGGGGGAGGGGGTGTCGTTTCAGTGCCAAGCCCCATGTGGAGGGTGGCCGCTTCGGAGGTGGCCCTGGTGAGAGTCAGGGCTAGGTTGATGTTAGGCGGGAGAACAGACTCAGAGCCCCGGTGTTGGTGGGGCTGCCTAGGGACTGCAAATGGAAGGGGAGGGCCAGCACCACCCTTGATTCCTGGCTATCTCAGTGCCAAGCCCCATGTGGAGGGTGGCCGCTGCGGAGCTTTGCCCTGATGAGGGTAAGGGATATGTCGAGGATTCGTGGGAGAACAGAGACAGAGCCCCGGTATTGGTGGGGCTGCAAAGAGATCGTGAGGGCCAGCATCAACCTTATTCTGGCTACTTCCCTATCTAAGCCCCACGTGGAGAGTGGTCGCTTCGGAGCTGGGCCCTGATGAGGGTCAGGGCTAGGTTGAGGTTAGGTGGGAGAACAGAGACAGAGCCCCGGCATTGGTGCGCCTGAGAAGGGGCTGCGCAGTGATCGTGAGGGCCAGCATCAACCTTGATTCCTGGCTACTGCCGTACCTAAGCCCCACATGAAGAGTGGTCGCTTCGGAGCTTGGCTCCGATGAGGGTAAGGGATAGGTCGCTGTTAGGTGCGAGCAGAGACACAGAGCCCCGGTATTGGTGGGGCTGAAGAGGGGGCTGACAAGAGACCGTGAGGGCCAGCATCAACCTTGGTTCCTGGCTACTTCAGTGCCAAGCCCCATGTGGAGGGTGGCCTCTTCGGAGCTCTGCCCTGATGAGGGTAAGGGATATGTCGAGGCTAAGTGGGAGAACAGAGACAGAGACTCGGTTTTGGTGGCCTGAGAAGGGGCTGCCAAGGGACCGTGAGGGCCAGCATCAGCCTTGGTTCCTGGCTACTTCAGTGCCTAGCTCCATGTGGCCGGTGGCCACTTCGGAGATTGGCCCTGAGAAGGGTCAGGGCTAGGTTGAGGTTAGGTGGAAGAAGAGGCACAGAGCCCCGGTGTTGGTGAGACAGAGAAGGGGCTGCCAAGAGATCGTGAGGGCCGGCATCAACCTTGGTTCCTGGCTACTACAGTGCGTAAGCCCTACTTCCGTACCTAAGCGCCACTTGGAGAGTGGTCGCTTCGGAGCTTTGCCCTGATGAGGGTAAGGGATATGTCGAGGATTCGTGGGAGAACAGAGACAGAGCCCCGGTATTGGTGGGGCTGCAAAGAGATCGTGAGGGCCAGCATCAACCTTATTCTGGCTACTTCCCTATCTAAGCCCCACGAGGAGAGTGGTCGCTTCGGAGCTGGGCCCTGATGAGGGTCAGGGCTAGGTTGAGGTTAGGTGGGAGAACAGAGACAGAGCCCCGGCATTGGTGCGCCTGAGAAGGGGCTGCGCAGTGATCGTGAGGGCCAGCATCAACCTTGATTCCTGGCTACTGCCGTACCTAAGCCCCACATGAAGAGTGGTCGCTTCGGAGCTTGGCTCCGATGAGGGTAAGGGATAGGTCGCTGTTAGGTGCGAGCAGAGACACAGAGCCCCGGTATTGGTGGGGCTGAAGAGGGGGCCGACAAGAGACCGTGAGGGCCAGCATCAACCTTGGTTCCTGGCTATCTCAGTGCCAAGCCCCATGTGGAGGGTGGCCTCTTCGGAGCTCTGCCCTGATGAGGGTAAGGGATATGTCGAGGCTAAGTGGGAGAACAGAGACAGAGACTCGGTTTTGGTGGCCTGAGAAGGGGCTGCCAAGGGACCGTGAGGGCCAGCATCAGCCTTGGTTCCTGGCTACTTCAGTGCCTAGCTCCATGTGGCCGGTGGCCACTTCGGAGATTGGCCCTGAGAAGGGTCAGGGCTAGGTTGAGGTTAGGTGGAAGAAGAGGCACAGAGCCCCGGTGTTGGTGAGACAGAGAAGGGGCTGCCAAGAGATCGTGAGGGCCGGCATCAACCTTGGTTCCTGGCTACTACAGTGCCTAAGCCCTACTTCCGTACCTAAGCGCCACTTGGAGAGTGGTCGCTTCGGAGGTGGCCCTGGTGAGAGTCAGGGCTAGGTTAATGTTAGGCGAGGGAACAGACTCAGAGCCCCTGTGTTGGCGAGGCTGCCAAGGAAGGTGTGGGCCAGCATCATCCGCGAGTCCTGGCTCTTCAGTGCCAAGTCCTATGTGGAGTTTGGCCGCTTCGGAAGCTTGGCTCTGAGGAGGGTAAGGGATATGTAGAGGATGAATGGGAGAACAGAGACAGAGCCCCGGTGTTGGTGGGGCTGAGAATGGGCTGCCAAGAGATCGTGAGGGCCAGCATCATCCTTGAGTCCTGGCTATTTCTATGCCTGAGCCGGTGGAGGTGGGTGGCCGTTTCGGAGCTTGCCTCTGAGGAGGATAAGGGATAGTTTGAGGTTCTGCGTAGATAACGAGATCCTTCTGCATTAGTTAACGCCACCCACCACATGGACTCCAAACGAGGAGTAGCCCCTTCCCGGTCCCACTAGCCCTCTCCCTTATTCTCTAACCTAAATATCAACCTTTGCCTTACCATCTCTCAAGCCCATTTCCTAAACGGCTTCCCACCAGAGGGCGCTCCAACACAGAAAGAACCAGCTGTTCTGGTTGAAAGCTGTTTCTGGCTCTTGCCTTTCGTGGAAGCCCTTTCCGAGGGAGCTGCTCTCGCTCTACCACCCAACCAGCAACCTTACCACAGCCCAACTGCAAAGCAGTCGATCCCCTCTTCGGGCTCCCATAAACTAACAGGCAGGACTGAAAGATGTAGGTGGCTCTCACCTTCCCTTGATAGCCCCTTCTCAGCTGCCCAACACCCAGCCAGCTCCAGCACCCCAAATGTGCCATATCCACCACACCTAGCACTCCTTGCTACACATTGGTGGTGCCTGGTGCTAGGCATGTTCCGTTGCTGAGTCGTGGGGGTGTTGGGGGGTGGGAACTGCGGGGACTGGCTTCTTGTCATGTCCTGGTGCTGGGGATGCTGGGTGCTGTGTGCTGGGCTCCGGGGCTGCTGGGCATGTCGAGGTGCTGTGCATTGGTGGTGGGTGTGCTGGGTTGTGTGCATGTGTGGGAATCAGTGCTGGGCCATGGGAGTGCTGGGCCCTGGCAGTGCTGGGTGGAGGGTATGATGGGTGCATGTGTTGGTTTAACCCCAGCCAGCAAATAAACCCCACGCAGCCGCTGGCTCACCTCCCCCCCCACCCCGTGGGATTGGGGAGAGAATCGAGAAGGCACAAGTAGGAAAGCTCCCGTGTTGAGATAAAAACAGTTTAATGGTTGAAATAAAACGAAGTAGAACAGTAATAATAACAATGAGAACAACAACAACAACAGACGATACAAAGCAGGCAATGCACAATGCAACTGCTTACCGCTGCCGACCGCGTGTCATGAACTGGGGGGGGAGGGGGTGTCGTTTCAGTGCCAAGCCCCATGTGGAGGGTGGCCGCTTCGGAGCTTTGCCCTGATGAGGGTAAGGGATATGTCGAGGATTCGTGGGAGAACAGAGACAGAGCCCCGGTATTGGTGGGGCTGCAAAGAGATCGTGAGGGCCAGCATCAACCTTATTCTGGCTACTTCCCTATCTAAGCCCCACGAGGAGAGTGGTCGCTTCGGAGCTGGGCCCTGATGAGGGTCAGGGCTAGGTTGAGGTTAGGTGGGAGAACAGAGACAGAGCCCCGGCATTGGTGCGCCTGAGAAGGGGCTGCGCAGTGATCGTGAGGGCCAGCATCAACCTTGATTCCTGGCTACTGCCGTACCTAAGCCCCACATGAAGAGTGGTCGCTTCGGAGCTTGGCTCCGATGAGGGTAAGGGATAGGTCGCTGTTAGGTGCGAGCAGAGACACAGAGCCCCGGTATTGGTGGGGCTGAAGAGGGGGCCGACAAGAGACCGTGAGGGCCAGCATCAACCTTGGTTCCTGGCTACTTCAGTGCCAAGCCCCATGTGGAGGCTGGCCGCTTCGGAGGTGGCCCTGGTGAGAGTCAGGGCTAGGTTGATGTTAGGCGGGAAAACAGACTCAGAGCCCCGGTGATGGTGGGGCTGCCTAGGGACTGCAAATGGAAGGGGAGGGCCAGCACCACCCTTGATTCCTGGCTATCTCAGTGCCAAGCCCCATGTGGAGGGTGGCCGCTGCGGAGCTTTGCCCTGATGAGGGTAAGGGATATGTCGAGGATTCGTGGGAGAACAGAGACAGAGCCCCGGTATTGGTGGGGCTGCAAAGAGATCGTGAGGGCCAGCATCAACCTTATTCTGGCTACTTCCCTATCTAAGCCCCACGTGGAGAGTGGTCGCTTCGGAGCTGGGCCCTGATGAGGGTCAGGGCTAGGTTGAGGTTAGGTGGGAGAACAGAGACAGAGCCCCGGCATTGGTGCGCCTGAGAAGGGGCTGCGCAGTGATCGTGAGGGCCAGCATTAACCTTGATTCCTGGCTACTGCCGTACCTAAGCCCCACATGAAGAGTGGTCGCTTCGGAGCTTGGCTCCGATGAGGGTAAGGGATAGGTCGCTGTTAGGTGCGAGCAGAGACACAGAGCCCCGGTATTGGTGGGGCTGAAGAGGGGGCCGACAAGAGACCGTGAGGGCCAGCATCAACCTTGGTTCCTGGCTACTTCAGTGCCAAGCCCCATGTGGAGGGTGGCCAATGCGGAGCTTTGCCCTGATGAAGGTAAGGGATATGTCGAGGCTAAGTGGGAGAACAGAGACAGAGACCCGGTATTGGTGCGCCTGAGAAGGGGCTGCCAAGAGATCGTGAGGGCCAGAATCAACCTTGATTCCTGGCTATCTCAGTGTCAAGCCCCACGTGGAGGGTGGTCGCTGCTGAGCTTGGCTCCGATGAGGGTAAGGGATAGGTCGCTGTTAGGTGCGAGCAGAGACACAGAGCCCCGGTATTGGTGGGGCTGAAGAGGGGGCCGACAAGAGACCGTGAGGGCCAGCATCAACCTTGGTTCCTGGCTACTACAGTGCCTAAGCCCTACTTCCGTACCTAAGCCCCACTTGGAGAGTGGTCGCTTCGGAGGTGGCCCTGGTGAGAGTCAGGGCTAGGTTAATGTTAGGCGAGGGAACAGACTCAGAGCCCCTGTGTTGGCGAGGCTGCCAAGGAAGGTGTGGGCCAGCATCATCCGCGAGTCCTGGCTCTTCAGTGCCAAGTCCTATGTGGAGTTTGGCCGCTTCGGAAGCTTGGCTCTGAGGAGGGTAAGGGATATGTAGAGGATGAATGGGAGAACAGAGACAGAGCCCCGGTGTTGGTGGGGCTGAGAATGGGCTGCCAAGAGATCGTGAGGGCCAGCATCATCCTTGAGTCCTGGCTATTTCTATGCCTGAGCCGGTGGAGGTGGGTGGCCGTTTCGGAGCTTGCCTCTGAGGAGGATAAGGGATAGTTTGAGGTTCTGCGTAGATAACGAGATCCTTCTGCATTAGTTAACGCCACCCACCACATGGACTCCAAACGAGGAGTAGCCCCTTCCCGGTCCCACTAGCCCTCTCCCTTATTCTCTAACCTAAATATCAACCTTTGCCTTACCATCTCTCAAGCCCATTTCCTAAACGGCTTCCCACCAGAGGGCGCTCCAACACAGAAAGAACCAGCTGTTCTGGTTGAAAGCTGTTTCTGGCTCTTGCCTTTCGTGGAAGCCCTTTCCGAGGGAGCTGCTCTCGCTCTACCACCCAACCAGCAACCTTACCACAGCCCAACTGCAAAGCAGTCGATCCCCTCTTCGGGCTCCCATAAACTAACAGGCAGGACTGAAAGATGTTGGTGGCTCTCACCTTCCCTTGATAGCCCCTTCTCAGCTGCCCAACACCCAGCCAGCTCCAGCACCCCAAATGTGCCATATCCACCACACCTAGCACTCCTTGCTACACATTGGTGGTGCCTGGTGCTAGGCATGTTCCGTTGCTGAGTCGTGGGGGTGTTGGGGGGTGGGAACTGCGGGGACTGGCTTCTTGTCATGTCCTGGTGCTGGGGATGCTGGGTGCTGTGTGCTGGGCTCCAGGGCTGCTGGGCATGTCGAGGTGCTGTGCATTGGTGGTGGGTGTGCTGCGTTGTGTGCATGTGTGGGAATCAGTGCTGGGCCCTGGCAGTGCTGGGCCCTGGCAGTGCTGGGTGGAGGGTATGATGGGTGCATGTGTTGGTTTAACCCCAGCCAGCAAATAAACCCCACGCAGCCGCTGGCTCACCTCCCCCCCCACCCCGTGGGATTGGGGAGAGAATCGAGAAGGCACAAGTAGGAAAGCTCCCGTGTTGAGATAAAAACAGTTTAATGGTTGAAATAAAACGAAGTAGAACAGTAATAATAATAATGAGAACAACAACAACAACAGACGATACAAAGCAGGCAATGCACAATGCAACTGCTCACCGCTGCCGACCGCGTGTCATGAACTGGGGGGGGAGGGGGTGTCGTTTCAGTGCCAAGCCCCATGTGGAGGGTGGCCGCTTCGGAGCTTTGCCCTGATGAGGGTAAGGGATATGTCGAGGATTCGTGGGAGAACAGAGACAGAGCCCCGGTATTGGTGGGGCTGCAAAGAGATCGTGAGGGCCAGCATCAACCTTATTCTGGCTACTTCCCTATCTAAGCCCCACGAGGAGAGTGGTCGCTTCGGAGCTGGGCCCTGATGAGGGTCAGGGCTAGGTTGAGGTTAGGTGGGAGAACAGAGACAGAGCCCCGGCATTGGTGCGTCTGAGAAGGGGCTGCGCAGTGATCGTGAGGGCCAGCATCAACCTTGATTCCTGGCTACTGCCGTACCTAAGCCCCACATGAAGAGTGGTCGCTTCGGAGCTTGGCTCCGATGAGGGTAAGGGATAGGTCGCTGTTAGGTGCAAGCAGAGACACAGAGCCCCGGTATTGGTGGGGCTGAAGAGGGGGCCGACAAGAGACCGTGAGGGCCAGCATCAACCTTGGTTCCTGGCTACTTCAGTGCCAAGCCCCATGTGGAGGGTGGCCTCTTCGGAGCTCTGCCCTGATGAGGGTAAGGGATATGTCGAGGCTAAGTGGGAGAACAGAGACAGAGACCCGGTTTTGGTGGCCTGAGAAGGGGCTGCCAAGGGACCGTGAGGGCCAGCATCAGCCTTGGTTCCTGGCTACTTCAGTGCCTAGCTCCATGTGGCCGGTGGCCACTTCGGAGCTTGGCCCTGAGAAGTATCAGGGCTAGGTTGAGGTTAGGTGGAAGAAGAGGCACAGAGCCCCGGTGTTGGTGAGACAGAGAGGGGGCTGCCAAGAGATCGTGAGGGCCGGCATCAACCTTGGTTCCTGGCTACTACAGTGCCTAAGCCCTACTTCCGTACCTAAGCGCCACTTGGAGAGTGGTCGCTTCGGAGGTGGCCCTGGTGAGAGTCAGGGCTAGGTTAATGTTAGGCGAGGGAACAGACTCAGAGCCCCTGTGTTGGCGAGGCTGCCAAGGAAGGTGTGGGCCAGCATCATCCGCGAGTCCTGGCTCTTCAGTGCCAAGTCCTATGTGGCGTTTGGCCTCTTCGGAAGCTTGGCTCTGAGGAGGGTAAGGGATATGTAGAGGATGAATGGGAGAACAGAGACAGAGCCCCGGTGTTGGTGGGGCTGAGAATGGGCTGCCAAGAGATCGTGAGGGCCAGCATCATCCTTGAGTCCTGGCTATTTCTATGCCTGAGCCGGTGGAGGTGGGTGGCCGTTTCGGAGCTTGCCTCTGAGGAGGATAAGGGATAGTTTGAGGTTCTGCGTAGATAACGAGATCCTTCTGCATTAGTTAACGCCACCCACCACATGGACTCCAAACGAGGAGTAGCCCCTTCCCGGTCCCACTAGCCCTCTCCCTTATTCTCTAACCTAAATATCAACCTTTGCCTTACCATCTCTCAAGCCCATTTCCTAAACGGCTTCCCACCAGAGGGCGCTCCAACACAGAAAGAACCAGCTGTTCTGGTTGAAAGCTGTTTCTGGCTCTTGCCTTTCGTGGAAGCCCTTTCCGAGGGAGCTGCTCTCGCTCTACCACCCAACCAGCAACCTTACCACAGCCCAACTGCAAAGCAGTCGATCCCCTCTTCGGGCTCCCATAAACTAACAGGCAGGACTGAAAGATGTAGGTGGCTCTCACCTTCCCTTGATAGCCCCTTCTCAGCTGCCCAACACCCAGCCAGCTCCAGCACCCCAAATGTGCCATATCCACCACACCTAGCACTCCTTGCTACACATTGGTGGTGCCTGGTGCTAGGCATGTTCCGTTGCTGAGTCGTGGGGGTGTTGGGGGGTGGGAACTGCGGGGACTGGCTTCTTGTCATGTCCTGGTGCTGGGGATGCTGGGTGCTGTGTGCTGGGCTCCGGGGCTGCTGGGCATGTCGAGGTGCTGTGCATTGGTGGTGGGTGTGCTGGGTTGTGTGCATGTGTGGGAATCAGTGCTGGGCCATGGGAGTGCTGGGCCCTGGCAGTGCTGGGTGGAGGGTATGATGGGTGCATGTGTTGGTTTAACCCCAGCCAGCAAATAAACCCCACGCAGCCGCTGGCTCACCTCCCCCCCCACCCCGTGGGATTGGGGAGAGAATCGAGAAGGCACAAGTAGGAAAGCTCCCGTGTTGAGATAAAAACAGTTTAATGGTTGAAATAAAACGAAGTAGAACAGTAATAATAACAATGAGAACAACAACAACAACAGACGATACAAAGCAGGCAATGCACAATGCAACTGCTTACCGCTGCCGACCGCGTGTCATGAACTGGGGGGGGAGGGGGTGTCGTTTCAGTGCCAAGCCCCATGTGGAGGGTGGCCGCTTCGGAGCTTTGCCCTGATGAGGGTAAGGGATATGTCGAGGATTCGTGGGAGAACAGAGACAGAGCCCCGGTATTGGTGGGGCTGCAAAGAGATCGTGAGGGCCAGCATCAACCTTATTCTGGCTACTTCCCTATCTAAGCCCCACGAGGAGAGTGGTCGCTTCGGAGCTGGGCCCTGATGAGGGTCAGGGCTAGGTTGAGGTTAGGTGGGAGAACAGAGACAGAGCCCCGGCATTGGTGCGCCTGAGAAGGGGCTGCGCAGTGATCGTGAGGGCCAGCATCAACCTTGATTCCTGGCTACTGCCGTACCTAAGCCCCACATGAAGAGTGGTCGCTTCGGAGCTTGGCTCCGATGAGGGTAAGGGATAGGTCGCTGTTAGGTGCGAGCAGAGACACAGAGCCCCGGTATTGGTGGGGCTGAAGAGGGGGCCGACAAGAGACCGTGAGGGCCAGCATCAACCTTGGTTCCTGGCTACTTCAGTGCCAAGCCCCATGTGGAGGCTGGCCGCTTCGGAGGTGGCCCTGGTGAGAGTCAGGGCTAGGTTGATGTTAGGCGGGAAAACAGACTCAGAGCCCCGGTGATGGTGGGGCTGCCTAGGGACTGCAAATGGAAGGGGAGGGCCAGCACCACCCTTGATTCCTGGCTATCTCAGTGCCAAGCCCCATGTGGAGGGTGGCCGCTGCGGAGCTTTGCCCTGATGAGGGTAAGGGATATGTCGAGGATTCGTGGGAGAACAGAGACAGAGCCCCGGTATTGGTGGGGCTGCAAAGAGATCGTGAGGGCCAGCATCAACCTTATTCTGGCTACTTCCCTATCTAAGCCCCACGTGGAGAGTGGTCGCTTCGGAGCTGGGCCCTGATGAGGGTCAGGGCTAGGTTGAGGTTAGGTGGGAGAACAGAGACAGAGCCCCGGCATTGGTGCGCCTGAGAAGGGGCTGCGCAGTGATCGTGAGGGCCAGCATTAACCTTGATTCCTGGCTACTGCCGTACCTAAGCCCCACATGAAGAGTGGTCGCTTCGGAGCTTGGCTCCGATGAGGGTAAGGGATAGGTCGCTGTTAGGTGCGAGCAGAGACACAGAGCCCCGGTATTGGTGGGGCTGAAGAGGGGGCCGACAAGAGACCGTGAGGGCCAGCATCAACCTTGGTTCCTGGCTACTTCAGTGCCAAGCCCCATGTGGAGGGTGGCCAATGCGGAGCTTTGCCCTGATGAAGGTAAGGGATATGTCGAGGCTAAGTGGGAGAACAGAGACAGAGACCCGGTATTGGTGCGCCTGAGAAGGGGCTGCCAAGAGATCGTGAGGGCCAGAATCAACCTTGATTCCTGGCTATCTCAGTGTCAAGCCCCACGTGGAGGGTGGTCGCTGCTGAGCTTGGCTCCGATGAGGGTAAGGGATAGGTCGCTGTTAGGTGCGAGCAGAGACACAGAGCCCCGGTATTGGTGGGGCTGAAGAGGGGGCCGACAAGAGACCGTGAGGGCCAGCATCAACCTTGGTTCCTGGCTACTACAGTGCCTAAGCCCTACTTCCGTACCTAAGCCCCACTTGGAGAGTGGTCGCTTCGGAGGTGGCCCTGGTGAGAGTCAGGGCTAGGTTAATGTTAGGCGAGGGAACAGACTCAGAGCCCCTGTGTTGGCGAGGCTGCCAAGGAAGGTGTGGGCCAGCATCATCCGCGAGTCCTGGCTCTTCAGTGCCAAGTCCTATGTGGAGTTTGGCCGCTTCGGAAGCTTGGCTCTGAGGAGGGTAAGGGATATGTAGAGGATGAATGGGAGAACAGAGACAGAGCCCCGGTGTTGGTGGGGCTGAGAATGGGCTGCCAAGAGATCGTGAGGGCCAGCATCATCCTTGAGTCCTGGCTATTTCTATGCCTGAGCCGGTGGAGGTGGGTGGCCGTTTCGGAGCTTGCCTCTGAGGAGGATAAGGGATAGTTTGAGGTTCTGCGTAGATAACGAGATCCTTCTGCATTAGTTAACGCCACCCACCACATGGACTCCAAACGAGGAGTAGCCCCTTCCCGGTCCCACTAGCCCTCTCCCTTATTCTCTAACCTAAATATCAACCTTTGCCTTACCATCTCTCAAGCCCATTTCCTAAACGGCTTCCCACCAGAGGGCGCTCCAACACAGAAAGAACCAGCTGTTCTGGTTGAAAGCTGTTTCTGGCTCTTGCCTTTCGTGGAAGCCCTTTCCGAGGGAGCTGCTCTCGCTCTACCACCCAACCAGCAACCTTACCACAGCCCAACTGCAAAGCAGTCGATCCCCTCTTCGGGCTCCCATAAACTAACAGGCAGGACTGAAAGATGTTGGTGGCTCTCACCTTCCCTTGATAGCCCCTTCTCAGCTGCCCAACACCCAGCCAGCTCCAGCACCCCAAATGTGCCATATCCACCACACCTAGCACTCCTTGCTACACATTGGTGGTGCCTGGTGCTAGGCATGTTCCGTTGCTGAGTCGTGGGGGTGTTGGGGGGTGGGAACTGCGGGGACTGGCTTCTTGTCATGTCCTGGTGCTGGGGATGCTGGGTGCTGTGTGCTGGGCTCCAGGGCTGCTGGGCATGTCGAGGTGCTGTGCATTGGTGGTGGGTGTGCTGCGTTGTGTGCATGTGTGGGAATCAGTGCTGGGCCCTGGCAGTGCTGGGTGGAGGGTATGATGGGTGCATGTGTTGGTTTAACCCCAGCCAGCAAATAAACCCCACGCAGCCGCTGGCTCACCTCCCCCCCCACCCCGTGGGATTGGGGAGAGAATCGAGAAGGCACAAGTAGGAAAGCTCCCGTGTTGAGATAAAAACAGTTTAATGGTTGAAATAAAACGAAGTAGAACAGTAATAATAATAATGAGAACAACAACAACAACAGACGATACAAAGCAGGCAATGCACAATGCAACTGCTCACCGCTGCCGACCGCGTGTCATGAACTGGGGGGGGAGGGGGTGTCGTTTCAGTGCCAAGCCCCATGTGGAGGGTGGCCGCTTCGGAGCTTTGCCCTGATGAGGGTAAGGGATATGTCGAGGATTCGTGGGAGAACAGAGACAGAGCCCCGGTATTGGTGGGGCTGCAAAGAGATCGTGAGGGCCAGCATCAACCTTATTCTGGCTACTTCCCTAT